>NC_139701.1:27251835-27556835 GCF_964188405.1 Protomyctophum parallelum | reverse complement strand
TTTACTTCCCACCACATAATACTCCTGGGCCTCCTTCTGTCTCCACTTTATGACTCACCCTAAATGGGGTTTACTGTACATTCTGCAGCATCCATATGCTTTCCCTACTTTTTACAAGGGGCTTTTACTGCTGGAGTTGCGTGTGTGTGGAGGAGTCTGCGTGTGCGACTGCGAGCGCACATGCAAATGTGTGTGTGTGTGTGTGTGTGTGTGTGTGTGTGTGTGTGTGTGTGTGTGTGTGTGTGTGTCTGTCCATCCGTCATTCAGCTTGCCTTCCTGTCGGCCTGCATAAAATGAAGTAGCCAAAGTGAAGTAAAGTAGACAGTAAATAAAAGGAAGGCCTAGTTCTGAATGCTATTATTATATTAACTAGAAGCTTGTTGAGTGAGTAATTTGGAGCTTGCGTGTGCTGTGAGACCCTGTGCAAAGCTGTCTGGATACGGGATGCACACGCAGATTAGACACACTAACGGACCGACATGCGGAAACAACGGTTGGACATGCGGTCGAACATGCACTGCTCCGTGGCTGTAGTTAGGGTTAGGTTAGGGTTTGAGGTAGGTTGTCGGTCTAATGACAGTCGGACCAATATCATGTCTAAACTAAAGCCTGTCCGCCAAATCACAGGTAGCAAGATAACTCACTTAAGAACACAAACATTGATTCAGTTATGTATAATCGCCTTTCCTTTCCCTCATTTACTGTACTTCGACCAAACACTTTGTTTTAAAGATTCCCTGAGGTGTGTGGCAGGGACCACACCGTCGCAATCATCTATGATGTAGTCTCACGATCACAGTGGAGACACACCGAGTGCTGCTGCCTGCCACTTGCATCTGGAAGTGTTTGCTCAGTCCACCTCAACGCTCCAAGGCCTCCAGGAAGTAAACAACACTGCAGGCATCCTCTCCACAGACTCATATCATTCTTATGCACCATTTTGCAAACAAAAGCCTTGTCCCTGATTTCAATCATGAATGTAAACAACAATCATGTCTGTCATCACCATGGTCCCAGCTGGAGCATGCCGACAAAGCAGCAAGGAGGCAAGCCACATATGGCTATGTATGCTGGTTGCATACATAGGTGAGAGTACATTGGACGAACGTTCACAGAATGTTTTAGTGCCGCTGATGAGTACAAGTAAGTTTCTACGAGCCTTCAAGGCCAATAAACCTGACCTTAACCTCTTCCTTGTGACTCAGCTCTTGAGCTTACAATACTCCCCTGTCCCAAACTGGCCCCTGGAACAGCTGCTTCAAAGGTCATTGTGACACCCTGACTTATCTAAAAAAGACAACTGCAGCATGGTCCTCCCATATCCACTGGGATCTGGAAGACAACCTTTAAGTTCTTTCATTTCAATCCTTTCCTTTTTGAGTGGTGCAGCCACTCCAATGGACAGCAATGTGTGTCCCTATGTCTGTCTGTCTGCCTGTTTAGGGTCCCTATGTCTGTCTGTCTGTTTAGGGTGTCGCTGTTGAGCTTCACACTGTGCACAGGTGCATGATGGGAAGCTGTTTTTTTTAAAGTAAGGAATAGCAATGTGTGTCCCTATGTCTGTCTGTTTAGGGTAGGTGACAAAGTGGCACGCACGTACGCACGTATACGCATGTATACACACTCTCTCTCTCTCTCTCTCTCTCGCACGCATGCACGCACACACACACACACACACACACACACACACACACACACACACACACACACACACACACACACACACACACACACACACACACACACACACACACACCACTCACTTCAGAAAGGTCTGATTTCCTTAATTGATTATGATCAGTGCCTTTCTACAGTATGTGTTGTCTGTGCTCCACTTATTTGGCATCAGTCTGTACATGTGTACTCTTTATACTTCATACTTTTAACTTATTACTATGCCAGAGAAAGTTCAACTTGTCCAGCTATGCTTGGAATTACTTCAAGTGTGAAAGGTGATGACAACAACACCAGTCATTTTCCCCTTTTCACCTTTTTATCGCTTGTAGTCCACAGTTAAGCCTGATTTGCACATGTGTCACACACCAATTATATCAGATCTACAAGACATTACGCTGCCGCTGTGACATGCTGCGAGCTTGTAGATCGGCTATTTTGGCGCATGCGTGTAACTATATTTAATTAACTCAGGCTTACATGCATTGATTTAGTTCCATCATGACCCCTGCTACAGTATATAGGCAATATGCATGATTTCCATTGCATGGCATGCTATCCATTTTAGGCACAGTTTACTCACCCGAGGACCTCTCTTTCCTGGAGGGCCAGGTAACCCTGGAGCACCCGAAGGACCCTAGATCGGGGAGAGATAGAGAGAAAGCAACAGATGAAGACAGAGACAAAGGTGGGAGACAGAAAGAGAACAGGAAGAGTAGAGAAAAGATAGGGAGAGGAAGGGGGGTATGTTAATGGCAAGCAATAACATGTAGTTCACTGTCCAGGCCTTTGTGATGATGAGTATGTGCTATATTTATGGAAGAGCTATTAAGTTCAAAGAAAGAAGCCAAGTGTTTTCAACTAAAAGCACTATTAGGGAAGCTTTGCGCCAGGAGGGTCAAGTTACATTCTCTGGATGAGCCAGACGCCACAAGCCTTTGGTGAACTCTGGGATTAACATAAAAGTTTGTCATGGAAAAAATACCCACAAGCAGGAAACACATGGAATGATTACACTTCATAGCTGGTTGGATGCAAGAAAGGAGGAAGAAATACAAAATAATTCACACATGTGGTAGTGGACAACACGTCTGCATTCAAGATTGCAAACTAACGACGGGCCTCATTTATTGCGAACGCAGTGAGCCACTTACTATGACAGCAAGGGCTGAATGTCTGTGTGTGTGTGTGTGTGTGTGTGTGTGTGTGTGTGTCACGCTGTTACACCACCGGCCCGCCACCAGAGGGCGCAGCTGTAGCACACACACACACACACACACACACACACACACAGGGCGCAGCTGTAGCACACACACACACACACACACACACACACACAACCACACACACACGAGCTGCGTTCGCTTCACGCGTTTGCGCGTCTTACTTGTCTATATATTACCATACTAACATATGACACTGAAATGCTGAAATACTGAGTCCAGTGTTGTTTAATAAATCAAACCTAAATATGACTCCACAGTTTAGGACTGTTTTCGCTCTTTCAGCAGAAACAGCTCTCCGTGTTAGTAGATTGCTTCATCAATTTCCCAATTATTAACTAGACTAGAGGTTCGGGCTACTATTCAGGGCTACTATTCAGCCCGCACATCTAAAGGTCGAACCTCTATGTAATATGCCCATATATGGAGATCTCTGTATCTGTAAAGTCCTTGTCCCTCCCTTTTATGGCTTTATAATGGAGATCCCTAATGTCACATGCCCCCTTGTGTGCCCATGAGCTGACTGATTTGTTTGTGCCTGATTAGACAACACGTACAGTCCACATTTGGTCGTAGCTGTATTAGGATGGTTATGGCTGAGTCATGGTGACATGATCGTTATATCAGACGGACGGACCATCCTCCCTTAAGCAAATTTTAATCTTAAATAAAACATCTTAAAACATCTGGGCATTATGACATGCCCAGAATAAGGACGCTAGGGTTCAAGTGGTTAAAGCCAGTGTGAAGGCAATACACTGTGATCCCTTAATAAATCACATACAGTATCATTGTCCTTATAAGCTGGACATTCTACTAAGTCAAGTTCTCATTTAAATCACAAAATGCCCAGAGAGTATAACTAGTTTCTACACTATCAAAGGCAGAAGGCCTTGGTGGTTCTGGTCCTTGAACAGCCAGCCGACGAATACAAACTCACTGGCAGCTACATGTAGTTTTGTGTCTGATGGCTCCTCAGAGTCAGACTTGTCAATTTTGATTAGCAGTGCAGAAAGGTTTTTGTTTACTCATGGCCAGTACTATGTCTCAAGTTATGATGGAAAAATGGCAGTCTTTCAAAGTCATCATTAGTGGGTATTGTGTAGAGCACTGTAGACCCTTGAGAGGGCATTACAACACACTGCTCCAAAAAAAAGCAACAAATCTCTATTGATTCTTACAGGAAGGTTGGCTGAGTGCACTGAACTATACCAAGAAAGACCTATTCTGTTTTTGTAAACATGAATGTGAAAATATATTTCAGGAATGCACTCAGTATCTGAAAGTTGGTAGCATTTTTTAAGCTGTCCAGTACAACTCTTGAGTGGTACAGTATATTCTGTAATGGTATAGTGACTAGTGACTGAAGCAAGTGGCCAAAAGAGAGGAGGAAGGGTGGTGCACCAATAAGTATTAGCCTAAATTAAGCAGAGTTTAGGGCTAATCTAAGATTTGTTGATCCAAGTTTTAATTTAGATTTAACAATGTCTAGACAAGACTGAGCTTCTCTTCTTCCCAGCTAAGTCCTGCCCCATGCAGGAGCTAACAAGTTCCATAGACAAGGTCTTGGTAACTTCGTTTCCAACAGCCAAGAACCTTGGTATTGTCCTGGACAGTCAGCTCTCATTCAAAGCACACATTAAAGTGGTCACTCGATCCTGTAGGTTTACACTCTATAACATTTGACAAATTAGACCCTTCCTCACCCAGCTCCTCATATCAAAACTTGACTATTGTAACGCTATCCTTACTGGCCTACCGGCATGCGCACTTCATGCCTCTCCAATTGATCCAGAATGCCGCAGCTCACATGGTCTTCAACTAGCTCAAATTCTCACATGTCTCCCCCTTCTCTGCTCCCTCCATTGGCTCAAAACTCTGTTGCTGGCCTTCAATGCAACCAAAGGTATGGCACCCCCATACCTTCAAAGTCTGATCGGACCCTACAAACCATCCCGCTCGCTCAGATCAGCCAATGCAGGGAAGCTGGAAGAACACTCACTAAAAACGCCAGGGCAACGCTCCACACATCCCAAACTCTTCTTCCTTCTGGTTCCAAAACTATGGAACGCACTTCACATTGCAATCAGAACTGCAGGCTCACTCCCAATCTTCCGCCGTAGTCTGAAAACCCACCTCACCATCTTATCCCGTAGTACTTGCCGTAGCATTTGCCCTAGTCTCGAGTCTCTCGACAACCTTACAGGCATATGCAAAGGCTCAACTTTTCTTTTTTATGTAGACATATCACTCTATAGTATATACACATAGTTTCATTATATAGATATTCCACTGTAAGACAGATGTTACTGTAGGTTTGTAGCTTACGTACTGTATGATGCTTGATGACTATTGTTTATGTACTTGTATTAACATGTGTTGTTATTGCTTACTGCAAATCGCTCTGGATTAAGAGCGTCTGCTAAATGCCTAAATTGTAAATTGTAGTTGTGTTTCCCCCAGAACAGGGACTCTAGTGTTCATGTGGTTAATTCATGGATGAATTATTATTTTTGGCTGCCACGTTGAATTATCTACATTGGAAATAACAATTCAAGGATAATCATACTATAGAATTCTTTTTTTATTATGTATCAATTCTGATTTTATTTAAACCCATGATCGGAATCAAAACATGAGCAAAACCAGACAGTAACACTGGAGCATAACTTCAATTTTCCTAAACCTGTGTGCATAAGATAGCAAATATAGGGAAAGCGCATCAACACGCCTACAGACACATCTCCTCCCGCAAACATATAGCTGACGTCATGAAGTTGGACAGATAGTTAATACCTATAATAGATGATCAGCTCCCTCCCACAAGAGAGAAAGAAGGTGGCAGTATTTCACCAGGGGAATGACATGTGTTAGTTTAAGCACCTGTTGATACATGAAAAGAAATAAAAGCACTTGGACATGCCATCACCATACCTCTAAATCAATCCACCGTCCTGCCAAAATATCTTCTTTCATAAAGCTATCCTGTGAGTGACTATGGGAGTAAGCCAAGCCACTCTCAGCATATTATTATGTATTATGTATCAATTCTAATTTGATTTAAACCCATGATTGGAATCAAAACATGAGCAAAACCAGACAGTAACACTGGAGCATAACTTCCATTGTCCTAAACCTGTGTGCATAAGATAGCAAATGGGAAAGCGCATCAACACGCCTACAGACACACCTCCTCCCGCAAATATAGGAGTCGGCAAAATGAATAGTGGGTTGTGTGGCCGCAAGATAACGTTTACGCATAGTGGAAGCTCCTAAATGCGTAATTCACGGACAATGTTTATTACTTGAGGATAAAGCATGGCATAAGATGGAGCCCAAGATAGCAAATTGTACGGGGGCATGCCTCTTACACAATGCTAAATCCCCAAATTACAGATAAAGTGCCCCTGACGCAAGATAGGGCAGGGCCCCTTGTATTGAACATTACTTTCCTGTACGTTCTTCCTGTAAAGTATTCAATAAATCAATCAAGCAGCATGCAGCATTATCAATCAACATTACTCAAGTCCTCTGTGTGACTGTGTACTTCCAATCAATGCTCTATACAGACTGTATTTAGGTTCATGTAAATTAGGACGCATTCTGGAGGACCTCTTTTAAATGTCAGACATGAGAGACATAGTCAGAAAGCAACTAGAAAGAACTAGCTGTTTGTTCCTCTGTTACACTCCCACACACAGAACCAATGGAAACTGTGAGCACTGCGACATTCACCACAACAAGGGCCTAAAGAGATCTTGAAAAAAAAAAGTTAAATAAAGTTCACGCTTGCTCTGTTACCACCAAGGCAGAGTCACATTCTTCTCAGACAAATCAATTCAACGCATAGAATTGAAGACCTGCATTCTGGAAAAGTGACATGAGCATCATGAATCATCTTCGAAAAGCCAAATTCAGCTATTTGATATTATATTGGCGCAAAAAAGCCCCTGCATTGTATCCTATCATATCATCAGCAAGTGAGTTGTCTGCTATAGGCAGACCTAATAACAGACGGTGGAAGTGAGATTTCCGAGAGGGGAAATGCATTAGGAAGGTGATGAGTGACATACGTCTACACTTCCATCCCTTCCATCCTTTGAAGCTCAGTCCAGAGGACTCCATGCCATCCTTATAATCAGATAGTCAAGACTCAGAAGTTCATAGTAATAAATGGGTTGTGCCTCTCACCAAGTTGCTCTTGGTCAGATAAGCATGTTGCTCATTAGTGTTAATATTCGCCGACTACCTTTTCTCACTGAGTAAAACTGAAGTAAAACTAAGACTAAATATATTGACAATCTCATCAACAAATAAAATATAGACTAAAATGTTAGGGACGGAATAGTGGAGAAGAGAGAACTAAAAGACAAGCCATTGTATGCTTGGTTGCATGCTGGAAATACTGTAGGAGATCTGCAAGCTCATAACGTGTCGCCATTTTCAGCATGCAACCACCTCTAAAGTCAGTCATTACGACACCATCAAGGCCTGCTAAAATACATTTTAGTTTTATACATTTAGTTTAATGAAAATGTATTCAAAAGACTATGACTGAAAATAAATCTAAACTTTATTGCTCATCACATGCAGTAAGCATGGAATTGCATTATGATATGAGATTCATTCATTTTGATACTTTGTGTTCATGGGTAGCAAATCACTCTATGTTTTTCTTTTTGAGCGGTGCCTCCGCTCCAATACGCAGCTATGTGTGTCTGTCTATCTAATAAGTCTATCTATAAGTTTATTATCTGTCTGTCTGTCTGTAAGTCTGAGCACGGAAAGCTGCAACACGGTAACTCTGTCACTTCTCGACCATTTCGGATGCGGGGCGGCTCGCCGGAACCAGGCCGGCCCCCTGGGCGTGTTCCTGGGGGTCTGGATGTTGCGGGGACCCCCACACGGTACAGTAGCACCGCTCACTTCACACAGGCGTGATTTTTTAGTGTTATGTAACAGTAGAAAAACATTATTAGAAAGTAAGTCTCAAAGGATGGCTTGCAAGAATGTTCTTTATGCCTCTCTGCAGTTGGAAACAGAATACATCTGAATCTTATTCTACATTTCCGCATATGTAGTGGAACAGTCAAGCAATAGTGCAGCCAGCAGTAAAAATGCAAGTTTAAAAAAAAAAAGTCAAGTTTAGACATCTTGCATCATGTAAAACTGTTACCCTAACCTATTCATACCACACTGTTTGTGTGGTCACGTCTACAAAACTAATCTTTTTTGTTCCTTCAGTGAAGAGGACCATCTAGTTTTGAAGTTCTAAACTAAACACAAACACACTAATCCACTGACCTTCATCTGAACCTGTATTCAAAACAACACTGCATCAAAGCAGTCAGTAGCAGACTGAGCCAGTACATTAGGACAGAAAAACAGAAGAAAAGAACAAACACAATGCATCATTTGCCAAAGATCCTGGGGAACTACAAAGAATATTTCACAAGTTCAACCCATATTGATTCCAGACCATAGAGAACCTAGACTGTATAGTTCTAAGCATGCTGCACACAGCAGAATTCTGATAACTGAAACTGACTCTTGTGGGGAACTTTTTACACTGCTGTTTATGCTATAACTATGGTGGGAAGTGAGGACGAGCTGCAACTACTGTGGATGTCTTAGTTAAGGTGCTTAAAGTCACAGGTGCTTTATAGCTGAGGTAATGCCATGGAAACTCTGGCATATCAGTTCACTGATCTAATATCACGCACATCCCGAGGCTTTGATCTGGAAAGACAGAAGGACCTGACACTTTTTCATGGAAACATAAGCACAAGAGCAAGATCTCATTAAGAGAGTGGCAGGTTGTTTCCTCCATGGTTCCATGGGATGGAGGCCAAGCTAACATAGCAGCTACAGTAGCTGACGTCATGAAGTTGGACAGATAGTTAATACCTTTCTCACCAGTCAGACTATACTGTATCTATAGATAGATAGATGATAGATGATCAGCTCCCTCCCACAAAGCAGTATTTCACCAGGGGAATGACATGTGTTGGTTTAAGCACCTGTTGATACATGAAAAAAATAAAAGCACTTGGACATGCCATCACCATACCTCTAAATCAATCCACCGTCCTGCCAAAATATCTTCTTTCATATAGCTATCCTATCCTGTGAGTGTCTATGGGAGCAAGCCAAGCCACTCTCAGCATAATGACTGTAAATTAACCATGACTGCTTTGCATTGTAACTCTTTCCTTGATCATGCATACTGTAGATCTGCACTGACTTGTAGCGTCCCAGACAAGCAATATACCTTATTCAGATTCAAGCACTTACCGGAAGACCTGGTTCTCCTTTGGAGCCATGGAAGCCACCTTCATAATCATAGAAGTAATCTTGCTCCTCGTATCCGTAATCATAGCCTCCTGTGTCAGTATCGTCATAGCTCCCATCAGCGCCATGCTCTTCTGAGGTGTCCACCTGGTTCTCCCGGTACAGAGTGGTGCCATTTGATGTCAGCTGGGTTTCCAAGAGCAAGTCAGTGTCCTGGATCTGGGGGGTTGAGTCCGTGGAGCTGGTAGTAGAGGAATTCCTATGGCTCTCTTTCAGACGACTCTGCCTGACAGGGGTGATCAAACCAGTGGTGGCATCGGTGGCTTGAGGCCTCCTTGGACTGTTCTCCTCCTCTGTGTTGTTCTCAGACTGAGTGGCAGCGCCCTCGGGCTTCCTAGTGCCCCTTGATGGTCTGGTGGTGCTGGGAGTCCTATATGAGACACCCAGAGTGGCCAGATGGCTCAGACTGGCTGAGGTGGGATTGTTGGGGTGGAGCGAAGCGATGGTAGTGGAATGAGCAAGGGTATCCAGAAGGGAGATGTGGCTCTGGCTCCCCAGATGAGGTTGTACTGATGGGTTCAGAGTTGAATATTGTACAAGGGGACTATCAGTGAACGGGTGGAGTGTTGCTCTAGTCGTTGCGAGGGTCTGATGGGTGTGGGGGTCTTCAGCCAGTGTAGGGGGACGATCTGTAGTGGGAGCGGGGTGGTCATTAACCTCCATATCTAAACCTAATGTTGGCATGTTCGATCGAAAAGTGTCGGCCAGCCGACACTGTTTTTTAAGGTAGTCGCAGTAGCGAGTGGCAGCCTGGGCAGATGGGTAGATGTCCAACTGGCAGACACGACCCAGGAAAGGAGCTGCTTTGGAGTTCATCCTCCCAAGAGTGAACAGGCCCCCAGAATCCCCCAACACCTGAGGCCTGACGAGTGTCTGTTCGCGCTGGTGCACCGCCCCGCAATCTGCATGGAAGGACACAGAGCGAGGACGAACAGCAACGGCAAACGAGTGCTGGCGTCCGTCCTGCCATTCGTAGGTGAAGTAGACTGAGGCCTTCTCAGCAGTGTACACCGCCACTCTGCGCGGCAAGAGCTGGATGCCAAAACGTAGCCGGTCCCTGCCGTCCTTGACACTGAAGAGAAAAGCATTGTTCGCTCGCCAGGAGCTGAGGCTGACCACCACAGAAAACTCCTCACCGATCTCTGGCGGGAACAAACCGCCTGCAGGGGCCTCAAAGAGGGAGTTTGGGTCGAGCAGAACTCCGTCTTGAGAGGGATCGGGGCTCAGGAGTGTGGGAGGGTTGATGGAAGTGGAGGAAAAAGAGGGGGAGGGGGAGCTGGGCCTCTTGTAGGGAACGTCTCTGCTGTTCTGGGCTGTGAGCCCCAGCCGATAGAGAATATCCACTCCTAAAGGACAGAGAACAGACAATGGTAAGCTTAAAACTAAGCAAGGTTAAAATGTATCTCAACTCATATTCTAATGTTCTCTGGTAATGCAATATGTTAGCTTTCAGGAAAAGGAGCACTAATCCAGGTTTACACTGTCCTATTCTATAGACAGTGGTTCCAAAACATTTCCGGTTGAGACCCAAATGTTAGCAGATCTACAAGCATGCAACACATATTTTTAAATGGAGGAAAAGAAGATGGTATTTCTACTCGAGTCGTGACCCATAAATATTGGTCTGTGACCCACAAATGGGTTCCGATTCCACTGTTTGGGAACCACTATTCTAGGACACTTCATGAGTGCAGGCCCTGCTCTGTGTTTGGTAAAAGCAGATGTACTGTATAGCCCAAAAACAGACGGTCCCCTCTCCATGAGCAAGTACCAGCTGCCGTCCATATGAGTGGAGTGCTGGGATACAGGAACATGATTTTTTGAATATTTTTAGCAACAGAGATTCATGATACCAGCCTTTTTCCAAAGCTCTGAGTCATTAATTTCCCTTACTCCCAGCCAGGTAATCCCTCAAAGAATTGATGTCAGACCTACTGACACTGAAATACAGCATGTCAGCAGTAGAGCTTGACCGATGCCAGATTTTTGGATCCGAATTCGATCACCATCTCAGAGAGTCCTCCTAGATCACTGATTACTGATGTTTTGACCGATATCTAATAATCAATTAGAAAAACTTAAGCTGATTAAAGCTTCTATTGGAGAACATCTAATTTAACACAATTAACTTTTTGATATACAATTAAAACTTCAATTTATGAAACAACGTGCCACGATGCAACACGTTGTGAACTGGTGAGCAAGTAGATCTGGTTGAAAATTCAGTATACACCAACTGATCAATTTCCCAACACCGATGTCGTCAAATAACGGCCGATATATCAGCCACACCAATATGTCAGGTGTGCTTTAGTCAGCAGCAGTTAAAATGTAGCAGGCTTTGAGCAAAGGAGAAAAGATGGATAACTAAGCTGTTGGGAAATGTTACATATGTCAATACTGCACTGCAATACCTTCATAAAAATAAAAATAAACAATATGAGTAATGGTAACAAGGACACAAATTGTAAATGTCAATTGATTCATAACATTTTGAGTCATTTTGAGTGTGTGTGTGTGTGTGTGTGTGTGTGTGTGTGTGTGTGTGTGTGTGTGTGTGTGTGTGTGTGTGTGTGTGTGTGTGTGTGTGTGTGTGTGCGTGTGTGTGTGTGTGTGCGTGTGTGCGTGTGTGTGTGTGTGTGTGTGTGTGTGTGTGTGTGTGTGTGTGTGTGTGTGTGTGTGTGTGTGTGTGTGTTGGTGGAGAAATCCCAGGAGGAGGTGCAGCAATGGAGGTATTTTCATTGCTAATCCAGAGACATTGCTTGCTTGGAAAAATGATTGTTGTTCATACTCCTGGAACGTTGCTGGCTGCTGCTTAACAGATTGGAGATCAGTGGGGGAAGAGGTACACAGACCCTTTACTTAAGTAAAAGTAGCACTGCCACAATATAAAAAGACTGTTACAAGTCAAGAGTCGAGTCACACACATGTGACTTTTTGACATTTCACCTTCTTGGGGCCAAATCAAATAGTTAACTTAGTTTGGAATTGTTATAAATGTTGACAGAAGAAATGGGGGACTGATCTGCCAGATGGGGATGTCAGTTTACCTTTAAATCAAGTACTTTCATATGGAAGCACTTAAAAAAGATTTATAAAGGAGCATGAGCATATCATCAGTGTCCTAATTGCATTTCCTAATTGCACCAACTTCTTACTTTGATTTGTCATGATTGATACCAATCAATTTATTTTATTTAAATTCTAACAATCATCAAACATGTTAGACATGTGGAGAACACTATGCTGTATTTTCTTTTTTACTTCGTATCACATTGTTTTTACAAGACAGAATGAATAAATAAAAAAAAATTATACATCATGCAATGTAATACCAAGTATATGAAATGTATTGTAACAGCTTATACATTTGCTGGTTAAATACTGTAAAATCACACATACAAAATCACACATACAAAAATAAAACATAAATCTATGTCAATAAAGGTATTTGAAGTAGACAGACACTGGATTGGACACATGCCATCTTTACTGTAGTTCGGACATTGTTGCAATTACTTCGCTCTGTCAGGAGAGGGAGACTACGGACATAAAACTTATGGATTGTAGCTTTAAAATCTATCCTCACTATGCCCTGATGTCTACAAAACACAAGTTGTAATATGATTTTGTTGGTGTATATTTTGATTAAGCAGGTTATGTCTTTTGTAACAACTTTTAGGAACAAACAATGCTCATAATAATAAGCATAATCCCCAATCCAGAAATGTGAACAGCTGAGGGCCCAAGTGTCCTGAGATCAAAAAACATCCAAAATATAAAGCATATAAACCAAAGCAGACCAATATGATAGTTCAAGCTGGTAGGAAATACAGTGGGAAACAGTATTTGTCTGGTGAGAGGGTGGTATACATATTTTGGCTTTGGTTTAACATACAGTATGAGTGCGTTTCAAAGGCTGGAATTGATCCCAATCAAAAGGTTGCTTTCAGGACTGAGGGAGGGAGAGCGTACAGAGAAACAGAAACAGATATTTAGAAAGTGGGGAGGGAATTAGAAACTCGATGGCAGTGGTATTGCGGGACTCCACTCCACTCCTGCATGTCAGGCAGGCAGAGGGTCTTGTCTATCTATCTGTAGCGGATCTAAGCGCATGCTGATGTCCTTGACATTCTTTGCCCGAGGTAACGTCAGCCTGGATTCCAATTAACCTGTCTCATATGTGAAGAAAAGCTGCTCTCAGTTCACATTCCTCCTTCTGCCGCTTATGATGGATTGATTCTGTGTGGAGTGGCTCCACAATGAGAAAACTAGACAATTATACAGGCAACACAACCCTGACAGTGTTTACGTTTGTGCACCTCAACCAGAAGTAACAGTCAATGCTCAGTCATGTATCGTCAACCTTTTTTGTAAAATTAGATTGGTCATGAAGTCTTAGTACATTATGTGCATGCATACAATGAATGTTTTTCCTGGCAGTGTCCCAGCAAAATGCCTGTCAAAAAAACAATATGTCATCTCAGCCAATATTGGTTGAATCAAGGAGTTGACGGTGTGGAAGAGTAGTTTTCTTTACTTTTTTCTTATAAGGTTCTTCCTTGAGTCAAGGCAAGTTCTTGCAAAGACGTTGCATACTGATTGAAGCATACAGTAACAGTATGTGGGCTCTTGAAAAGTGCTCTTGCAACGGCTGAAAAACTTTTACGTGTAACTCAGCGGTGATGAAAACGTCTATTTCTGCTATCGCCAACTTCTGTCCTCACCTCCAGCTGCTCTCACGGCAAAATGCTGCGTGGATATCTTTTCTCAAACATCTGACCAGTAAGGAGGCACAGCTGCCAAAATACACTAAGCATTTCCCTGGGATTTCCTCTTCCTCTCTGTCTGACTGATTGCTAGTGTTCCTTTTCCAGAGTGCTCTTCTTAGTGTGTCCTTCACAGTGCGCATGTATGTGACACGTTTAGAGATTTGACATGATGGACCAAAGATGAGAGCAGTGAAAGAGAAATATGGGGGAGAAGGAAAGGAAGCAAGAGAAGGGAAGGGATATTTTGTGCTGTCTCTACCTGCATTCTGAGACCTAGGGGGCAAGAGCAGACACGTCGAGTTCAAAAGAAAGCACGAGTGGAAACGCTCCTGGGTGCAGCTGCGATGGACACACTGCCTGTCCCACCGACCGATGTAAGAAGCTAGCATAAGATCAGTTGACGATTAATGGTCAGCTTACTATGCGCAAAATCTCTGAATAATGTGCGTGTGTGTGTGCATGTGAGGTATCTGTCTATGTCCTATCCCAAGAACTGATCTGACCGAGTGACTTAAAACTTGGTGCGCACATCACCGAAGACCCGAGGGAGTGCAGTGACTGGTTCCAAGTTGGTCGGATTTGGCCGATATGCCCATATACTGTATAGGCAATAGGCATAATGGGTAAAAACTGCCGGGCATGAAAAGGACACATACAGGCAGAGAATCAGACAGATACAGAGATCTCCATAAATGGAACTAAATTTAAAAATACAAAAATGTAATGGAGCAGTCGAGCAGATATAACAAATAACTTAAATATGCAAAAATAAATTATGACGACAATGACCGGTACCAATAATAATGATCTGGTACTTTCAAGAGTTTTCAAAATTAGCTAAAATAGCTGATAGAAAGCATGGACATCAACATGGAAATAATTTCATCCAGCTGTTTTTATACTGTATATGAATGGAAACTAGTAGGGCACGCTAAAATTCAATCATTCTGAAATGACTGCAGAGTGTTAATGCTGACACTTCACAATGTGACTTGTGACATAGCAGTAATTAGTCACCACTTGTCTGTCCATTGACACCTAAAGCAATAAAAATGGTTTTGTGATCCCTCACTAATATGACTGGAGGGCAAGGGTCAGCAATAGACTCAATAGAGACAGATGGGAGGGTTTTTACTAACGGAAACAAGATGGGGTCTAATAGGTTCCCTGTGGGTCTCTGAGGTCATAGAGATGTTGTTCGCTTTTCCCACATATGGAAGCCGCCGGTCGGTGTAGGAGTTTGTAGGGGTGCAACTATCGATTATTTTCTTCTTAGCGATTATTCTATCGATTATTGCCTGACTAATCGACTAAACGAGAAGGGAAGCCGAAGCCCCCCTCAAATTTCCACATGGTTGGGAAAGATACACACACATGCACGCACGTGTGTGCGGCCTCAAACACACACACACACACACACACACACACACACACACACACACACACACACACACACACACACACACACACACACACACACACACGCACACAAACAAACACACACACACACACACAAACACACATTTGAATTATTTTATTTGGATCTGCATATCTGTAATACAATAGACCCAAACACTGATCAGAATTAGGTTATACATTATATGGTCCAACCAGATATAGCTGCTGCACATGCTTAAAGGACAACTTTATTTTTTTTCAACCAAGGTTCATGGTTTAGGATGCTATTAGAGAAACTAAAAGGTGTGTGTTAATTTTCTTTCATTTGCTGCTTTCTTTCGTTTTAGGGATTTTAGCAGTTTCTGACAGGGGGGCGGGGGCATTCGAGCATGGGGCTAAATATGTATTTTTTTACAAAATATTATGGCGATTTATTATTTTATTATTTACTATAGTCCTAATAAACCCCAAGAAATTACATCTGGCCACAAAATATCACAGGATCAATTGAATGTGACAAACTGACATATTGAGCCTATAGACCGATTCACAGAGGGTTTCCTGGGTGCGGCCATTACTGAGGTGTACCATTGAGTGCAGCAGCACTGATTAGCTACACCTGGCCTACGGAGCACCTGCTCCATGGATTACACCTCAGTAATGGCCGTGCCCAGGGCACCCCTCTGTGAACCGTCTATACACACAGTATAAGCCTTCCCCAGTAGGCTACCTTCACATTCAGTAGATCCTGTGATCTTCTGTGGCCAGATGTAATTTCCTGGGGTTTATTAGGACTATAGTAAATAATAATAAAATAAATCACCATAAAATTTGGTAAAGAAATACATATTTAGCCCCATGCTCGAATGCCCCTGCCCCCCTGTCAAAAAGAGCTAAAATCCCTAAAACGAAAGAAAGCAGCAAATGAAAGAAAATTAACACTCATCTTTTACTTTCTTTAATGACATCCTAAAACATGAACCTTGGTTGAAAAAAACTAAAGTTGTCCTTTAACACACAGAGGGAAAAGAAGAAAAAAGTTAAAATATATATACACACACACACACACACACACACACACACACACACACACACACACACACACACACACACACACACACACATTTGTGAATTTATAAATAGTTGTCACTGTAAGCCAGGGTATCTGTTGCTCACCTTGTGTTAGGTAGTCTTCTTCTGCAGATAGCACTGCAGAGCATAGTGACAGGAGCAGGAGGAAGTTCCACCTAGAAGGACACATACACACACAACACAGTGTTACAGTGTATGTACTTCATATTGTTTAGGAAGAAAACAGAGTGGCCAACAACAGCATGGCCCTGTCTCCCTGACCTAATATTTAGTCAAGTTACTATCCCAGCAGATTGTCAATGAAGCCACACAAACCAAGCTGTGAAGCTACAGCTGCACTATGAGACTGACTGCTTGTGTGACAGACTCAAGGCGAGAGTTACCACGCATCGGACTGATATGGCCATATATGGAGATCTCTGGTGTCATCAGTAATTCAGTATATGGCCATATATGGGCATGCCCCTTTTGTGCCCATATATGGATCTGGCTGATTTGTTTGCGCCTGATACATTGAGGTTAGACAACACAATCCATATTTGGGCATAGCTGCATTGGTAACTCATTCTATGGTTATGGCTGAGTCATGGCCCGGGCGGTTAGCTCAACCGTCTGACAGGGACCCGTGCCGCGGGTACGGCTCCCGATCCTGACGGCCTTTCCCGCGTGCCTTCGCCCCATCTCTCTCAATAAAGGCAGAAACAGCAAAAATAAAACTCTTAAAAAAAGGCTGAGTCATGGTTACATGATTGTGACGTCAAAGGTCCATCTAATCTAATCTACAAGCTCACCACGCCTCCAGCACCCACTGGTGAACACACACAGTGCACGCACGCACGCACGCACGCACACACACACACACACACACACACACACACACACACACACACACACACACACACACACACACACACACACACACACACACACACACACACACACACACACACACACAGTTTCATGATAATGGCTTTGCATCACTTTGTGGCTCTACAAAACATAACAAAAAACAAAACACAACTAATTCAATGAACAGCTGTTGTATTGTCAGCCATGATTCTCTACAAATAATGATTGCCAGGGCAAGTAGTAAACTGTTAGGGACAGTAGCTTGGCCAGTCACTTTCCATTTTTTCCGTTGCTTAATTTCAAACATCATGGACTATTTCACAAATGTTCATTAATAATAAATTACACGTTATGCGCTCTCCAACACCACTGTTTGGAATGAAACAGTTTTACCTCAACCGTGGCCAAATAATTGTGTAGTAAATTGGCAGTAGTAAATTGTAGTACAACTGACAGTATCCTGCTGACTTGAATAACACAATCAGTGTTACTGCAGGTAACTCTCACTGAAAATATATTTTACCATAGGCTATACCCTTACAGGTCTGTATAACTCTGAGAGTTATGGGGGACATATGATGACAAATGATGTAGTGACATAAGCCAACCAAGCATTGTGTATTTCAGCACCATAGACATTGTCTTAAAGGACCTATAACATAAAATTCAACTTTTTCCATTTCTTTTGTGTTTTTGGGGCTCCCATATGTGTTTTCTATCCCCACAAATAACCAATTTTGAACAATCAGGCTTTCATATCATACAGGTGCTTTAATGGAAATTTCTCTCTGGAACAGCTCAACTGATTTTGGCCTCATCGTGATGTCATCAATGTCACCCTACTTTGTATAATTCCTCCTCTTATTCAGTCTTCAGTTCCAAATGTGCATTTCCACTTTGTTTACAATGTCCGCCATTGTTGATTTCCCAAGTTGGCATGTAATGGAAACAAGCCTGGTTTTATCTAGCATCAGTATTATAATGACTCAAATATTAAATAATCTGCATATCAGCACCCCCACCACCTCAGGACATTGTGGTACTGCATCTAAAACTGCTTTCAAAGTCCAGAAAGAAATGACAAGGACTGGTTATATCAGAGAGGTGATTGAGGCTCAAACCATTAGAAATAACTTTGAGGGACATAGACAATATGATATTAAATATTAAAAGCAGTTTTAAAATGCATGTTATCTGCGCTTTAATAAAGTCTAGTCAGTCCAATCAGCTGACAAATTTAAAGATGAGGGAATACATGCATTCACATAATAGCCTGATTTAGGCACAAAGACAAGGAGAGACAGTATAATTTCTCCCCTCAGCCATGAATTCAATCACACTATCCGCAGAAATTGTGTTTGGTGGACAAATGTAATCTATGTTTGTTTGACATGTTTAGAGCTCTGAGGTGAGGATGTAACCATTATTTGCCAACGTATTTCCAAGCACTGACTGATTGGTTTATTAGTTATTATCACTTATCAGCCCTTAGGGGTTATCAGTTATTTATCACCATCCGAGTCCTTTCATGTTACCTACTGCAGTGGCTCTCAAAGTGGGATCTGGAGACCCCCAGGGGTCCTTGAGCAAAAGTAGTTAAAAAAGCATGAAAATCTGTTTAACCCTACAGTATATAAAATTGGCTATTTGAAAAACGCGTTGTGAGCTTGTTTTAACAACACAAATCTATTCTCTGGCACTAAATATTTTAAGATGGCAGAGGAAACCAAGGCACATCGGGGCAATTAGGGGTTCAGCGTCTTGCTCAAGGTCACTTCGACACTAACTCTGGGGGAGCCCAGGATCGAATTGGGAACCTCACAGTTCCCATCCAGCCTCTGTACCAGCCACTCTACCCGAGACACTGCCGCCCCCATGCATATAGTGCATAGTCAGTTAAAAACAATAACAGTGAGATGCTGCAGCTCGCTTGGTCTTCAACCAGCCAAAATTCTCACATGTCACCCCCCGCTCCCTCCACTGGCTCCCGGCCGCTGCCCGCACAGAATACAAAACTCTGATGCTGGCATTCAAAGCAACCAAAGGTATGGCTCCCCCATATCTTGCAAGTATGATCGAACCCTACAAACCCTCCCGCGCACTCAGATCAGCCAACGCAGGGAAGCTGGAAGTACCCTCACTAAAAATGCCGGGACAACGCTCCACACGTACCAAACTCTTCTCCCTTCTGGCTCCAAAACTGTGGAATGCACTTCCCATTGCAGTCAGAACTGCAGCATCACTCCCAATCTTCCGCCGTAGTCTGAAAACCCACCTTTTCAGACTCCATCATGGCCCATAGCACTTACCCCACCCCCCTTAGATAGCATTTCTGTAGACTTACTGTAGATAGCATTTGATACAGACTTATAGCATGTTATGTAGACAGCACTTGCACTATAATTGCATTGTATGTTGTCATAGCACGTCATAGTACATATGTATAGCATAGTAGTATATATGTATAGTTTATATGTATAGTTTCATTATATAGATATTCCACTGTTACTTTCTTAGCTTACGCATGTTTCATGATAAATGTTTTTATGTGATGTATGTGATGTATTCCCATGCTTTTTTTGTTCTTGCTTAATGTAAGTCGCTCTGGATTAAGACCGTCTGCTAAATGCCTAAATTGTAAATTGATGCTTAATGTCAATGCAACATTACATGCAGGCTTACTTTCTTCAGTTTATTTACAACAAGCTCTGTTACATATATAGGCCAGACTACTTACTGCCTCCCTACTTTCCTGCCTGCTTCACCTGAATGTTCCTTCTAATGTCCCTCGCTAGGCCATGGTAAAAGGACTGGTAGCAGCTTGTGATCCAGCTGTGCCTGCTGTTAGTGACCAAGTTAATCTTGCCCTAAGCCCCCACCTTTTGGAAGATTTCATTACACAGTCAGCTGTTTACAGCAATGAAACAGGGAAAACTGAGACGTCTTCAGAAATGTCATCCTGTGTGGACATTTGTCTATGTTCAGTGAGGCATCCGCATCTGTGTATTTTCAATGCTGGGCGTATTTTAAAACATAAAAATGTCACATGGCACATTTTTGTGTCATGTTTTTATTGTCCCAAGACGATAAAAACACAAAGCAGAAGTGGCTGTTACATAATAACTGAATGCAGCACATAGCTCCAGCAAATTGTTACTGTCAGGCAGAAACCTTGTCTCTCCGTAATTTATACTTTGTATGTTTTTACTTTTTGTTTTATAAATGAATGCCCTACAGTGTCAATAGCAAAATCAGAAGCTCACAACATTGTTTTTAAGCTTTGTGAGCTTTGTGAGCTTTTATATTTTTGCAATCTTTTAAGCAAAAAAGTGATTACGTCTGTCTCGTGTGTGTGTGTGTGTGTGTGTGTGTGTGTGTGTGTGTGTGTGTGTGTGTGTGTGTGTGTGTGTGTGTGTGTGTGTGACTGTGTGTGTGTGTGTGTGTGCGCGTGTGTGCGCGCGCGTGTGTGCGCGCGCGTGTGTGTGCGTGTGCGACTGTGCGTGTGTTTGTGTGTGCGTGTGCGAGGTCCTGCAGCATGTTCTACAAACAACAGAAGCATGTGCATTCTCTGCTAGGCACTCACACTAAATTAACCACATGAATCCTACAATCACTGAACATAGAGTCTAACATCCCTAACATAGGGTCTAACATAGAGTGAAAATAGCAGATCTACAAGCTCACAATAAGTCCCAGTGCAACACATTGTGAGCTTATACTGTAGATCGCTAAATTTCCACTTACGGTAAGATATTTGGATTGGGGGACAAAAGGAGCAGATCAAGTATAAAGCCCTGGGGGACTCAGTCATTGAAGTGTTTAAATTACAATTTATCCAAAAAAGGTTCCAAGCGGTTTAGTTTCAGTCATACGTGTGTCATCATAAGTGTACCTAACCAATGATAGAGTTAAAGAGCTAACTTCCTCTAAAAGGAAAACCTATGCCACATTAAATTAGTTGTGAACGCAGCAGCCAGGCTGTTAACTAAAATCAGAAGAGCAGACTCAGAACTCATTACACAATTTTAGCCTACTTTCTTTGGTTACCTATTCATCTTATTTATTGATTCATTACCTTTAAGACACGGCTCAGTTCAGCCCCTTCCTACACAGAACGTTTGACCCTATGAGCAGAAGCGCAGACTGAGATCCTCAGGCAAGGTCACTCTGGTCTACTCTAGAACCTTTTTTCCTTGGAGCTTCCCAAAAGCTGATACCCCTCACACACGCACGTGCACACCAACTCTGCAAGTTCTTTTGTGCAACATGTATGTTTTTGGACATTCTCTCCAAACAGACAACAAGGCCTCACCCCTGTGATCTTTGGTGCCCCCTCTCCACCCCCAAGACAAAAGGTGATGGGTCCTTTTTCCACCGAAGGCCCCTGGACATTCAAAATGACCTGTCTGGGGGGGAGCAGGCTAGCAAATTTAGTGGTGTCATTTAAATCACTTAAAACACACTTTTATAGACTTGTACTTACTGCCGTTTTTGTGTTCTTATCTTTTCATGCTAATATGTTTTGTTTTTCTTTGATGCTGTGTGAAGAAGTGCTTTGTAACTGTTTTCAAAAGAAGTTCAAAATTAGCTTTCCTTGGGGTCACATTAACAAGGCTCTCATAAGGAAGGCTAGAAATCAACTATGGAATTTGGCCTTTAGGGCAGGGTGCCATGTCACCCTAGGGTGCCGTGACGCAAGACCAGGGGTACCGCAAAATCCTTTGATAATATTTGACTTTGTAAAACAGACCTGAGTTGAACTGCACTCTACTTGGTGCGTTCAATTCAGTCTACACCAAATCTCTTCATCAAAACTATCTGATCTACACGCTCACAACAAGTTTTCCTCATGACACACTGTATGTTAGTGGGGTAAGATTTACATGTTTATGTAGCATAATACGACATAGTTGTAAGGTTTTATAAAGTAACTCAGGGGTGACATGGATGAAAATGGTTATTTAAAGGGGTAACCTTAGAGAAAGATGTTTGAGAACCACTGCTTTAAGGACATATGGGTCAGTTTACACATTCAGAGTTAAACTAACACTCAATTTTACTGTGTTAGGTTGTCTCTGAAATGTGACAAAATTATAGTAATTTGACTTGCCTATTACATTTACTATTTACATTTTATATTTTAGAAGGTGATCTGTGGGAAAGGAAGGACACCTGAAACTTCAGCACCCAAGGTATTTGACCCCCACTGACCCCGCCTCTAGGTGGCACTGCCCACCATGTCCAACACAAAGACTGCAGACAGTGTTACAATCACAAGGAGACAGCTCCTTTAGAGCAGTGGTTCCCAAAGTGGGGTCCGGGGACCCCCAGGGTTCATTGAGGGAGTTCCAGGGGGTCCCCAGCTAAATGATAGTTTGGAACCAAATGGACCCTTATGGGTCTGTACTCGGTTCCATTTTGGTTCAATTTGTACACTCGAGTTAAATTAACATTGATTTTGCAATATAAATTGGGGGTCCCAGAGATAGAAATGGGGGTCTGTAGACTAATATGTATGTCAAACTGGGGGTCCTTGAAATTAAACGGGTTGAGATTGAGAATCACTGCTAGAGCCGTAAAAATCTTCTCTTATGGGCATATTTTTTTTAAAGGGGGTCCACGGGCTAATTAGTGTCAAGAGGATGACAATAACAAGTGAATGGCTGTCACAGGAGCTTTGCGCTGTGCTACACATAGTCGCTGTCGGGTGGAAACCTTGTACGTCTGTCTGTAATAGAAAGAAGAACCTGTGTTCCAGTGGATCCATGTAGTTATTATTTAGTCACAGGCTCACAGCACACGCTCATTGGTTCAATGTTTATAAAACCCACATTTAAACAACAATTCCACTTTCACTTAAAATAAAACATCAAGCTTACTGTAGCACAAATCATCATCATCATTTTTCGACCGCGGTCGAGATCATGGATTTCACAATGCCACGCCAGACTTTCCGGTACTTCATTGCCATTCCCAGTTCCTGCTTACTGATGCATGTGTCCCTAGCAATGACATCAGGGAACGACAGCATACTACCTGTCAGCTCTGCAGCAGTGGCCGCAGTAGCACAAATAGCAGATCTACAAACTAACAATAATATGACTCTGAGTCACATGACATGTTGCAACGCGTTGTGAACTTGTAAATCGGCTACGGTATGTTTGCTACTTTTGTGTGACACAATTGTGTGACGAAGACAGCAATCTGAGAACCCATCAAAAAAGAAAGGAAAAACAGCGCCCTCTTTTCCTTTGAAACTCGAGACTAGTCTGACAGCAACAACATGCAAGTTCTACACACTTTGAACACACATTGAACACATTTGATTTTGTATTAATGTTTTGGGTAAAAATGGCACTTTTGACATTTAAGGTTGCTGACCCCTGTCAGCTCAATTACACCTTCACTGCACTTGCAGATCAGGGGTTCTCAAACTTTTTTATAGGGCTCGATTTTACGGGGGAACTTTTTTTTTGTTGGAAACATTTGTAAATGGAAGCATATAGCCTATGGCTGTTGCTAGAACTTTAATAAAAGAAAAGAAAATCCAATTACAGGCTAAGCTTTTAAATAAATTAAATAAAACACACTTAAAGGGGAATACCACCTATTTTCAACATTGAATTATGTCATTATTGCGACCGCAAGTCACATTTACTATGAAAACTTTCCCGTCAGTCCGTCAGTCACACCACGCCTCCATATATGGTCACGCATCGTGACATCATGTCTAGTCAGTAGTCACCCACGTCTCCATATATGGTCACGCATCGTGACATCATGTCTCCATATATGATCACGTATATGTCAGTCTGAGTCAGACTGACATATACGTGATCATATATGATGTCAGACTGTCTGACATCATCAAACCCTCTACACTCAAGACACGATATTCATTGTGCATTTTTTGGTCAAAGTTCATCCCATGCCAAAGCGACAGCACTCGCCCAGCAGTCTGCCGTCACCCAGGCGGATGCGTGCACACACCGATCTGCCCCAGCAGAACGACCTCCACACTCTGATGGAGGAGACTGCCGACGAGCGGCGGCACCGTCTGGTCAGAGAATGCCAGCAGCACCACCGCCAGTCTCATGGCGGACACCGTCGCGAGCCGTATACAGTACAGAAAACACAATAAATCTTTGCATTATTACTGTGTTGTGCTGTATTCCACAGAGCAAGCTCACATGGCCACACACAATGTTATTCATACTTAAACAACTATACAAAACCTATATAAAACCAATATAAAAACGCTCTGACCTCACTGACACCAGATTAATAGTATAACTCCTGCTTCTCAACTGTGCCGTATTAAGAAACTGTTGTTTCAGCCCTCAGGCTTCTCGCCCTCAGGCGTCTTACTGGTATACCTTAGTTATTGTGTGGAAATAATAAAGAATCCCCCCCTCCCCCCCACTGTATAGCCTAGAACTGGGAATCTCGGGAAGATTTTACCTTCAACAAAGACACGTGCCCCAGAGCCGGAAGAGGCATCTACCTTTTTATGTTTATGCTGCCGAGTACACCAAGATTTATATACTGAAAGAGTCGAGATACCCATACGTTCAAAACCAAATCAATCACAATGACATAATTAGATAGCTACCACACAGTACATGTACAGTAACAGCAGCTGCCATAACTTGAATCAGAGGCTTCTGGCAATTGAAATGAAGAGTAAAAAAGGGTTAAAAAAAGAGTATGGCGGCAGTCCAAAAGAACTGAGGAGTGAGGATACATAGTAACTAATGACATAAGCTTACCTAAGGGCACTATCAATCACAAGCTGACATTATACTAAAACTAAATGTCTCTGACCAGAGCCAGTGTGTTGGTCATACAGAATGGATGATGCCGACACGTTTTTTCTCCCATGTATAACTGTGAAATTGAAAGTTGAGAATTGGTACTTGCTATTCAAGCAAGCAAAACAGGCGAGGCAGCCATGTTTGTTTTCCCAGAGCAGTAGGCCATCCAGCTTGGAAAAAGACGGACAGACAGACGGATGGACGGACGGACAGACAGACAAACAGACGGAGAGAGATGGGTAAGAGGAAAGGGAGGGGGTGGGGTAGGCGGGGAGGGAGAGAGACTATAAGGAGAAACAACACGAGCCCTGTCACCTGTTACCCATCGAGAAAGCAGTGTGACATTCCATGGCCGGGAACACAGACCCCCCCCCCACCCCACCCACCCACCCCTTCACAACAGGGAAAAGGAATAAGAGAGGGGGCAGGGAGTGTATGAATTCAATCATTCATCTGTTGAGGGAGTGGGAAAATGACATTTAGGCCTATAAAGCAATAGAGTAGCTGGTTCAGCTTAAAACTTGGCAGTGTTTAAAGGTAGGCAAAAGAAGAAGAAGTCATAAACTAAATATAACACGTTAGACATAACATCCCCATTTGGAGAAGCAAGGCCATCTTCGGTCAGTCCTGTCTGTCTGTCTGTCTGTCTGTCTGTCTGTCTGTCTGTCTGTCTGTCTGTCTGTCTGTCTGTCTGTCTGTCTGTCTGTCTGTCTGTCTGTCTGCCTGTCTGTCTGTCTGTCTGTCTGTCTGCCTGCCTGCCTGCCTCCTGCCTGCCTGCCTGCCTGCCTGCCTGCCTGCCTGCCTGCCTGTCTGTCTGTCTGTCTGTCTGCCTGCCTGTCTGTCTGTCTGTCTGTCTGTCTGGTCCCTGTCACCATACCCACAATTAACGACGACGAAGTGTATGGTGAATCTTCCAATACGTCAGCAATTGTCAGGTGTCCCTCCCACTGCTGGACGATGAACTTTGTAGCATCTTGTAACTGTTAACCCGATTCAAAGTGGGCAGTGCCCTTGACCTTCTTAACCACGTATCCCTATTCTGGGCATAATGGGTGAACATTCTGGAGAAATAGCAAAACTACAAGCTCAAAATGCTGTTGAGAGGTTGTAGATCAGCTATTTTCACGCCACTGTCCTTGTCCCTGTATGTGTCTCTTCATTTCTTTATAAATCCTGAGAAAATCCCTCTCTCAATGACAGGACACTCTCAGTGGTTTATGGGAATGACTGGTGAAGGCAAAACAAAGCTCCCCAAACACTGCTCTGTTGACTAAGGGAAATACCACTATGTGAGGAGTGGGTGCCATGTCAAGACTATAAATAATCACTACTTAAAACTCCCTGCTTCAAAACATTAATCCACCACTGAGGAAATCTAACTTTCCTCCCTTAAAAAATGGTTGGATCTTTAACAATGGTTCATTCAGATGAGGAAAGGCTGAGAGGAAAATTTCACTTGGATAATTTCACTTGGCAACCAAAAGCCAAACAAGGTACACTTAAGTATTGTTTACAATTTTCATAAGGAAAGGGAAACCATTTTCTTAAGTTTATCATTGTCAACTGTCAGGGTGTGATTTTTCAAGTAGTGGCATTGTTTGTATATTGTTTATATGGCTAATTTGGCAAGTCACTTACCAAATCAATTACTGGCAACAGGCAACAAACCATGTGAAGCTGTTAATCCACAAGAACAACTCTGAAATGTTAACTTAACGTGGTTAACAAAAGCAATGGGCAATGAAACAGTTCTTGGTCGATTTATAAATAAAATAAATAACGTATCCCCATTACTTGTGGATAAAGACAAAATAAATAAAGATTATATTGGAATTTCATTCTATTCACTCTATTTATCCATAACATTTTTACCGCAATTTGTCTTTTTGAAGTTTCAACCTGAAACGAAGGCTCTGAGTTTCTGAACCAATCAAGAGCGTCGCATCCCTTCAGGCGATGGGATGGTAGCTCTCCTACACGCACGACCATGCACAACCTTAGAGTATATAGAGACTAGCCTGGGTAAACCCACTCCCCCTGCTGGACAACATTTCATTCTGCCAGGAGGGGTGAGTCTGGCATAATCGCCTGTGTGGCTGTTTAGCCGTGGGGCGGGAGAGTAGCGTTGACGGACAACCCCTTCAGCCAATCAGCGTATATCAAAACAAGAGGCGTCATCTAAGCGTTCCGTTCCTACTTCCTCATTCCCATGTTTGTTGTTGTGAATGAGTCGAGGAGTTCACACGTCATCAATTGCTCAAATCGTTCCTGATTGGCCAACGTGCGCTGTCAATCACAGAGCCCTGAGCTCGGTCGCGGATTGGCTCGTACCAAAGCTGATACAATCTTAAGGACTTTGTATTACCATTTAGCCAGACTCACCCCTCCTGGCAGAATGAAATGTTGTCCAGCAGGGGGAGTGGGTTTACCCAGTCTATATAGAGACGGCACCCGGAGGAAACCCTGTGGCGAAATTGACATAGTGGCCGAATTTGGTATTGCAGCACTGGGCCAAACACATGAACGCGCTGGTCCGTTGACTATCATTGCACATGTTCATGATGACACGTGAACGCTGTTTCAGTGCAATGACAGTCAATGAATCCCAGAATGCACTCTGTTCCTACCCGGAAGGAGGAGTGAAATCACCTCATGCGCTTTTGAGCAACATATATATATTCATATAGGTCCCCCACTATGTGCCTACCTGCAAACTCAGATCGGGAGACCAGCTGCTCCTCAAGGTGACCACCACGGCAAGGCTCATAACAGAAGGTGATAGAGCTTTTGTTATACACATCACATGTATATGTGATGCGCCCTAAGAGGGAAGTCGACCAGATCAGTCTAAATAAATATACACTATAAAGAAATATGCAACCCCCATATGGAGTATGGTATCAATATGATCTATGATGTCATAGACTGGCCTAGACTATTTGGAATTGGGCATGCCTGACACGGAACATACATTGGATACAGACAGACAGGGTACAATGTTTTACATAGTTTTACTTGTGGCAGACAACATATTGTCGGAATATCAAACCAAAATGGCTGAGGACTGAGCTTTACCTTTCATTGAAATGTATTTGGGATGATTATTATCATAGTTATATTTTATTTGCGCAAGCAGAGCGTGCAAGTACTGCGATCAGCTGGTTATGTATGTTCTTTCTGTCTGTCTGTCTGTCTGTCTGTCTGTCTGTAATGTATGTCTGTCTGTCTGTCTGTCTGTCTGTCTGTCTGTCTGTCTGTCTGTACTGTATGTCTGTCTGTCTGTATGTCTGTCTGTCTGTCTGTCTGTACTGTATGTCTGTCTGTCTGTCTGTCTGTCTGTACTGTATGTCTGTCTGTCTGTCTGTACTGTATGTATGTCTGTCTGTACTGTATGTATGTCTGGGTATGTATGACGTGTCCTCTCTTGTTTAAGATTACGTCACCATCAACAGCCAATAAGGGACCACGATTCTTGGTCATGTAACTAAGGTACGGTAAGGGTCTAAACGGATTTAGAACAGCAGTTTTATTAGACATTAGTTAGTTATTAGTGCCCTAGGAGTTGTGAGCGCACCTCATGGCACACTCTGCTTGCGCACAAGTAGGCCATACATGACAGGTCTACTTGTGCAAGTTGGCATCTCGAGAGAGTGCATTTCTAGTTGTTACTGTACAGAATAAAGTACATTCACAGCATGTGTCTATGTGCAGCCTTAACAATATAATTTTTCACACTTGGATTTTATGAGACTTGACCTGGGAGGCTTTGACAGACTCTTGACACCTTGGCAGCTCTGTGGTTCTGACCAGCCCAAGTCAAAACAGCACTCACATGAAGTGAGCTGCTCTAAAGATGTAC
Source organism: Protomyctophum parallelum (assembly GCF_964188405.1). NCBI lineage: Eukaryota > Metazoa > Chordata > Actinopteri > Myctophiformes > Myctophidae > Protomyctophum > Protomyctophum parallelum. The sequence continues at coordinate 27,527,803 of NC_139701.1, read as the reverse complement.
AGAAGTAAATCAAATCTGGAACATAGGCAGGACTGACCGTCGACCGCCACAGTAATGCATTTGTTGCCAACAAATTATATTGCAACTAGTAATCGCGGGTGTGTTTTGTAACCTATCGCGGCAGCTTAGCAGTGGCTAAGCTAGCGGAGTGTGTTTTCACTTCCCTTACAATCTGCCCAGGCTGTGCTGTGTGTTCATTGAGAGAAAGATGGCGGCACCCTGTTAGACTGTTACCGATTTCCCCCCAAACACACACTATCAGGTTCTGGCTAGGAGAAAGACTCATAGGCTACATTGTTGCAATTCACCATATTTTGTTGCCAATGACCAAATTATTGAATTTCCCTCAGAAAGTTCTCTGAATGAAAGTGTCTGAGTTCCTTGCAAATCAGACTCTGTGTTCCCTCATGCTCACCTCCGCTATCTCTAACCATAACATTCTTTAACATGAATGAGTCATTGATCATGGGCCAATGTCTGTTCCTATTGGCAACGTTAAAGCCTCAGCACCTGTATCTGGTTCAAATTTATGACTTCATTATGAAATCATTGAGTTGATTCATCCTCTTCACACGTCCAAAATTGCCAGTAGCAATAATTAGAATGTTAACACTTTCCAGGTTTTGCAGTGCTTGCTCCCCACCACACTCACTGACCAAAATAACGGGCATTTAGTTTTTCCTTTGTAAATATGGTTAATTAACAGTTTGACTGCGGAAAACGATTTACCAGACTTTTAATCAACCCCCCTTCACTGCCGAGATTGTTACCTTTAGAGCATACGCTGAATTATTTGGGCTTTTAATCCGCGAAAATCGAGTGAAAAAAGCTTCCCCCGTTTGTTATGAACGGCCGGACCACCCGCCATCTTGGTACACCCGGAAGACGCAGCACAGGACCCTCCTCCATGAGGCGTTGAACCCCATTTGTTTGCATTGGCCTCAATTTCCCAGAAGCCCTAGCAGCCCACAGCATGTGACGATTTCCGTTTTCCTCATCTAAACAGATGCACCTACTCTCTTTCTCCGCGGCGAAGACGGATTTTCTTTTTAATTATTACATTGCGGCGGATTAAACACATAAAACAAAAGTCGCGTATGTCCGATATGGCAGCGACATTAACCTGGAGTAATCCATTCAAAGCACGGAAACTGTTAATTGCTCTATGGCTGGAACCACACTAAAGACTGGACTAATTAACCACTTGATCTCTAGCATCTCTATTCTGGTGTGAAAAATAAATGTGTCAAAAACAGCTGATCTACAAGGTTATACCGCGTTGCAAACTTGCAACATGTCGCATTGTTTTTTTATATATATGTTTTTTATCCCACGATTTGTAACCCATTTTTCACCCCTGTGTCAATCATCTAATGTGATCCTGGGCTATACACACCCTCCGCCAACCTGGGGAGAGCAACGGACTTAACTCATGCTTCCTTCGTGCTTGAGTGTCCAAGTTGCTCCTTTACACCTGACAGGGGGGAGTTTCCCTGGTTGGACGTAGCGCGTGGAAGGAACACGTTATTCCAACCAGTTCCTTTCCCCTCCATCAGGCGCCCCGGCTGGTCGCATTGTGACCTTATAAATAGATAGCCTAACATTCAGGTTGTGTTGGTCAACAGTGGGGTTACAATTGATTAAAACCTGCTCACCTTTGGGCAAGTCTGACACTGGGTCAATATGTCCTGTATACCTATTATGACTGTTAGTTTAACTCTCTGGGTGTACACACTTAACCTTAAGGGTAACTTTTTGTTAAACTAAAGTAAAGAGTGAGAATTGCAGTGCGGTTGGGCAAAACCTTGTGCAAGAGTAAGAATGAAGAAGATACTTCATTTGCAACACAGCACAGGGCCAAGTCTGCCACTTGTCTGTCAGGCCCTCTGGCCTTTTTGCTCCCAAAACACTCAGATTGGTCACAGGAGTCAAGAGGTCAATGCAGACCAGAGTAAAGATTGACTCAGTCCACAAGACAGCTAGCAGACAAAGGGCTGTGAGTAAACTTCCACTGGCCTTTATTGGTTTGCCCTTTTCCTGTCATGGGGGAACCTGCAGATGCTAAACACACACACACACACACACACACACACACACACACACACACACACAGACACAGACACAGACACACACACACAGACACACACACACACACACACACAGACACACACACACACACACACACACACACACACACACAGACAGACAGACAGACAGACAGACAGACAGACAGACAGACAGACAGACAGACAGACAGACAGACAGACAGACAGACAGACAGACAGACAGACAGACAGACAGACAGACAGACAGACAGACAGACAGACAGACAGTCAGTCAGTCAGTCAGTCAGTCAAGACAGTCAGACAGACAGACAGACAGATAGACAGACAGCATACTGGTGACGGCAGATCTGTGTACTGCGATCTTATAACAGGTGAGAATACACACACACACACCTGTGTGAAGTGAGGGGTGCTCTTATCATCATACATCATCACATTCTGGCCAATCACAATTTGCGTTCTCACTTTTCGGTCTTCACTTTTCTGCCTTCACTTTTAGCTTCAATATGTACTTTGCTCAGCCAATCAAATCATCGCTTTGGGGTGATCAGCTAATCACAAGCCGGAACCGGGCTGTCAATCTGGGCACGTTTCTGTGGGTCTGGAAGTTCCGGGGACCCACAGGGTGCACTGTTAAGTACATACAGTAGGTAATGACAGATTGTTGGATTATTTGCAACTCCACCTTATCTATTCTTCCTTTGAACCGTGAGAAACCTCAATCAATCAAGACCACCCAAAAGTATTCACCCAAAGTATTCTCTCTAGTGAAAACCAGAGAGGAAAAGACCTTAAAAGAATTTTCACACAGGACACCATGTAAAGCAATCAGATCTTTAGTGAAGTCTTCAGGTTCAAGCGTTGTTACAAGAATTTCAAGGAAGTAGGAGAGAGAATTCTCTGTACTGTAAGTGTTCTGAACCCAGTTACATCATTTTGCACAAACATATATACTGGAAAACATGTCATAGATACAGAATTCAGCTGTCACATTGCAATAGGTCGAGAGGTGGTTATCAGAGTACAGTGTCATGCGGCAGTCTGAGTGTCCGATAGTCTGAATCCTGTTTTTGACTTTAATCACGTCCCGTGATTAGGATTCTGTTGTTGACTCTTTATCTCACGGGGTGAGAGGGTGTTTTTATCCTCATCTTTAGGGCAAAGTTGTTTGTCAGGTCGTACTCCATTTTTCTATCTGGAGTGGGCGACAGCTGATAATAGAATTAATACAATGCAAATATTGATATAACATCACTGGGTGACAGGGCAGTCCTGTACACCAGATACAAGGTCTTTTTTAACATAGTAATAAGATGTGAACATAAAATACCAAAGAAAATATCCATCACAGATGGCACATGATATGACTTTTTATTCGAATCAATTGGGAATGGGATCCAACATTTCATACTAGTAGCCTAATATGTGTGTGTATTCATAGACAGTAGAATGACAGGAAATAGAGAGATGGGGAGTGACACAGAGCAAAGGTTGTCGGGATCGGGATTTGAACCAGACCGCTACACCAGCTAAGCCCGGACCATGTGTGTGTATTCTTAAGAGACGTTACATCTTCAGTGATGTACGTTGAAACAACGAAGCCAAGATGGAATATTATTGATGTACGTAACGTTGAAATGAACAAAGACGCTGAGATGGAAGTAGAATGCCCTGTCAAATTGTGTGGTGACATCTTACTTGTGATGTAGAGAATAAATCCTTTGAAAATGCATTCTTGGTGCACACGACCCTATACCTATTCTACAATGACATCTTACTTGGACAATCTTGTTCTTTGTGATGCCATGGAACTTACAGTCTAACATCTTAACCACTAAGCCAAAGGGAATTCCCTTTAGCTCGAGGGGGATGTTAGACTTTTAAGGTCATCAGGCTGAGGTTGTGAGCCAATCAGTTACACTCACCCCACTTTTGACCTCCCACGGGGAAGCCCTACTCCGGGTCACGGACCTAATGTAACACCCGGGCTTCGAACCCGGGTCTCCCGTGTTGAAAGAGAACATCTTAACCATTAAGCAAAAGGGAATTCCCTTTAGCTCGGGGCAGATATTACACTTTTTAGGTCATCAGGCTGAGGTTGTGTGAGCCACTCTGCTACACGGTATATATATGTTCATGTTCTGAGAAAAGCTTGCCTTTTATTTATTGTACATATTGTGCATCTATCGTACCGTTGTGGTGTTCCCTCTGATAAATAATGTAGGCCTACTTGAGTGATGGTGACCATATTGTGTTTTCTAGGAATCACTCTGGCTTTCACTCACATTGGCTTACAGTCGAAAGAGTACAGTAGGGAAAGTATATGCAGCACAGGATGTCAGAATGAGGTGTATGTCATAACATGGAAGTTGAGGCTGAGCACAGCAATGCACAGGTCCATTTGGCTGATGCTGCATGCATGAGACAATTATGCAATCAGTGACCACTGTATAGTACCAGACACTAGGACCCCCTTTAACATCGTGAACATCCTGAATTATTTTTGGCATGAATTCAACAAAGTGTTGGAAACATCCCAATGTCAATACATAATAACACACATTTCCTGCTGACATTTTGTCCAGCCTCATATTCATACTGCAAACAAACCTCTCATTACACCTCATTCCTAATACCAGCTTTGATTTGACCTGCATCCTAGTCCTACCACCTTCATTCCTACACATGCTTGCTCAAAGCAACACTGAACTAGCCTCCAACATCCTGCATAACCTTGCAGTATTTCCTCCAAGAGCAACTAGAGTCAGCACTGCCAACACTGTCTAGTTACTACTAGACAGTGTTGGCAGTGCTGAGGAGGCACTCCGAGGCAGCAGCTCTCAGTCAAGTGTATGTCTGTGCAGCCACAGTCCAATCCAGTGCCAGCTATGGAGCAGCAATGCCTGTAACAGTGGGTGATTGTCTAGCGCTCAGGAGCCACTCAAGGGGCATGTCACTTAGCCAGTGATGCGTACACACTAACTCTCTCAGTGAATTCATAGGAGCTCACATTTGTTCGCAGTTGTCCAAGTTCCATGTAAAGGCTCTTATTTTTGCTCTCAAGGAAACAAAGCACACACTAGCTAGATCCCTGAGGATTTCACTTCTTGGCTATACATTATTTTCCATAGAACAATCACTATAAGCAAAAAGCAACACACACACTGTGACTGTGAGCACAGCTCTTTTGGATCATATCTGGAGGAGGGATTCTGGAGGAACTCAAAGGATTACAGAAATCTTGGCTTCACTTCTGATAGCACCATTTCCCCTGTTAAATAGCTGTTTCAAAGCGTGCACATTTCCAAAGCTCGGCAGTCCAGACAAATGTAACAGGACAGCAAAAAACGCATGCCTGTTGTTGTCAATAATGCACTACCATGAGGAATGTGTGCGCGACAGCAATTATTTCCTTCAATCAAGTTAAGTCTGAAATCTTTGAGTGAGCTAAGCTAATTCATTGGACAGATGTGGATGATACGTATGAGCCTATATACTTAAACTTTTAACAATAGGTTACATGCAGAATTAAACATGGCATAGATTATCGATCGTTCCAAAAAGCATACTCTTTCTTTTGGACGCCGTCCTCCTCCTACTACAGCCTATTGTCTTGTCGTTGCTTTGTGGACGAGGGGAGGGAGAAACATGAAAGACGGGAGAATTGAACGGACCTCCAAATTATATTCTTAATGCCGCAGGTCCGTAGGTTAGACATTAGACAAGTGAGTGCGCGCAAGTCGAGGTCAAAGTCAAGACCCGTGTGGCTTCTGCTCATGTTGCGCTCACTAGCTAAATATGATATAAAACCTAAGATATATATAAATAATAATAAAATATAATTATTTTTGCAAAACGACTCCACAAAAAAGATGCAAGCGCTCACTAGCTAAGCTAGGCTCTGCAAATTGGCTATGTTTTGGAAACACTCTTAGCCAAAACGCGCGCAGATGATGCACAGCAGACAGCACACGTCTTTATCCACAATCAATATTAACTTACGTTGCTGCCGCAGGAGAAACGTGTCCACTCCTTGTCCTTTGGGCTCCTAAATGCATTTGTATGCATTTGTCCAGGCAGCAGAGTTCTAGGTGAAAACAGAAATCCACACAAGAGGATACCGGTTCATGGGCTAACCCTTGGTTACAGCCAAAGGAAACGTAAACTGAAAGAGGACTGCCACCTCAGAATTTCCTCATTGTATGCAGTCCAGAGGAGAGATCTCTCCCACTCTTTCCAACTTCTACCACTCAGCTCCTTTGCGGTTTGCGGCGCACGGTGGTGATTAGGCTATTTTCTCTCTCGACCTATCCAAACTGGAGGCGCTCAACAGCTGCATGGAAAATCAGTGAATGTATACCAAGTAGCCAACAGATCAGTACGCCGAGCGATACCAGTGATTTACCTAGATATAGAAGATACAAAAAACAAGCAGCATCTAAAGAATCAGAGAACGCGCGCTTGAGACAGCGAGTCTGCAACAGAACGGATGGAACAGAACAGTACACATGCAGATCCAACTCTGCGCAGCTTTACCTCCAGGCGGTGGTTTCTGTAATGTGCCTTGACTTGCACTGATGCAAGGGGAGCTGTATTCACTATTCACCCAACAACTCCTACTAGCTGGTGTAAGATTTCACCAATTATAAGTGACTAGTTGTGACATCACGCAAGCGTATGGTTTTAGATTGAGGTCAATGAGGCTTACTACTGTCTGGGTATGAATGATGACTGAATCTGATCGTAAACGGCAGTAGATAGACAGACTGACACTGTAGCCTATTACAATGGACAATTTTTTTATTTGTGCTATTATAATTAAGCTGGAAGACAACAGCCAAAATGTGCATTGTGCATGGATATGTTGCAGCCCCTAATGGCATAATTATGTCAAGGGTCAAATGGTCAATGCTAAAACGACAGAAGAGCTGGACATTCAGATTACATTCTGAATCTGGTTCTTAAACTCCCCCCAGGAGGATGTCACTAATGTTGGTCTGGAGAGGGAAGTCTGGAGCTCTCTAGTGGAGCTGTTGCCCCCGCGACCCGACTACAGATAAGTGGTTGAAGATGGATAGTATATAAGGACCCTGATCTTAAAATCTGTTGTACCACTGTACCAGGGCCACCAAAAGAGAACAGAAAGCCAATCTACAAGCTCATAACACTATTCTACAAGCATCTCTCACCACATTGTGAGCTTGTAGAATAGTATGAAATAGGACCACTGGGGGTCCCCGAACCCCGCTTTGAGAACCATGCACTGCAGTAAATCACCATCCCAGGACAGGATTATATGAAAAACAACCTTACTGTAACCTTTATTGTCTTTGGCCGGCAGCCAAAATAGCACAATCATCAACTAGGGCCTCCTCCTATCAACAACCATCCCTGACATGAAATCCTAATAACAAACAATTATGATACAGCCAAGCGGCAAGCCACTATAGACTGCATGCTCATTGCTGCATCACATACATGAGAATAGTTCAGTCCAGTAATGCAGAGTGGTATTTTTATTTGATTTGTGTTTAACGAATGCCATTTAATCACAGTAGCATTTTCTAACTCTGATCCCCAGGGGTCCTTTGGGGGTTCCAGGGGGTTACCAACAAATTCTATTTGAAAATAGTCCATCTCTAAGTTCACAATCCAGCATGATACAGAAGCTATACTAGATCTGCTCTTGAAAAAATATAAGTTGCAAATGTTCACAAATCTTCTCTTATGGGGATCCCCAGCCTCAAAATCACATATCAATTTGGAGGTCCATGACATGAGACATTTTCAGAACCACTGCTATAGGATCACAGTGCATCTTTCTCCGATTACCGTTTCTTGCTTCTTGAAACAGTGCCACTGTGTTTTTCCCTTTGAAAACAATTGTGTTTCTTTTATTTATCATGACCGCCGATTTCTCCAAACAAACAGACTCCAACTTGCTTCCACCGTGCCCCGCTCAGGTTGACCCATTAACCTAGAACAAACAGAGCTCTGTGGCTGGGCTGCCCCAAGACTCACCCTCCCCTTCCCTTCCCTTCCCTTCCCTTCCCTCACCTCCACTCCCCCCCCCCCCACACACACACACACACACACACACACACCAGCATCCTCCGCCAGACGTCCTCAGCCTCCCTCAACACAGACAAGAGAGAGGGGGAGTCCATATGGTTTGCAGTTTAGGGAACTGGGGGACTGTAGCAGACGCAGCAGTTCCTTCCTCTAATCCCAGGTGGAGCATGTCGGGTCCCATAGCCACAAATTTGAAATTAAAAAAAAATATATATATACAGAAAAAGGGATATAACACCCATGGAATGAGATGGGGGAGGAAGGGGGGGGGGGTCAAAGGACTTTTAGAGACTTGAGGATGTGTATTTGGCTGGGAACAAGCCAGTGCCAGCCACAATAAACAAGGAAGTTGGTAATGACGAGGGATGGTTAGTAATGCAGCATTCACTTCATGGTGAATAAAAACAAGAGATCTGTGGCACCGTCCGTCCGTCCGTCCGTCCGTCCGTCCGTCCGTCCGTCCGTCTGTCGGTCTGTCTGTCATGGTGGGTCAAGCGTTCTTCCTCTCTTCATCAAACACAGTTGTCTCAGAGGAAGAAGCACGTGCCGCTGGGAGGTATTCTGTCTTTTTCATCAGCCAGCCTCTCAGGACAGCTGTGCCTGCAGCCAGATGTTTTCCTCCTCTTGCAGGAACAGAAAGGATGAAATGTTGGCCGCCCAGCAGCAACGCTGATCGCAGATCAGTTATGTACTGCAGCAGCATGACCCTGCTTTTCGTCAACGTCCAGTGGAAACCTTGTATGTCCAAAACTTTTCAGGAAGTAATGTTTTGATTTCCACATGGGAGACCCACATTTTAATCCAAGCATTCAGAATATATGTGGCAAAACTGCCACAGTTGACCGCAAGCAAATATCCAAATCCACATACCGTAACCAAGTCTGACTGTGGTTGTGGTATGCATTCCCCTGTGAGATGTGAAAATAACAAGACAATAGTTTGTCTTTAAGCTCACGGCTTGTAGATAAACTATTTTCACTCTTTAAAAGTTTTTGATTCAAAAACCCCAACAAACCCCCAACAAACATTCTATAACAATGGTTTCTATCAGAATATACATAATATACACTTATTTTCACAAAAATACGCATTTTCAGGATTCTAATTCTATACATAATACAGGATACAAGAAAAAATTGGAAGTGGAAGTGCAAGTGCAAGTGATGACAAAGAAATTAGCAGACACATTTTAAACTAGAATATATACCTGAAAATACATTTTCTTTTGTTCATTAAAAAGACTAGAGGTTCGGGTAGCTTCGCTGCCCTCACAGCTAGAGGTTGGGCCTGTGGCCCGAATAGCTACTATTTTGAAGTCGTACAATCGGATTATTGACGGATGATAACAACTGGCACAAGGAATGAATAATCAGACTTAAATTAAAGAGAGAGAATTCGAATGACAGAATTGCGTGCGGTGTAAGACAGAGTATAATACATTCTGCACAGTGCACACATTGTAAACAATTTTAAGCGTGCGTCCCCTGTCTGCTCTCTTCTCTGTAGTGTGTGCGTGTGTGTGTGTGTGTGTGTGTGTGTGTGTGTGTGTGTGTGTGTGTGTGTGTGTGTGTGTGTGTGTGTGCATGCATGTGCTTGTGTGTGTGTGTGTGTGTGTCTTGCACGTTGTCTGCAAACCTGCCGACAGAGCAAGAGCATAGAGTTAATAATATAGTTGAGTCAGGTATCGTGCACGCAAGCACACACACACGCACGCACACACACACACACGATGAAAAGAAATGAAGAAAATGTTTTCCATTATATCTATGACACTTTGAAGTTGTGTCCATGACGTTGTGTGTCCATGTCCACCATATGTTTGCACATTAGACAATAAACTGCCATTGAAGCGATCATGTGAAAGGCTGTCCGCGTCCCTGTGTTGTGTTGTTGTTGGGACTTTTCTGTCTCTTGTCTGTTCAGTGAGTGCTGGAACTAACCTGACTCCGCCAGGTGGCGGCGTTATTGAGACAATACAGCCTCCATCTGGGATCGCTCAGGGATTGCATTGAACCATCTTGTGCCCGAGACGAACCAATCAGTGGCAGCTAACCCTAGCGCCTTCAAATTGGAAAATCGTCTTCTATTCTTGAAAGCAAATGAAAACATGACCTTCACATCCGACACTGAGTGAGGGTTTTGTGTTGAACCTAATGCTATCAAGCGTTCGTTAATACTTTTGTCGTTCGGGGAGGTTGTTTAATTTCCTGCTGGTGCAGCTACCATATGTCATGTAGACAGGTCAATATGATTGACAGGACCGTCTGTCAATCATATTGACCTGTCTACATCCAATCACCTGCCAAGTAGCTTGAAAAAAGGAACGGCTTTCTTCAGCAATTGGGCTACAGAGATCCCAAATGGAAGTACGTTGTGAAACAAATGTTATTGTGAAGCAAGCGTCTCTTCCATCTGGCGGAGTCAGGTTATGCACCAGACAGTGGCGCTGTGGCCTTGTGGTTAGATTGTCCACCCTGAAACTGGGAGGTCGGGGTTCTATCCCCGGCCGGGTCATACAAAAGACTGTAAAAATGGGACCCAATGCCTCCCTGCTTGGCACTCAGCATCAATGGGTTGGATTGGGGGTCAAATCAACTAATGATTCCCGAGCACAGCGCATGCTGCGGCTCACCGCTCCAAGAGATGGGTCAAATGCAGAGAACAAATTTCACTGCGGTAACGTGTGTGACTAATCGAATCCTACGATCTTACTGCTTTGATCCTAGAACAAGCAGTAAGATCAAATTACTAAAAAAGGGAGGGGCCATTGGAAGAGTGCATGAGGAAAAATAACAGATCTTCAAGCTAACAACGAGTCAAGTAGTGACTCGCTTGTAGATCTGTTTACAAAACTGTGGCGTATTCTTCGTCAAAGCAAAGAAGGTGTTTGGGAAGGCCAAGTGTGCAATAATATATTCTCATAAAAATGCACTGTACGGTAAATATGACATTGGAAAGCATGGAATGTAGTCTATAACATTTCCCCAGGATATATTTCTGCGTAGTGTGGAGGCTTCTGCAGTCCAGTGTGGTTGTAGTAGGCTGAACAGACAGCCGGTGCGCTTTCATCAATTAGTGTGGCAGGATGGAGAGACGGGGAGACCCCTGTTGAACACACTGAACAAACAGTCTATAAAGCAATGATTACTATCAGAGGAATAGGCAGCAACGAGTCTACTTGTCCACTGACCCGGCCCCCATCTGAACACACAGAGTTCCCCCTCACTGTTTCATTTCTAATCCATTCAGATTCAAAGACCAATACATTTGCGGAACCTCAGCCAGATCCACTATGCGTATCAATGGACCAGTGTTCCTGGACAATGACTAAGAAGATCTGGAAGAACATGTAGCCTAGGAGGGATTCTTGATCTGAGTAACATGTGGTCAGGGACAATTGCCTGCCAGAAGATCAAATGTTACATAACCGACAAATCCCAGATTCCCACATCACCTTTCAAATCTGTAGTATTACTAAACTAAACCCCCTGCTTTGTTTAATTAGGTGTTGAAGGCTGTCAAGTCTCAATTTTAACCATTACATCAACCTTAGCATCCTTGTTCTGTGGCAAAGATTCAGGTGAAAATAGCTGATCTACCAGCTCACAGCATGTTGTGAGCTGAGCTTGTTTTTCCACAAAGACATTGAGGTAAGAAAGGAGGAGGCCTAGTATAAACCCCTGGTGGACTCCAGTCCATTAAGTAGGCCTATATTGGGTTTAAGTGGTTAACCGTGATGGTATAATATATTTTTATTAGAAAATATACAAGGAAACATTTGTTCTTAATATGTCAGTGAATAATGGCAGTTTGAGCACCCAGTTTGGGCACCCATAGTCTCAGGGACTAAGGGTGTATTATCACATGCATCATGTAATCTCAACACCAGGGAACTGCTACATCCTTCTGGAAGTGCTGGATCCAAACACCATGTGGCACTTGAGGACCATATTGTCTTTCAGCTGCACAATTCATTGTACAGTAACAGCTTGTAAATGCAGGGTGCATGGAAAGTCTCAGCCTTAAAAGAACAGACTGAAGCCAAAGTCAACCTTGACTGACTAAACAGAACAAGGGGGAAGCTATTGGAGGACACAGAATGTAGGCCAATACCTATGGCTAATACACATGGTAAAAAACTCAAGTGCAAATTCAGGCTTTTTTTCTTTTTTTAGTGTATCTTTGCGTTGAACTATTAAAGACTAGATACTTACCGTAGTTGACCGTAGTCCCCCACGGGTCCAGGGACCCAAGCTTTTCTACAAGCAACTCTCTTTTATCTACAAGCTCACAATGTGTTGCGACATGTTTTGAGCTTGTAGATCAGCTATTTTATCCAATTGTTCACCCCCAGAATAGGGATGCTATAGGTTTCATATGGCTAAGCCAAGGTGGATTCTTTAGAGGATAATGATGCAGGTTTCATTCTGATGAATGGTAAACAGCGCATCGGTCAGCGCCTGCCATGAAGCTGACAATTGTGGGGGAGGCAGTGGACGGGTTTGGCATGTGTCTGTGGCCAACTACATGGCTAAAGGTCTACCTGCAGACTGCCTGGACACTAAAACCTCCCTCCCTCTCTAATTAACAGCCAAGCCCCTGTGTAATTTCGATCCTCCGTGCATGTCACAGACTAGTAGGGCTGTTATTTTGCCGAGTGGGGGAGAGAGTGGGCAACAGCTGGGGGAGTGCTTAACAGATGGCGGAGCAAAGAAGGGGTCGACGCACGTAGCCCAAAACAATCCTCCATGGAAGGCTGTGTGTGTGTTGGGGTGGTTCGCGGAGCTACAGGGACCATGGGAAAGGAGGGAGAGAGGGGGCCAGGGGAGTCCAGGGACAAGGGGGTGTTTGGGCCTGGAGGAAGTCTGGGAGTGTGTAGTGAAAGTGACAGCCCCTCAGGGGTGGAGAAGGACTGGTGAACGATGGAAGTTGCCAGTGTTCCCCCAAGAAATAAACACACAGTGCTGGGAGAAGAGGGCGCATGTGTGTTAATTATATTTCTTTTGAAACAGCGTACAGTTTACACACTCTGAATGGACTGTGCGTTTGTGATTGAAAGCAGTGGCTAGATGGCTTGTTGTTTTGGTATGTCTTCATTTTCAGTTCTGTAAATGTTACGTTTCAAAATGTAACTTATGTTGTATTTTGAATGAGGCAAAGACATGTACAGTTCATAAGCACGATAATGATACTCACACATCTGTTCTAATGTAGTTTAATCTATCTAGAGCTCTTCAACAGGACATGGAAGAAAAGATTATCCAGCAGAGGTGGATATTTCCTTTCTTTTTGTGAATAATTAGTTTCGCACAAGTTGACAAAAAGTCAACCAAACCAAACCAACAAAACAAGCCAATGGCATCTAAGGCCTGCCAAGATCCCAACTTGGCACAAATAAATTACTCAACCTGACAAAGCATGAAATAGTTTCCGTAACATCCTCAATAAGCAGTTTGCGGTGTGTCTGTGATTGTACTTAACTATGCAGTACCTAACAAAATGTTAGGGAGGTGGGAGGAAAATAAAGAAAGGGAAGGAAAATATGTACCTGGTAAGGAAAGCCTGTTGGAAATTAATATCCCACTTTGCTCTTCCTCCACTGTTTCTCCCAAATGGATCTGTCGTGGCCTGGCGTTAAACATGCTGATGGCTTTCCCTTTTCTGTTGCTAAACAGGAAAGAAGAAAATCAAATGTCAAGCTCAATGACAATGGTCCCTGTAGAGGTTACAGTACATATTATAACTTATTATTTTTCCATGCCATTTAGATTGTAACAATGAACAATCAGCTTAGCTAATTATCACCTTCAAAACGTGAATCAGAACATTTCTCTTGTGCCATGACGTGATGTCAAGTGATCAGAACACTAAAAGCAGAAAATATGAAGCTGGAAATAAGTATTTGTTTATCTTTGTGACAAAAAATTAAAATATGAGATGCCATCGTTACCTTAACGTGTTTACAATGCTAACACCTGTTTTCAGACATAGATATGTCTTTTTCTAGCAGACATGTTGACCTTGTAAGATAGATGGGTAGACAGAGTTATAGAGCCAGAGGTAATCTTCTAGTGCATGGGTACAGTAAATCATCACTGAGTGCTTTTTAGAAAATAAATCAGTCAAGCGTTGAAGAAAAGGTCATTAAGTTTGTCCTTTGAAATGCCAGAGCACAACAGTTCTATGGGCAGGGGCCTCAACAGTCCACCAAATGAATGGAATATTGACTTTCAACTACATACACAATGGTTTTTAAACCAACCAGAAAGAGCATTCCCATACAGGCTCGGTCTACTTGCTTGTTTTACTTTCTCTTCCTAGTCACTGCATCCATCTGCAAACCATTATTAACTTCTGAATTAAACTTGGCCTTCTTCTACTAATTGGGAGCAGTCGAGAGCAGAGCAGCGAATATGTGACGATGCCGTTAGTAGTGTACTGAATCCGCAACAATAAACAATAATCCTTCAAGGCCTGGGCCGGTTTAGTGGTTCAGTGACACTGATCCAGCATGACAGTATGTTGCGGGGCAGCGGTGGCCGAACGGTTTGCGGAGCGGTCTTGATATCGGAAGGTCGCTAGTTCGTATCCCCGGATCGGCACGTTAAAATTACCACCGTTGAAGTGCCCCTGAGCAAGGCATTGAACCCCTACCATGAAATGTTCTATGAGCAGGGCCTGGCTGTAAACAAGTTCTTGAACTTAGTCCAGTTACCCTGGGTAAACATGGTAACTTTGCTTTGCTTTGCTTTGCGGGTTCGAGTCCCGATCCCGACGAACTTTACTGTGTGTCTCCCCCCATCTCTCTCCCGTTTCCTGTCTACCTACTATACATCTATCAATAAAGGCTAAAAGGCCAAACAATATCTTTAAAAACAATAATCCTTCCACTGTGACCAGAAAAAGACAAAACGTCAAAAAAGTTTGAATTGCAGTAAACAATGCTCGCAGGAGACTCCAGACAGCCAGGATTAGATAAAAGCAGCCACAAAAATTGTGGTAGTTACCGCACACATTAAAAGATCCAGATATTAGTATGGTTGGCTTAAATGTTTAAACGGCTTGCCATACACTTAGGTCTACAAATGTTTGCAAATAAGGATCTTTAATTCATGAGCAACATTCTTCCTTGAGAAAACCAGTGTTACAAAACTGACATAACAGAGACGTATACTATATCTATAGTTCCATAAAGAAAAAAAGGTCCCACTGCTGTCATTTTGTTGTGCTATGATGGGGTACCATAATGGGGTACATATACATAAGTCCCAGTTGTCCCACATCTTGGCAACATGCTGCTTTCTTTGCAGGACATAGGAACCACTATCACAGTGAAGTGTTCAGATTTATGGATCTCTAGAATTATTTGTATTATTAGTTTATTGAGACAAGCTGGCCCAGTTTAACCCATCAAAAACAATGACATTTTTTTAAAGTGTCTGTTATTGTAAATGTTGTGTTGGCTATTAAAAAAATAGCCAACACAACACAGCTTGCAATTTTTTGAGTGGTGCAACCACTCCTATAGACAGCTATGTGTGTCCCTGGCTGTGTCCCTGGCTGTCTGTGGCCCTGGCTGTGTCCGAGCCATAGACTGTAAAAAATATGGACAAAGCGTTCGCCGGGTCTAACATGGACGTAAAATGAAGCCTGTTATTCCTGCACTGTAAGTCGCCATCTTTCTAGATCCGTTTGGTACCAGCTGGCCATTGGCTGGCTCCGTTTTGGACCAGCTGGCCATTGGCTGCCCAGACAACGAGGCGGGACTTCCCCCCTTCTTCTCCGTTGGTTTTTATTTTGACTCGAGTGGGAGGGGAATCCCGATCATAGACTGTAACGGTAGCCACGCCCCTCAGAACATACGCGATGTTTTTTTTTCTTTATGGTCATTTTTTTAATTAATGGGACCATAATTTTCCAAAAAGAATATTATGACATTAGAAATGAGACTTTAAACTAGTGACTGGAAGAAGAAAGTATTCATGACCATGTTTATTAAGGTAATACAGTCTAGGTGAAGTTGGGCCAAAATACATGGGCCTCTATGGAGCTATGGGGCTTTTTGGGTCCAGTCCAGCGCCACAACAGGCCATTATTATGAACTACCGATTTCAAATGAGGCTTCACGAAATATCTGGCTGACTGCCCCCCTGGTCCGAGCACGAAAATAGCGTTTTGTTGGTTTTCACCACCAAGTGTCACTGTTGTGCGCGCGCGCGCGCGCGCACAACAGTGCACACACACACACACACACACACACACACACACACACACACACACACACACACACACACACACACACACACACACACACACACACACACACACACACCACACACACACACTTTAACAATGTATTTATGTCCACACAGAGGACATTGCATACAAGGACATATATAGTTCAGGTGCAGCAAAGTTACATCCACAAAATCAAGGAATATGTCGCGATACAATAAGAATGTCATGTCACCCAGCATTCCATGGGTACAAGTAGTGTAGGCATGCATCCTCCCCCGGCCAACAACAACCAGTCCAGGTTGTGTCTCAATATGTCTCAGGCTGGACCACCAGAGGAAACAATTTCCCAGTCCACTCCTGCATTGCCGCCCGGTGTCATATCGTTCCCGGTAGCGTGGCTAATCCCATGGGCCCAAAATCCACCCACTGTTGTTCCGACAGCGGATGGACACAGTACAGTACAGTACAGTACAGTACAGTACAGTACAGTACAGTACAGTACAGTACAGTACAGTACAGTACAGTACAGTACAGTACAGTGACCCCCTGGGGACCCCTACACGGTAACTGTCATTTCTCAACCATTTCAGACACGGGGTGGCTCGCTGGAACCGGGCCGCCCCCCTGGGCGCGTTTCCTGTGGGTCTGGAACTTTCGGGACCCCCAGGGATCCCCACACGGAATTGCACCACTCACTTCACACAAGTGTGAAGAACTCTGTGCTGTGTAGTAGGACGCAGCTCTGGTATAGGAAGAGAGGAGACGAGAGGAGAAGAGCTAGAAGAGAGGAGAAGAGAGGAGTGGAGAGGAGTGGAGAGGAGAGGAGGAAGAGAAAAGACAAGAATAGTGGAGGAGTTGCCACTTGCCAGACTAGAAGCTGCTGAGTTAGGGAAGAGAAGAAGTTGGCCTGACCTTGCTTTCATCTTTGTGGCTGATCCTCTGTCTGGCGTAAATTCTCTGAGGAGCTGGCTGTGGAACAGAGAGAAGCTTTATGCTTCCTAACTAGAATGCTCCTTGAGTAAAATCCCATTTCATTTCATGAGAGGGATGAGAGAATGGCTTGAAAGGCATGTTCTTTCTTATCTCCAGTGATACTATTAGGCTGCTAGTAATTGATGCCTAGAACCTTCACATGTTCTGTGTGAAGTGCAGCCAGTACCCAGAGGATAATCATTAAACAAGGATAATGTGTTGAGCAATCGTGATAGACATTGAACAATTCACAAAGAAAATCATTGTTAAGTTGGGTGGCCTGTTAGCTCAGCGGGCTATGGCAAAGAACCTGTAGTTATTTTTTCCACACCATTCACACTCTCTGCAATAGTTTCACTCTATCTATAAAAGAAAACTGCATAGAGGTATATGCCATAGGAATTACGATTGACATAAAATCCTTGTTGGGTACATTTGAAACAAGAGGAGCTTGTGGTATATAAACTGTACAAGTTCAGTATGGCTGTCAAGAGAGATTTGATTTTGATACACAAGCTGCACAGGGGATCATGTTAACACAGGTGCCGACTGGGCCCAGTGGTAAAGGTTCTCAGCATGGCAAAATGGGTTTATGACTGTGGGAATACTTCCTCCAACCAGACAGTCCTTAACTATGTCAATCTGTTTTGAGTTGGAAGAGACATACTTAATGGTAAGGATACATGGGGCAGTATGATTTATTCACTCGACTGAGGTACATTGATTCAGACAGTGATGGACAGTACATTTTCTTTCATTGTACATTTTCTTTCATTGTACTTAAGTAAATGATTTTGAGTATCTTTTGGAAGCGTGTGACTTTCAGTCCACAATATTTCTAGGAAGAGAACCCCGGGAAATAAATTTACCGGGGCTCGAAACGGGACCCTTCTGGTTCCCAAGCGAATTCTCCACCTCCTGGGCCAGTGCCGCCACATTCTGCTACTTTTGTAACTTTGACTCAAGTACAGGGGTTGAGTACTTTGTCCACCAGTGCTTGCAGGAAAGATGAGGTCTGATGCTGTATCCCTCCATTTCAGAGACAATAGAATTGTCAGTCAAGACAGATCCCACAGGTGTGGGAGAGACGACATGCGACAGGTGTGAAGTTCCGCAGTACATTGACCTCAGCGGCAGTCTTTGTCCGGGCCCCGGATTCCGGGAGGGGGGGATCACAGTGCGGTCTGTTTGGAGGTAGTCCTGCATTTTAAACAATGTTCATAAGCGGACCCCTAGAACAATTTAAAATCAATGAAAATAGCCAATCTATGGGTGACCTTGTAGGTCGGCTAAGTATATAGGGAAGAAATGGTTAACAATAACAAGTCTGAAAAATACAAGAGTGCGTGCGTGCACGTGTGTGTGTGTGTGTGTGTGTGTGTGTGTGTGTGTGTGTGTGTGTGTGTGTGTGTGGCTCAGCCCCCTCCCACACAAAGTAAGAAGAGAAGGCCACAAGGAAAGAAGGTTGGGAACCACTGCGGCATTGGTGGAGTTAATGGAAGCACACGCCTCTCCTTCATGGGCGGAAGTGTCCCCCCCCACAGCAGAGACTTCACACTAGCTCTCTGCTGCCTCTCCTGCACTTTAAGAGCGGCAGAAATATTTCACAAGTCTGCAATGACCGCAGGCACACTTTACCTTTAAGGTCACTATCCCCCCCACACTCAGTACTGTACACTACTGTACAACATCAGTGGTTCTCAAAGTGGACTCTCCAGTGGTTAAATCTTTAACCACTTGAACCCTATTTCATACCTTTTGAAAATAGCCTACTGTACAAGTAATATACAGCTTGTAGATCTGGTATGGAGGAATTTGTAAGAATTTTGAAGATATTTAACAACGCAAATGTTCTCTTTTGGGCATCACTGGCACAAAGTATTTTCGGATAGAGGTCTGTGATAGAATACCCCCTCAATTTGGGGGTCCTTCTCCTTGACATGAAATGTTTGAGAACCACTGATATACACAGACACACACAGGACTGGGTCAGATAGCATTTACAAATGTGTTTTGTTTTAACATATACGTACGTACATAAGTTCAGTGGGATGGGACACATTATGTGTCTATATGTCACACATATATAGAACAATGCCACAATTGCTGGGAAATTCAGAGTACAAGAAAGAATCCAAAGGCCACCTATTTTTTTATTAATTTTTATCCCACGATTTTGCAACCCATTTTTTCACCCAGTGTCAATTATCAAATGTAATCCTGGGTGCTACACTTCCTCTGCCAACCTGGGGGGCAGCGGACTGACCTCATGCTTCCTTCTATGCACAAGGAGTCCAAGCTGCTTCTTTTCACCTGACAGGGGAGAATTTCCCCGGCCGGACGTAGCGCGTGGAAGGAACACGTTATTCCGATCAGTTCCTTTCCTCTCCATCAGGCGCCCCGGGTGTCCACGGGGAGGTAGTTTAGAGACCAGGATTACTGCATGTTTTTGTGATGGTACCTACCCTAGCCCTAGGGGACACAAGGAGAACATGCAAACTCCACACAGAAAGGCCCTTTCGCCAACCCCGCCTCGGGTATGGGCACTGATGACGCGGAGGAGAGAACACACCCCCAGCGCCCACAGCGTCCCCAGCGGGAATTGAGCCCCGGACCTTCTAGCTGTGAGGCGACAGCACTACCGACTGTGCCACCGTGCCCCCAGCCCACCTTCTTTAACGATCAACAATAAAATACTTGACACAGGTTTGAATTGCAGTAAACAACGCTCGCATATGGGACTCCAAGCCATCTAATGCAAAATTATAAGGAGGAGGTGATATGGAGAAACATCCTGGTGTTTATGCTATGAAAGAATCTTATGGTTTTGACATGTGTGAATGTTTTGGTGCTTCATACGTCCCTTTGGATCGTCCGTGGGAGGAAAACGGCCTGCTTCACTTAACTGCTCCCTACCTGTAAGAAGCACCACAGCCATGCTCTGTGTGAGACACTCTAAACTTCAAACAAAAGCAATGAAAAGCAGACCTGGGCTTTTTTTTTATTCCACTGGAGAATAAACACAAAAACAATGTGTTCCAGTGAAGATTAGAAACAACTGCAACAGAAAATTGTTCCCAGTCTCAGTGGGAAAAACACATACATTCACTGGTGCTAGAGAGAAGACCTGCTGTGCTGCTCTCTGGTTTCCAGGACAACCCCCAGGAGCAGAGACAAAAGAGGAAAAATATTTCAGCCACACACACAAACAGCAGATTATGTATTCGGCATCTGCAAAAATGACACAAACCGTAAAAATCTGTCTCCGAACAGTGAATGGTTTACAGTGTGTGACGTACCGCCGTCTAAAGTTTTCCTACGTTTTGGAAGTATCCATGAAATGCTGGGCTAGTTACCAAACGTTGACAGAAACACCCATCTTAAACCATATTATACTTTGTTTACTGGGGTCTCCCAGGGGTCTATTCTTGGCCCCTTTATTTTACCCCTCTACACCAAATGTCTTTGCCAAAGATAGCAGTTCTACAAGCTCACATGCGCCACAATGCGACAGGTTGTGAGCTTGTATATTTGAAAGCCACAGGCCTATGTTATTTACGACATACTTGTAGGGCTATATTTTTGAGTGGTGCAACACTCCAAGGAACAGCAATGTCCACGTACCTGTCCCTATGTCCACGTACCTGTCCCTATGTCCACGTACCTGTCCCTATGTCCGTCCCTATGTTTAGAGTACCAGTAGGGGCAAAAATGGCACTGTTGTGCTAGAAACAGAGAGAGAGATAGTGTTGCACTGTTGCCTGCTAATTACAGAGAGAGAGAGAGAGAGAGAGAGAGAGAGAGAGAAAGAGAGGGAAAGGGAGGGAGAGGTGTCTCACTGTCTGCTTACCACACGGTAACTCTGTCATTTCTCGATCGTTTTGGACGCGGGGCCAGAACCGGGCTGGCACCCTGGGCCTGGAAGTTCCGGGGGCCCACCACACGGAGTTGCACCACTCAGTTTATAAACACTAAAGTGGAAATCTTTCATATACACGCTGCAAGATTAGTTTAACATCACAAGAATCAGAGGTGGATTGTGTTTTACAGAGGATTTACACTCAGACCTTGAAGTTATACATGTCTTTCCAGGAGGACAGGGGCTAGACCAGTTTTTCCCAACCTTTTCTGGATCTGCGCCCACTTGAAAATCCAAAGAATTTGTTCACTGACCACTTAACACCACGTAACACGGCAGCCATCGTGGTGTGAAGTATTCCAGCTTGGATAAATGGATGAATGGCTTGGATAAAGGGACCTAGGGACATAGTATACTCTAAGTTCAGTATCACAATGAGATCTCATTTTTCAAGGTTTTAAATTAAAAATACCTTGAGATTGAGAACATATATTATAGATTTTATATTAAAGGTATATTCAGTGATTTCACTTAATTCAAATATCACTTATTTTTTTGTTTTGTTGTGATAGTCCTCCCTACTATAGAGTGTGCTGGCCATATAAGGAGTTCCTCCCTGTCCCCAGTTAACCCCTGGGGGTCAAAAAACCTTAGGTTTCGTTTTTGACTCTCTATCCTGATTGGACGAAAGGCTGGGTCCCACAGCCAAAAACTAAACCTAAGGTTTTTTGAGTGAAATCACT
The DNA here is from genome assembly GCF_964188405.1 of Protomyctophum parallelum. Classification (NCBI taxonomy): domain Eukaryota; kingdom Metazoa; phylum Chordata; class Actinopteri; order Myctophiformes; family Myctophidae; genus Protomyctophum; species Protomyctophum parallelum. The sequence goes on along the minus strand of NC_139701.1, from coordinate 27,505,853 downwards.
GAATATACCTTTAATTATAATATTATATTATCCTTCAAATCTTTCCTTCCTTTACGTCACCCCTGTTTAGGCTCTGATGCTCGTCCATCCATCAGCTGTCTCGTGTCACTGGCCTGTGCCATCAAGGCAAAAATAGCCCAGGTCTGCTGCCCTACTGCCCTGCTGGCCATTAGGTTGTCGCCTGCCACCTGTCAACCAGAACACAGGTTAAAGAATCCTGTCTCCTTCCTTAGCAACATTGCACACATACACAGACAACTGACATATATGTCTCACTATTCCAGATCAACGGCCCCAAACAAGGAGAAACCACTGAAAAAGAGTGACACTCCAGTGCCCTCGTCTCCCCAAGGCTTACCAGGGTTTATTCTGTGGCTGGCTGACAAATAAGTGTCCTCATCTTTAGTTCTTTACCTCATATGTCTGTGGGAGAGACAGAAGAGATTTGATTTTGAAGTTGCAGCGGATCATCAAGGTAGCATAAGCATGAGAACAAAGTTGGTCAGAAATGTTGTACCTCCATATTTCATCTTTTTGTTTGTTCTTTCATAAATATATGCTCTATTTAATAATTTGTCACTTTGACAGTGTTGCACAAAAGTAGATAAAACAAGCTCATAAGTCATAACTTGTCACAACGGTTACGCACAAGTATTCCGAAGCATGCTATTTCTGACGTATTACCATTCCGACACAACGCATTACTAACCCTGGCTGTGGCTGTCCCTAACTCCAACCGCACATGGAAGCCACATATGGAATGGCAGTGCGTCTGAATTTCATACTGTCCCCAATCACAACAATGCACTGAGCTTGTTACGATATGCTGGGAAAGGTTCTGAAGAAGAAAAAGCATTTGCATGTCAGTAGGTGAAGTGCAATTCTTTATGAATCCCAAATTACTTTATCAGAGACTTGGGATTCAAGATTACCTGTAATTGTTTAGGTTCTTCTGGCTCACTCACTGTAGTGTACATGTCGACATCCACATAAAAAACATGTTTTTTGCATGTGCATGACAATGAAGACAGTGGTTAGGTCAGCTACGTATATGGTCTTCTGTAGCATAGGCAGAGGCCCTACATGCCCCTCCTGTTCAACAGTCTAGCACACCAGTGGAAAGGATGGACAGCTTCAAATACCCCGGGCACACATCACTGAGGAATTGACTTGGAGAATGCACACAGACTGGAGTTTGTGGCAAATAAGGCAAGTAAATGCCTCTACCACCCCAGGCAGCTGAGATATTCCAAGGTCTCAGACAAGGTTCTGAAATCCCAACCCATAGTATCCTGATAGGGGTCATCTCTATATGGAAATAGCACTTTCCAGATCTGCGAGTTGCTGTCGAGGCAAAGGCAAAACTAAACTGGATGTGATGTAAAATGGAAAGTACTGGAGGTATCTCAATGCCCAGGGTTAACTTGCAAACAGTGTGCATAATATTGAGATACTGAGACTGCAAAGAACAAAATAGCCCCATGCTGGACTTTACAGTGAATTGAGAGATCTGTGAACAATTTCCGTTAAAACAAGTACCCTGTGGCATGTGGAAACAGGCTATCGTGCTATTATGTGCCCACCAAGCTCTGTGAAGTGTCTAATGGTGAATATGTCACCTCTGCATGGGGATTAGACAGCATGTGTAGAGAATGCACAATTGATGACTCATCGGAAGAAATACCACTTTAATCATTGCCTGTTCCCTAACAGATGGTACAGAACATTCCCTGTGTGTGTCTTGTGTAGATGGTGATACTTTCAGCTGGATTTTCTTTCATCTTCTTTTTTGAGGGGCGCTATCCCCTTCTACTTCCAGCTTTTGGTTACCGTCCACAAACTTCGTCTTAAACAAACATTAAATTCTCATTGACAATGAATGGAGAATTAATAGTCATAGTGTCTGAGCAAATAGGCATATTGTCTATTTTACGTCATGATGATGTACGATAAGAGTGCCCCTCACTTCACACAGGTGTGATTTATTTTTGAGGGGCGCTAGCCCCTCCTATATACAGCTTTTGTCCCCTCACGTCTCATATTTGCCATTGACAATGAAAAGAGAAATTAGGTCATATGTGTCTCAAATATGACATAAATTTGTGGCAACACAAACATTAAATGGCATTGACAAAATGTATGTCATATGTAGACGAGCAAATCGGCTAACCAAACACATAAATTCAGTTGTTCATGAGATGATGTATGATGTATAATGATAAGAGCGCCCCTCACTTTACACGGGTGTGATTTTTGAGGGCCGCTAGCCCCTCCTATATACAGCTTTTGTCCTCACAAAATGTCTGCAACACAAACCATTGACAATGAAGGGAAACTTTACGTCATCTTGTCCCCACACGTATCATATTTGCTATAGACAATGAAAGGAGAAATTAGGTAAAATGTCCGCCAAATATGACGTATATTTGTGGCAACATGCAACAGGCATTCTGATTGGCCAGTATGAGATGATCCATGATGATGTACGATGATAAGAGCTCCCCTCACTTTACACGGGTGTGATTTTTAATTTATAACCATGTCCATAGACTCTCTGGACACTTTATAGTTCCCATAACTCCTCTACAATTACTGGTATATTTACAGCACAGAGATAGGACACTTGATCTCGTTTCGCTTACAATGCTATATCTGTACACCCCCCCCCCCCTCTACTGTTCACTCATTCCAAGACAAACAATGGCCCCAGAGAAGAGTCATGTGGAAACAAGGGAAGAAAATCAAAGAAAGAGATTTCATCCTTCCATCATACTGACACAATTCTTCCAACAGTCCCTCTATTCAAGTCCTGATCTGAATGCAGTTACAGCGGCGCAGGGCTTCCCTGGTCAAACAGACAGCAGGAGAGCTCCACTGGCAAAGTCATGTTGTTGAATCATGGAATGCATGTGGAATCTAATACTGCAGCTCCAATGCTTGCCTCAGCACCCGCCAAACCTATAAGTACTGTGCGGTAGCTTTGTTTGAGCTATGAGTACTGTAACATGGGTGCTGGACCCACTCTTCCCGTAACAGAAAGCTTTAAACAAACGGCTTGGTGGTCTTTTCCCGTAACTGTCCAACAGAGGGACCCTTTCACTTTGTGAATCACCTGGCCAGAAATAGACCAGTGTGAAATAACCCTCCCCTCCCACATGTTTAAAGCAGATCGTCATACATATGGCTCTAAAGCTGTTGCCTTGGAGGTAAATTAGTAAAATAATGTACATAAAACTCCTTTCTATGACCCATATTGTTGCAACACTGTCTGCGGAAGAGCATGAGATGTACGGTAAGGGAAAAGGATCCTATTTTTGCCTATGCCCAGCTTTCCAGATTTGTGTGAACAAAAACATTTGCTTGTGATTGGCTGATCACCCCATAGCGATGATTTGATTGATTGGCTGAGCAAAGTACATGTGAGGGCAGAAAAGTGAAGACGCCAAAAGTGATTGGTGTGATTTTTACAATGATAAAACAGACATGCACATCTCAAAACTAAACAGATGCAAAAAATGCCTCCTGAAATTAAGAGAAGAATCTGCACACAAGTACAAGTACAAAATAATAATAATAATAATAATCTGCTTTTCCTCTCTTCATGTCAATAGCAAGGCCAATATATTCATTTTAGACCCTGGGTCAAAAAGACATCTTTTGCCAGGCAGAGTAGCCATGTAACTGACAGGCGTTAACTACACTGTTAAGCTGTGTTAGATACGGTGGGCTGCATAAAGGCATGATGCTACCCTGCAGCCTGTGTCCGTCTACCATCAAAACCAAATATCTTGGTTTGATTAGCATCCATCTTCTGCCCTCCTCCTCCTCATCTCATTTCACACTAAACAAAGTCACATCAGGGGGTCAATAGCTAAATCTCCTTCTACCCAATCACCTCCCAGCTGGAGCTGCTAGCTTGGACTGGTGAACTTGGCTGGAAGGAATCTGAATCCTTTTCCACTTGACTGCACATACCTAATGAGTCAGAAAATCCTACAACCCGGGCCTGGAGGGTTCACCATGGGCATCAAGGGTGAAATGGGTAGCACAATCAAGGCTGAGGTGTATGTCTCAGTGGGCACTGCACAGATTTAATTAAGTACCGTAAGCACAACGTCTAAATTAAAGACGAGTGTGCTTGCTTTCTAATGTTCTGTATGTGAAACTGGGCAGGGGGAGGAAGGCACAGGAGGCCGAGTGGATGAGACAGGGATTACCCCTTTGATCTGTAAACCATGTCCATACCAGGGCAGCTGGGGGACCTCTCCTCCCAGCCAGGTGCACTCACTGTTCATCTCGTTTTTGCCAACCCCCCACCAAGCTGCCCCGGAGGTGTTAAATGTGCCCCCAATCCCTTTCCTACACAGCACATCACCCAGCAGACCTACAGCAGCAGGAGAACATGGCAAAGAAACGGGCTGTATACAGAAACCTGGGGGGAGTACTTTCTGGTCCCCGGTGGAGAGAAAAATTGCTCTTAGTTGATGGCTGCTCAGGTGGCTATGATTAGCTTTATAGTCTGTTGCCCAAAATAGCCGATCTACAAGCTCACAATTAATGAATGGTCGCAACCTTGTAGATCTTCTATTTTCAGGTGCCTGTCTAAATCAAGCATTAAAGGAGTAGTTCATCCAAAACATTTATAATTTTCTATGAATTACACACTCCATGAAGCCTTGAATTGATTGAGATTCTTTAGTTTTCGTCGCATTCCTAAGCCAATAATTTGATTACTTGAGCCTAAAAGAGTCTAGTACTGAGTCTACTGACCAATGACCCGGTCATCAAATTATTGGCTCAGGAATGTGACCAAAAAATGTCCATGAATGGGGTGTATAATATTTAACTACTACCTTCTGATTGACACCAGCTCCAGATGTGGCAGTTCCTCTTTGCACTGTGTGTGTGTGTACTGCAAGGCATGCGACACAACAGCCAGATTGAGTTGCACCATCGTTATGCCCTTGAGATTTAAAGTTTCCAAAAGTTTTGTTCTCTTTTCAGCTGGAGGCAGTGATCTGGCAAACAGGTGATTAAGAGACACACGGTTCATGTTACAATATGCACATGCAGTTTGACTTTATATTTGAAAAAGGTGATGCATTATTAATACAGGATGGACACAGGATAGATACTAATCAAGGCCAGCAACGCAGCTTACCGTACTCAGAAGACTTCTGACCTCAGGGGGTAGGAGTGTACAGTAAATACACATGGACTGCCACCATTATATTTCAGTCGCTATATTAGTAAGGTACCTTATTCAAGGGCAAAAGTTACCCGAGGCCTTAACCAGAGTTAGGCCAATGTGAAAAGGGTGCCATTTCTTCTTACGCCTTGGATGGCAATTGGATGACTTGAGGCATTTTATTCCAAAAATGTGTTTTGCAAAAATCCACCTGTTGGTGCCACTATAACAGGCCAATGTGAAAAGGGTGAGATATATTTCTCAGCCTAGTAGGAAAGTCTGTGAAAGATTTCACGTAAATTGCACGGTGCGTTCATGATTTGAGGCTTTTTGTTCAAAGCGGGCCAATCCTGCAAACTTTGAAAGCCAATGTTAGCCAATAAGGATGGAATATGAAATATCGGACAGAACCGGCTTGAAAACATGACTATAGAGATATATTAACCGGGTTAATGGTGCCGGAGATTAGCTGTACACAGACGGACGGACGAACGGACGGACGGATACACACACACACACGGACGGACGGAGTGCAAAACATACTCTCTCCCCACGCCTTCGGTGGAGACAATAAAAGATGAAAGACTGGCTCACATGCAATTTATCATGTTTATTTGCGAACGGCATCTGAGCCAGTCTTGCATCTTTTATTTTGGAGTGCCGCTTTTTCCATTTAGTTGGTTTATTATGAGATAAATCTATACATTGAATTTGAAACACATATAGAATGCCAGGTCTACAAATGAACCTGGCATCTGTCTACATAACATGCTATCTAAATTAAAAGAGACAAGGAATTATCTTCTGGACAAAGCACAAGTGACTGGTGAAGCCAGAGAGCATTGACCTGAACCGACACAGTCACCTGCTTGCTTTCACCCAACAGGACCTATTACAAGTGTTATTTCTGTGAGTTCTCAGGCCAGTTCCATCATGACTACAGAACCTTCTCAAAGATAGAAACAACAGAGAGACATTTGATCATCAACCACTCAGGAGAGAGTGGTGATGTGGGAAGTTCACCCTTGAAGGTTCTGGGTTCAATCTCAACTTTGAGTTGATTCTTGGTCAATACACCACTACTGCTACTAATAAGGATACAACACAGAGGACAAATTCCATGTACTGTATGTGAGCACAATGTTCTTTGCCAAATTAAACCTTCCACTTTCCAATGAAGGTAAGCTAAATAAAATATTATAGTCTTTGTATCTTGCACTACTCAGTAGCTTGTCTTAACAACTAGATTGGTTTGATTATCCTATACTGTACCACACTATTGCCAGCTAAGCTTGGATGATAAGAAGAATAACATTGACAATTTCAGCTGAAACTGAAATCCAGACAAATCTGCAATAGTATGGATTCCAGCAGTGGACGCCAAAGGCTACAATCACTCCATGGGGTAGAAGTATAAGAATCTTGAAGACACCTCCTTCATTTTTGGAGAGATGATTGGCAGACAGAAGTGAATGGGACAACTTGAATTAGGCATTCAGTATGTAGATGTTGCTGGCACTGGATCAGAGCATTCTTCCATGAAATGTGCAGAACATACAGAGAAGCAGGCCTGGTCTGCTTACCAGTGACAGATGTGTTTTGCAGGCTGCCTTGGGTCTTGTCTTGAAGTGTAATTTATGCATGATGGAGTCGCTCACCGAAAATAGCAGATTTTCTGAAGAAAATTAACGTGTTCCATCATTTGAATACTACTGTTGAGAATGGTACATTGCCCCAGTGGAGAACCAATAAGAGACCAGCTAAGAATATGTAATGTAAGTCAGAGAAAGTAGCCGATGGTAATTATGTAATGAAGTTGTACTTTTTACGGTATGACTAGGTGAGCCGTCTAAGAGATTGAGTCTGTACAGTATGTCTGGAGCTAATCTCGCAAACCACTCCCTGGTCTAATCAGCACCAAATATGTTTTGTTTTATCCTTTTGGGAATGTTTAATATTAATATTACATTTTTAGCCATTACCAACAGTGGCTTTTGCATGGAGACAAACAATTTGATCAATAATCAAAAGATAAACTCTTTACTCTCTTTACTATCATACTGACTAGCTCTCACTTACCAGCACTGCTCATCAAAAGGACTTCCTCAGTCAGAGTTGAGGAGAGGAAGTTGTAGAAGTGTGTATGCGCCTATGTGCGTGTGGCGTGTGCCTGTGTGTGCATGTGGATGGGGGGGGGGGGGGGGGGGGCATATCAAAGCACCAGGAAGGGCATTGGGTTGAGGGTGCTGTGTATGCTCAGCCCTCAGCCATCCACACTGCAGGACACCATGGACCATGTGATGCGGATGATCACTCTGTTAACCCACCCCCTACCCTGAAAGTGTCCTTTTGACCCGTCTCTCTTCCCCCTCATCTCTCCTCTTCTCTCTTTAGTTTCTATCTTGCCACATCAGTTGGATCCCATTCCAGGCTGCAGCCGCGAGCCCCGACAGGCCAACGCAGAAAAATCCAGCCTTTAGTTTATGTAATGAGCCCAAGAATGCCACCTCTCTGGTTTTAAATTGCATGTAAGTGTTCTTACTGATTTGTTTAGGTGAGTGTACTGTAGTTAGTTTAGGGGAGGGTAGTTGTATACAGGTGTTGACCTTTACAGCATGTGAGAAAGAATAGAAGAGAGAAATATGTACCATGTGAAACAAAAGGTTGGGAAGGAGAATTCAGGACACAAAGAGAGATAGGAAGTAGAGAGAGAAACTTAGAAAACATACACACATGACATAGCTGCGTATCGGAGCGGAGGCACCACTCAAAAGTAAAATTGTGTCAAATGGCTGGTGTCAAACTTTTTATTTTATTTTTTTCTTGCTGGGAGGAATCATTCTTTGAGAAAAGAGGGGGAATAAACTGGCCATGACAGGGCATGTTACTTTCACCTCGTCAGTGTGTATAAGTACCATCACTGAATATGGAAGGAGGGAGATGACAGACTCATATCAATGCTCATCGGAAGAATTGAAGGATGTGGTATGAATTGAAATTAATAATTGGTATGAGCATTAGTTGTGAGCATTGTGAAAGTGGTTAGACTGACACAATAATCTCATGAATTGAATTTGAATTGAAACATCTTTGTCTGTCTGTCTTTCTCAAATGTATCTGTACTAGACCTGTACGTGCCCGTCGCAGTCGGCCACCGGCCTACTTGGGAACGATGCAACTTTCAATTGGCTGAGGCAGAGGCTGGAAATTGCACAAGTGAAAGGAGTTGGCCTCATTAGGCCCACTGGCAGAGCCTGGCCCAGGTGAAAGGAGTTGGCCGTTGGGTCAAACGGTTCTCGAGTTACGTGCATTACAACCGTACACAAACGTACGCACGTGGCGCATTTATAGTAGGATAATGCGTGATAAGGTGATTGAGCTCCAACATCATCTATTCCTTTAACAAATGGGGCCAGATTGACGATTGAAATTTACGACCAGATGTAAATGAAGTGCATAATGAATAGTGCATTAATCCAGCACCTTTGCAGAGGTAAAATTAAATCTGATAATTTTCAGCAGAGCATTATTTATGACTTACTGAGGTGATTGATTCCCTGCCCTGCACTGTCGTCAGATTTGAAAAGCAAATGTATAATGGACATGGACACAGGACACAGTTGTTTTTTTTACTGAGCGTTCATAGTTTTTGGATCATTGTTCTATACGTCTACATAGCCTACAAAATAAATACAAATACAAACCAGTGGAATTTGCATAAGCAGTTGACACATTTTTTTCATGTGTGTTGACAAATACTGGGCACATACATATCTTTTTTTATGTTTGGGGACTATTAATTGATTCATCATGAAGACTAAAGTCACATTCCCAACTAATACTTCGGTAGACTCAATGCGAATGGGCGGAGAAATTGGGATTTTTGCATATTTAATTTGCTGCGGTTTGCCTTCACACTGTCACTGTTCTTTTGGAGGCACAGCGCTGAGCGCACTGATATAACAGACAGCAGCACAACATGTTTACAAGTTTATCGAGATGAAAGTCCCTATATTCCCCAGTCCCCACACAGTGACAGCACTCCATGTTTACGGCACGCACAGACAGACAGACAGACAGACAGACAGACAGACAGACAGACAGACAGAATATTCTGTAGGCTATACACTGCAGTGTTTTTATGTGTTTCCTTAAGCAATTGATTAATGTACTCGTCCTCATTTCGATCAGGGCTAAAGTCTCCTCATTCGACCACGTCTATCCACGGTAACGGGACATCTTTGCGCTGCATAAAATATGCCTTCTCCGTCTCCAACTGTGTTCAGCTCCTCACCCGCCACATCGTTTGCTTCATTTCCTTTATTTTCTGCGGATTGCATTCCCACCTGCACCGAATCAAAATCAAGTGCGATTGGAAGCCAAGCGAAACCCCCGTTTTTGGGTAGAATGCGGTTCTTTGCTGAGCATTAGGATTCGAATGAGCCTTCACACCTATCAAACGAAGCGAACTTTCGGACAATGCACAGCAGGATTAGTTTTAATCGCAGTAAAGCTTTCTGGTGTGAATGTCACCTAAAGCATTCTAAATACATATACAGTACGCATGCCTTGATCACTGGTATGGCACGTACCTCCGAGCTGACTTGGAAATGAGCGGATTTTACGACCAAGTTCAAATGATGAATTCCACACGTAACGGGGGAATGCTTGTAAATGTCTGTACGCTTAAAATGTGAACGTAAACGGGCGTTGTGAATCTGGCCCATGATGTGTAACCACTTATCATGATCTAGATAGAATTGAATGAATGCTAATGCCAGGCTCGGGGCACTTCGTGATCAAGATGTAATCAGATCTGACAGACCCCATCTGGAGTTACTGCAGTCTGGCATGCATTGTGATATTCAGACATTCAGGTGTAAATGCAATCCATATAACCTGCAAGCCTTTGTTAGTCATTTTAAGCATCTGCACATGTGTACGGAATCACCATGAATTATTAGTAAAAGGATAGTTGTTTGCATGGTGTGTGGTTAAAATTTGAAGCGATCACAATGCATATAACAAGAACTGTTAAAATACGTGTAAACGTAAACTGTGTTGATATAGCACATTATGTGGATAATATTGCCTTGCTGAAATGTGTTATACGAAATAAACATGCCTTGCCTTTCGTAACGTATCACTTTGTTAAGTTTCCAGGCCGTGGTGAGCATACATAAAACAAAGAGAATCCATTACCCTCCAATTCATCATGTTATAGTACAACAAATAAGTGAAACATTTTAGGGACAGTATATATGTGGGAAAACTGAAAATTCCCATTGATAAATTTGAACGAACGCCCACTACAGTTGTTGACTATTTCAGATGTGCCCTGGCCTGTGCTAACTAAAGTATGGATGAAATGAAGACATTCAAGAAATATTGTATGGCAAGATTAAACAGACATAGAGAGGTGTGGCTTTGGGCCTCCATGAGGAATTTCTCACAATCATAACCAGGCTCTGAGCTCTAGGGCAAGAAATGAGGCAAAGGAACACAGTGAAATACTTTGTGTTAATTGAACTCAGAAGAGAGTAAAATCTGAACAAAAAATACCTTTCTGGGTCCATTTGGTCCCATTTGTACACACATTAAATTAACACTGAGGATTATACCGTGAAGGATCTACCAAGGACATACATCACTCCCTGAGTTGAATATTCACCAACTTACTCCTCTAATACAATTAATGCAATTATAAACATAATATAAACTCATATGAGGTACTGGTTTAGTTAGTTAGTTAGTTAGTTAGTTAGTTGCTGCGAGAGTGAGCTTAAGCCCAATATGACACCTCAGCTCTAAATCACTATATGGAATCAAGTATTTGGATTATACTTTTCCATCTGCCTCAAAATTCAAATTAAAGACAAAATGAAGTTGACTATACACATGATAGTAAACTGTTGTTTATGTGACCCCCACAAAGAAGAGAAGAAGCACAGCAAACTTGACACTATGGCAAAAGTGCAGCCAGTGTGTGTTGGCAAATCTCTAGTATGGACTAATCCAGAAACTTTACAGGAAATAATTGGAAAAGTAGGTAGTAAATTGTGGGGCCTTGCCAAAGCAATTTTTCCAACAGAGAAGGGACAATGTAGATAAGCTAAAAATGTGTAGAAAGAAAGAGCAGAGAGAGGTTTATTTTTAAACAATAATTATCTATTCTCCATTATGTTAGGGGAATATGGAAATTAACTAGACCTGTAATGTGCTGCTATCACACACCAAAGAAATTCAGAAAAAGGCTACTTACTTAACACCTTATTTGCCTGTCCTCCCTTTCCGAAAGAAAAGTTAGGAGGCTGGGAAAGAACATGGACTCGCCTTAAGCGGCACAAATGTGATGCAAAGCTTCACACACCAAGCTCGAGGTTATTCGGTTGGTCAGCTTATCTAAAAAAAACTACTACCGCTACTGCTACTGCTACTACTATACTCAGGGCCGTGCAGAGAGCACTGGGGGGGGGGCAGGGGCTCAAACTCCAGAAAAGGGCACATGTGTGGGCGCGCGCCGATCTTTGTTGGTGGTCTTTTTGTGGGGTCCTTCCCTTGTGCCATTTCATGTCATTGGACAGTAAAATAAGCAATATGTTTTCATTAGTCTGAAACTAAAACTGACTGATGGCAGCCAGCGCATTAAAAGATAATTCATTACGATAGTGGAATTATCATTACTTTGTTTGTTCGTCTTGAAGGGCCAATGGCACTTATTGCCCCCCCACATAAGCCATTATTTTCCCTCCACACAAGCCCTTATTGGCCCTCCACATAAGCCCTTATTTGCCCCCACACAAGCCCTTATTGGGCCCCCACACAAGCCCTTATTGGCCCTCCACATAAGCCCTTATTGGCCCCCACACAAGCCCTTATTGGCCCATTTTTTTAAAAGATTAGTTTTGTTTGTTTTTAAGATTTTTTTTGTGTTCGCAACTACTACTACTACTACTACTAATAATAATAATAACCCCCCCCCCCCCCCCCCAAATAAACAATATACAAAAAACCTGTACCTGTGACTGGCACCTGAGCAGGGATGCACACGCAGATAGACACACCAACAGACCGACATGCAGAAACAACGGTCGAACATGCGGTCGAACATGCTCCGTGCTTGCGGTTAGGTTGTTAGGGTTTGTGGTAGGTTAAACTTTGACATCTGTCTCTACCGTAAATATCTGGAAGAAAGCGTATGGTTCCTCAGTGAAGCAAGAGTGAGGATGGAACCAACTTTATGGTCCGTCTTTGAGTTCACCAGTCTCACAGAACTTGGTATGATGGTATCTTTCCATGGGGGGCTTTCCATGGGGGGCAGTGACAGTGTTGCCTGGAGCACACACAAACTCAACAAAGTTGCATTACCAATACTCAGGTACATGGCAGGTTGCTCAAAATGAGAGTGATTACTAACAGAAGCATATTGCATATTATTTTCTTTTTTTTGGGTGGGATGAGGGGTGTGTTATTCCTCATTGTAAAGGTTACTAACCAACAATAAAAATACAATGTGATTCAGCTGTAAGCAGTTGTCAGCTGTCTGCTGATTTTTTACAATCAGCCATGCATTTTTCTACTCACCAATCACAGCTCTGCTGGTTGTTAGTACCAACCAAATCAGACAGTTTTCTACACTCCTACTACTACTACACAGCTCACACTCACCCGGATGATCCCTTTAAATATGCTTCATGCTTTGCCCCCTCCACCCCCCTTTTTTAGATCACAGGTTGGTATATAATTGGCCCTGGTCCAGTGCTTACAGCGAGTCTCTCTCACTGACGCCCTACCCATCCACTGCTCACTAGAAGCTTCTCCCACTGCGTGCGAGGGTTTACAATTCCCCGAAAATAAACAAAACGATGTAACTACTCACCGACACAAGCCTGACCTTGTAAATGTCAATTCTCGAAGCTGGGAAGCGTCTCAGGTCCCCAGCTTCTCTCTAAAATGCACTTTGTGACATTTTAATACAGCAATGTACCCGACAGTCATTTCTTCTGCTACGGCATTTCCGGGTTTTGCCAGCGCCGATCTGGTTGGATTCATTTTATTTTATGACTAAAATAATGCATTTTAGAGAGAAGCTGGGGACCTGAGACGCTTCCCAGCTTCGAGAATAGACTTTTACCAAGGTCTAGCAGGCTTTGTATCGGTGAGTAGTTATGTCGTTTTGTTTATTTTCGGCTTCACAGTGGGAAAGGCTGCTAGTGAGCAGCAAGTTAACCTGTTCAATGTACTGCTTAGGCCCACTTTTGTATACCTGTGAGGGGTTTTGCATGGCTGCTTAGCTCAAATGAGGAAGAATCTTAAGAGCTGCACCATCAACAGCAAGTTTCTGTATTCCGTTTATTGCAATGAATGGTTAAATATAATTATGACATGAGTGTTCCTGACATAATAATAACTAGAAAGGTGCACCTAGTAGAACACAAATCTCCAACAGGAGGCATGGCCTAATAATAACAGAGATGTATTCCGTGGAATGTCTACCTATAGCCATGAAAGAGTAGTATAGCATGTGATTACAGTTGTACATCCGTCGTCTGTCTTCTTTCCTCTTTGTCTCATACACATTCACTGTCTACCTCTCCATCTGTCTTTGTGTGTGATTATGAAAAACACATAGGGCAATGAAAGGAAGGGATATACAGTAATAAAGCCGTAACACAACAGTTTAGAATATCTTAGTTAATAGACCATTCAAAGTGTTAATTCATAACTTGTTAAATGTATGTTAATAGTTTGTAAAGGATGTATAACTATGCCATATAGATACAGTAGCTAATACATTATTTACAAACTGGTAGTTGGTAGTTGATGAGTTACACTTACAAATGACTATAACTATGTCCAAACAAGCTATTGTTAAACTACTTATGACTTTAGGTAGCCTATTGGTTGAAGTTTGAGTACAAGGCTACAAGCCAAAGGTATTCATGCTGCCAACTAACTCTACTGAAAAAGGCAACACCAGAGCCCTTAAGAAGTCAATAACAAATTATGAAGTAGGTTATTAAAATACAGTTAAGACCATGTTCATATATTTATGTTTATATACGTTATTGGGACAAGTTTCTAAAGTTGCGACCATTTCTTGCACAACCACGGGCGGGACTTGACAAAGAGTGAATTAATGTGTGTGGTCCACATGAAAACATTTGGGAACGACTGTAGGCTAGGATCTTCCACATTAAGTTCTGTTGAAATAGGCCTACCAGTAAATATCGATTTGGAATGTGGGTGAATTGATAGTGTGTCAGTCGTTAGTGAGCAGGAGCAAGTTGCAACCTATGGTGATGGCAATTGGCAAGTCTGAAGCTAAAGAGTATGCATTGTGGGCAGTATATCAGGCAGATTTACGTCTCCATGCATATGTCATGCATGCCTAAACTGATGTTTGACATAATATTATTTATACATGATATGTTCCCTCAGTCCCTACGCTCATTCTGTAGGTCCGATGAGTTACGTGCATTACAACAGTACACACACACACACACGCACGCACGCGGACAGACAGACGTGGCGCATTTCTAGTAGGATTGTACTAATCCAGTAGTGAGACCAGTGTCCATGACATTACAGACACATACACTTTGAAATACTAAAATATCTAAAAACACATAGGCCTATTACCCACATAAAACCCCCAGGAAAGTGTTTCTTGTCTCCCAAACATAATTAAAACTAGAACTGCACTCTGTCGAGTGCATACTTGCTTGTTGCACACTAGTAGGCCATAAATGGCCAACTAGTGCGCAAGCAGAGCGCGCAAGTCCTTTCGACCGCTGTAAACTGTCAAATCTCAGTATCTCTGTGAAGGAACGTTTTAAATGATTAATGTTTAGATGTAACTATTTGCTACCTACTTTATACATATAAACATCTAGTATTTTAAGTATGATTCAAGTTTCTATCTATAAGAAATACTGTTTTATCGGCTGAGACTGTTTGACTCTTTCTAGTCTTCAATCTTCAATTCAATCTTCAATAGTCCTCGTTACAGTATCTCCGTCTTTTCTCTGTGGATAATAAGATGGCTGAGACTGTTTGACTCTTTCTAGTCTTCAATCTTCAATTCAATCTTCAATAGTCCTCGTTACAGTATCTCCGTCTTTTCTCTGTGGATAATGAGGCCAAGGCGTGTTGAGATGGCTGAGACTCTCTAGAAATTTTTACTTAGTTTTTGCATATATAATTATATACTTAGATATATACTTAATTTTGCACACTACACTAACGTTAAGATGTATCGTTACACTTTGTGACTTTTATACATTCCAGAAACATAATGTTGTATTACTTACGTCATCATTGAGAGCAGTTATACAATAACTCTGGGACCAGAGTACGTGTTGTGTATATGTATGACTAGCTGGTCTCAGCAGATCAGGCACAATTTGCTATACTCTATACTCTATACTGTATAAAGTGTGTAGTTGCAAATTGATTAGCGGTATACTGTGGTTACTTTGCGCCAAAAACCGTGACAGCTGTTCCGCCATTTGATGTTTATGCAAGAAAACAGCAAATCTGTGCCTGGTTTGCTGGGACCAAATGACCACAAATGACCATATTTCTTACGTCATACGTATACTATATATATAATCAGTAAAAATTAAATAGCAAATTGTGCCTGATCTGCTGGGACCAGAGTACGTGGTGTGTATATGTATGACTAGCTCTAAATGATGACGTAAGTAATATATATAGTATATATATAGGCATATACTATATACGTATACATATACTCTATACTCTATACTGTATAAAGTGTGTAGTTGTAAATTGATTAGCGGTATACTGTGGTTACTTTGCGCCAAAAACCGTGACAGCTGTTCCGCCATTTGATGTTTATGCAAGAAAACAGCAAATCTGTGCCTGGTTTGCTGGACCAAATGACCACAAATGACCATATTTCTTACGTCATCATTAAGAGCTAGTCATACACATACACACCACGTACTCTGGTCCCAGCAGATCAGGCACAATTTGCTATTTTATTTTTACTGATTATGTATATAGTATACGTATGACTAGCTCTAAATGATGACGTAAGAAATATATATAGTATATAGGCATATACTATATACGTATACATATATACTCTATACTCTATACTGTATAAAGTGTGTAGTTGTAAGTTGATTAGCGGTATACTGTGGTTACTTTGCGCCAAAAACCGTGACAGCTGTTCCGCCATTTGATGCTTACGCAGAAAAACATCAAATCTGTGCCTGTGTTGCTGGACCAAATGACCACAAATGACCATATTTCTTACGTCATCATTAAGAGCTAGTCATACACATACACACCACGTACTCTGGTCCCAGCAGATCAGGCACAATTTGCTATTTTATTTTTTACTGATTATGTATATAGTATACGTATGACTAGCTCTAAATGATGACGTAAGAAATATATATAGTATATATATAGTATATAGGCATATACTATATACGTATACATATATACTCTATACTCTATACTGTATAAAGTGTGTAGTTGTAAGTTGATTAGCGGTATACTGTGGTTACTTTGCGCCAAAAACCGTGACAGCTGTTCCGCCATTTGATGCTTACGCAGAAAAACATCAAATCTGTGCCTGTGTTGCTGGACCAAATGACCACAAATGACCATATTTCTTACGTCATCATTAAGAGCTAGTCATACACATACACACCACGTACTCTGGTCCCAGCAGATCAGGCACAATTTGCTATTTTATTTTTTACTGATTATGTATATAGTATACGTATGACTAGCTCTAAATGATGACGTAAGAAATATATATAGTATATATATAGTATATAGGCATATACTATATACGTATACATATATACTCTATACTCTATACTGTATAAAGTGTGTAGTTGTAAGTTGATTAGCGGTATACTGTGGTTACTTTGCGCCAAAAACCGTGACAGCTGTTCCGCCATTTGATGCTTACGCAGAAAAACATCAAATCTGTGCCTGTGTTGCTGGACCAAATGACCACAAATGACCATATTTCTTACGTCATCATTAAGAGCTAGTCATACACATACACACCACGTACTCTGGTCCCAGCAGATCAGGCACAATTTGCTATTTTATTTTTACTGATTATGTATATAGTATACGTATGACTAGCTCTAAATGATGACGTAAGAGATATGGTCATTTGGTCATTTGGTCCAGCAACACAGGCACAGATTTGATGTTTTTCTGCGTAAGCATCGAATGGCGGAACAGCTGTCACGACGAAGGAGACCGGGCGAAAACATTACTTGCGCGCTCTGCTTGCGCAAGTAATAAGATCTGGTTGCAAAAGTGGTGAAGTGGCCCTTTAAAAGTCCATAGACTTGGCTGCCATATGATGTAATTTCAAAAACCAAATGAGAAAATAAGTGAGGGAGGGAGAGCGATAGAGAGCTTATTTATTATACTAATAGTTTCTCAAATTTATATAGCTCTTTTCTAATTGGCACGTTGTTCCATTTCCCGCTTGTAACAAATAAATAAAGCATGTTGAGGGATATGAAGGTACAAAAAGTTTCACATGACAAATGCCATAAAACATTGCCATACAAAATGACCAAATTCGTATAAGAATTTAGGCATGTTTGAGAGATCAGTTGAAGACAGCCATGGCTAAGAATGAAAGAGGTATCAAGTGTGAATGTATAATAAAGTATCCTTGGGAACCAAGCCATGTGGCCTGTAGGGTAGGAGCCTACTGTATCTCCTGTTTCTGTAGTTTGAGGTGGCTTGATGTACAAGGACCCCCTGGACATGACACTAGTATGTGGCAGGGGCCACGGGCGGGAATTGACAAAGGGTGAATTAATGTGTGTGGTCCACATGAAAACATTTGGGAACCACTGTAGGCTAGGATCTTCCACATTAAGTTTTGTTGAAATAGGCCTACCAGTAAATATCGATTTGGAATGTGGGTAAATTGATAGTGTGTCGGTTGTTAGTGAGCAGGAGCAAGTTGCAACCTATGGTGATGGCAATTGGCAAGTCTGAAGCTAAAGAGTATGCATTGTGGGCAGTATATCAGGCAGATTTACGTCTCCATGCATATGTCATGCATGCCTAAACTGATGTTTGACCTGTGCACTTGGATAATGGCTGGCCCCTCTTAGTCTAGCTGGATTATAAAAGAAAGCTATAAGAGCATGCCTGGAATATTTATATTTTCTAATCTGTTTTTCATCTGTAGTTGATCTGATGTGTCCAGCTGCAGAGGTTATTTGAAACCTTTTATTATATTAAAGGATGGTCCAAGTGATGCATGAAGACAAGAGAATCCATGTGAGCTTCCATCAAAATAATGGAAAACAAAAACTAGACAAAACAAAACCTGATTGTAAGTGGGAAAAACACTTACTTAAACACTGAGAACTGTCATATATAGTTGACAGAAATGTTTACAAAACTCTGACCCCGACCGAGGTGAATATGTTATGATTGTAGGTTGGATTGACAGTAGCCTACATTATATGAAACACCAGAAACTTTTGTGTAGGCCTATTTGTAAGACTATACTGCACTCTAGTGGCCTCATCAAAAACATTGAATCGTTTGCATTGGCGATTAGTAGTAGACTACTATAGCAATATCCACCTGTTTTGCTGTTTATGAATCAACAAATAATTGCTGACATGTGACATCGTAGTCGCTGGACTTAATTTTATGGGAGGCGGAGGGCATTGTCTTGGCAGGGAAATATCTGCCAGGATAATAACCAAATAAAGCCCCATCCCAAGTTCTGTTTTGAGAATCAATGGGTTCAAATTAGCCTAAGATTTAGACTCGTAGAAGTATTTATCGATTCTGAAGATTGAAAATGTCAGAATCGAAAAATAGGCCTACACATCTACGAGAGTCTAAATATTAGGTTAGGTTCAATTCAAAATAGTGCAGGGCTGCTGGCATCGTGTCTTTGGGGCTCAGGGGCTGTAGGCTACTGTTTGATTGAGTAGCCAATTTCATCCACGGAACAGAAGTTACAGAACACTCACCTGCATGGTCTGAGACAAGGAGAAGGTTAACGGAGTACGGCGTGCCGTAGCTTTAGAGTAGACGATAGCTTTAGACCAGTTGAGTTCCAGTTTTGTCGGCTCATTTCTTTGTTTAATCACTTCCAATTTCACTTAATTGTTTAATGTTTATCCATTATCATGTATGAGTAAACACTTAAGTAGTTCCGGTCATTTTGTGGGGGGCACAGGGGGCCACGCATTAAAAGTAAATTAATCCACAAAACTAACGTCATTTGTATTGTTGACCCGTGTGGTTTGCGAGGTTTAAAGCACAAGTGAGGAGACCTAAAATACACGTGACAAATGATGGTATTTGTGCCGAATAATGTCATGTTTTTACTTCCATATTATGGGCCCGCCTTTTCGGCATAATTTCCCCACATAATATTGATGACGTCATGGCTTTTCCGGCGTGCCCGTAGTAGTGAACGCACAGAACAGACTGCAGCGCTGTGAGACCAGAGTGGCACATCTCGCCTTTATTACTGATCTCTCTACTTGTTGTTCCGAACTTCCGTTCTTCAACCGAGCGTCGTTGCGCGGGTGCAAAGCGCCAAACACAAACACAACAACGGAATCGCCCTGTTGTTTTCAATATTATAAACTAGTTTATAGCAGTTTATAGCAGTTATCGTTCCCCTAACAACAGTCAACAAACTAAACCACAGAGAAACAATCATGGAGAAGTTGTTCAACAAACCGTTGCAAGTGAATATGAGGTGCAAGGATTGCGAGGACAGGTAATGTCTGCTTGTTTACGTGTTACATTAGCAAGCTAAAAGTTAGCTAACTAGACAACGCAAACCATGCATGCACGGGCGTCATTTTCGATACGATATCTTTCATGTCATGTAAACAGCTGAAGCCAATGACTGGTGTGTGTGTGTGTGTGTGTGTGTGTGTGTGTGTGTGTGTGTGTGTGTGTGTGTGTGTGTGTGTGTGTGTGTGTGTGTGTGTGTGTGTGTGTGTGTGTGTGTGTGTGTGTGTGTGTGTGTGTGTGTGTGTGTTTTCCATATCGGCGCCTACACTTATATTCATGTTATCACCTCCGTCTTTATCCTATCTACAGTACAACGCTGAATGATCCATGCAGTAACTTTCTGTGTATAAGTTATAACAACTTACAACTCAAATGATATATCATTCATATATGCTTGTACATTCTTAAAATTAAACCCAGCTGGACCGACTATTTATATGCCTAGTCATATGGTAATGGTTCACATGATATGGTAGCCCTCCAAGCAGAACCCAATGGTACTGAAGTTTCTGACATTTTTGACAACACAGACCATGGGGTCCTGTTCCAGCAGTATCCTGCCACCTGGTATGCGGACATAATAAAACATAAACACAGTGTTTACGGCCTGTCTGCGCTCTTTGACGACATTCTTTCGTGTGAGGGCTTCTGAATATGTGAAGTATAAGTACCTATACATGCCGCTGCGAATATCTCCTGTGGCGTGGAAGCCGTTAAGTATTTTTAATCTTTGTTTGACCGATTTGGTCGCTTTGATTCTTCTCTTCCTTCCTTGTTTATTGACACCTCATTGTACCGCCTATCTGGCTAGCTAGTGGCGCTATAGCTATGACAGAGCAGATCAGAGGCAGGGACGTAGCCGCACAAGCCAACCGCACACCGGGAGGCGGTACAATAAACGGTAAACAAACAAGAAGAAATAAAGCGACCAAATCGGTCAAACAAAGATTAAAAATACTTAACGGCTTCCGCGCCACAGGAGATATTCGCAGCGGTTTGTATAGGTACTTATAGTTCACGAATTCAGAATAACTTAAACTAAAAAAGGCCGTCAAACGCCGCAGATACGATGTTAGTGAGCATATTTATGTCCGCGTTCCAAAATTCCCATACGAAAATATAGTTATGAACAGGGACCCTACAATAAAGCGACATCAACATTTCAGAAAAGCTTTATGGAGGGTTCCGAGAGGGGCTAATGATATGGCTAATATGCCATCATTTATTTGTTGCTTAATAAACAACAAAACAGGTGGATATTGCTAGTAGAATTATGTTACTGTACTCTGTTCAGCTCTATATTTATTTTTGAAGGTATAGGGACGTGAGTCGATTGTAAGATAAAACTATCAATCTAATCATTAGATGGATATTTGGTTATACATATCATTGCTGCTATTGGTGTAGAATAGATCACAACTTTGATCTTAGATTTGTCACTCACCTGACGATTTACAGTTCCATTTCTGCCCTTACAGGAAAGCAAATATCATAGTTACCATTGTGCTGCAACAGACAACAAGTTCTGTTCACAAAACGGTAAGTGTGCATTTGTGCAAAAATGTGAAGGTTGTTAATGTTAATGGTTATATAAATTGTGGCCCTAGTGTGACGGCCTAGTAGGCCTACTGACTAGGATTGATATTGGATTGGTAATTTAGTACACAATGCTGAGGAAGACCCATTGGGCATGTCCGTCTGTCTATCAGAGGTAAATCATGTGAAAAGGACGTTCATTGTGTGCTGGCTACTTCATTCCTATCCTAAAGCATTATTGAGCCTTGCACCTAAAAGACTATTGGCTGTATTTTGCGTGTCTTAAGTACCAGGTCTTATTCCCTAACTTGAGTAAACGAAAGACCTGGAGGCGTGATCAATTCCATTTGGCTATTCTGAGTGGCCAAAGAGCATTGATCACGCCTCCAGGTCTTTAGTTTACTCAAGTTAGGGAATAAGACCTGGTACTTAAGACACGCAAAATACAGCCCATATGTATCTAATCTCAAGTGCTGTGGGTTTTTTCTGCTTTTGCAGTTATTTTGTACTAGTGACAATCACTCCAGGCTGTGCATTTCTGACCCTAAATATCCCTGATGATCTATGTTGCAACTTGTAGAAAATATAGGATTTCATACTTATCGCTGACTAACCTATTGTTTTCTTGTTCTTTTTTCATGTTAGGAGCTTCTTTTAAGACTAACAGATGATGCTGACCCATATTTCTTGTTCAGCCTCTCCATATCAGAGGAGGACTTCCAAAGGTAAGCACTTGGCACCTCATACAGCTGCTCACTGCAATGCTGTTGTGAATTTTGAATAGTGTTCTATGAATGTCCTAACTCTGACCCTTTCCTCACTGAAATTTAATTTATTTGTCATTAGTTTGAAAGTTCAGCAGGGGTTGCTGATAACCTTCAATGAATTTCCTCAGAAATTCATTGACCTCTTGAATCTCTGCAAACAGGAGTCAGACTCTGATAACCCAAGGTACAAACACTTTGACAATCTTATCTAATTTGAAAAGCTTTTGCTCCATATACTGCAATTGTACTACAGGGTTTCCTGCACAATGTTGTTGGCATGGCGCTGCGCCATGCTTGAAATATATATATATATATATATATATATATATTCTTCTTTTTTTGAGGGGGGATAGTGAATCATAGTGTGTGTGATATGAAATGTCCAGTGCCTCCCCCAGTGTCTGCCCAGTTTCCGCCAAGTGCCTCCCCAGTGTCTTCCCAATGCCTCCCCAGTGCCTCCCCAGTGCCTGCCCAGTGCCTCCCCAGTGCCTCCCCAGTGCCTCCCCAGTGTCTCCCCAGTGTCTTCCCAATGCCTCCCCAGTGCCTGCCCAGTGTCCCCCCCAGTGTCCCCCCAGTGCCTCCCCATGTCTCCCCAGTGCCTCCCCATGTTCCCCAGTGCCTCCCCAGTGCCCCTGCAGTGCCTCCCCAGTGTCTTCCCAAGGCCTCCCCAGTGCCTGCCCAGTGCCTGCCCAGTATCCCCCAGTGTCTCCCCAGTGCCTCCCCATGTCTCCCCAGTGCCTCCCTAGTGCTTCCCCAGTGTCCCCCCAGTGTCCCCCCAGTGCCTCCCCAGTGCCCCTGCAGTGCCTCCCCAGTGTCCCCCAGTGTCTCCAATAGCAATACAAGAGCAATAATACAAATTCATCTTAATTTATTAATCAAATTAATTAATTAATTAATCAAAATTCCCCCCGCACCCAGCACCATGCCAAGGCCTTTTCCTGCAGGAAACACTGTACTAAAATTACTGCTTTACAGATTTCTGCTGCAGTTAAGTCAGTCCCCAGTGCTTGACAGCTCTGCTGACTTCAGTGTTGTTGAGACAAATGCCTTCAAACGTCTCAACCACCTCACATTAAGGCTACTTCAAGGCTCTGACACGGACATTAAAAAACATCTAGCAGTGTGCCTCTCGTCAATGAAGGTAAATGCCTACATTAATTGAAAATGGTCATATTTCCCACTTGTAATCAAAACATCTCTGTTCTAAGCAAACATGGTTAGTCTAAAGCCAATAACAGCTGTATACTACAAGATAAGCTAAATACTACAATGGCATACTTGCACGAAGACCTGCCACTTGGATTTATGTTTCAATCAAAAGTTTGGCGCATTTTATTTTATTTTATTACGACAAACTGACAGTTCTACCACGCTAACTGTTCACAAACTGTACTGTATAGTTGAGGAATAGCACATCTGCATGTTTATAGATGGGTCGTAATTCAATGATTGACTAGAATACAAGAACGTTCGCACTCCACTGAAAGCCATTGCTGATGCGCAACCTCTTTTTCTCATTTAAAAGAACAGGACAATTGCTACATACATTTTATCACTGGTATCATGGTCATCTCATCTGTACAACTCTGTCAATAAATACACCCAGACTGGACATCCATCTGTCATGTGTGCAGTGTGCACTGCTGCGTACGATCACTCCCACCACCTGTGAAGTAGTTATATTTAGGAACGAGGTTAATTTTAAGCATAGTTTTACTGAGGTTACGTTTAGGAATATGTGGTGGCTACCCAAGGTTGCTGGATTAGACCTGGGCAGAGCGTGTTATGGGGCGAACCTTCTTGTATTCTAGGCAATCATTGAATTACGACCCATCTATTAACATGCAGACGTGCCATTCCTCAACTATACAGTACAGTTAGTGAACAGTCGTTTCCCCCCATCCAGATAGGGCTAGATGTATGGGGTGGATCATCCACCAATCATGCACTCAATTATTTTTTGACAGCCATAATTTATACCAACAATATCTTTTGAATATTTCAGGAGGAGAAGCATTCCTTTGAGGAGAAGCTTAAGAAGACTGAAGATGAACTAGGTTATGCTCTACAGGTATATGATCAGGGCTGCAACTGTCGATTATGTTCTTGGTGATTATTCTATTGATTACCTTTTTGAGTAAAGTATGTTTTTAACTAAATCGCTCATTCTGTTTAATTCGTAGTAGGACTTAACCATAACCGTTATCTTGCTGTTACACATCAATGCACAGTTATTCCAGAATTTGAGTTATTTTAACCCCTATGCATAATTTCTTACAGAAACTGTCAGACAAGACAAGAGAGTTGGACAAACTTCGTGCAGAATGGTCAAGTCAAGAAAAAACAATATCCAGTCACTACTCTCAGGATCTTGTATCCGAGAGAGAGAAGGCTTTAGAGGTAAGCTTCTTGTTGAGGGCTGCACATGTGGCTTTCAAACATGATATCATGTGGCAGGTCTATGGACTTTTTATTCATGCATCACCCCATAATTCCAACCATAACCTTTTGGTACCGCTCCAACATGTGGCATCATACACCATCATCATGATAAAAGCCACCAAAAGGGTGGGGGGGGGGGGGTGTAAGGGGAGGCTTTTGTATTGGATGTGTAAATTATTTTATGCCATTTCCAATTGGACACAACCAGAATGTACTGTACATGCAATGTTCCCATCTTCAGACTAAAACCCTCAACGTGGCTCAGTTGCAGCATACCTGAGGCATATACATAATGTAGGCTCACAGGTTGCATATCGAAAATCACGTTACATGTCGAAATATCCATAAACCATACCTAACGAAGCTAATCAAATACTGTAGGGTGTAGGCTGCTACTCACATATAGTTGTGCCTGCTGTCTGTGGCTCAGTGTGATGAATGGGACAGCTTCGGGATTCGGGAAAGTTGATTAAATAGTCTCTTAATTTTTCAATTCAAGTGGTAAAGTTAACGTGGGCATGTGTCTATCTTTATGATTACTGTTGTCTTGGTATTCCTTTCACCGGCATGCAACTTCACTCACTCAGTGTGTGTTTGTGGTTCCAATTCCACCTTTACTCCATCTATCTTGCCCTCTCTTTTGAAAGTGTCTGTGGTAATTTTATGACTTGTTTTGACTGTTCAAAGAATCAAAACTCAACTTTACCAGGCGATTGCAGAGTCTGCAATGCTAAAACTGTTCACAGCCATTAATATCAATGCATGTACTCTTGCAGATACAAACCAGGCTTCAGAAACAGAATGAAGACCTACGCCAAGATCTGGAGAGTGCTCACAAAAGTACTACCCATCAGCTTCAGACCAGACTAGCTGAGTTGGAAAACTCCAACAGAGAACTGACGGAGAGGAAATACAAGAGTGAATCGACCATCAGGGACCTGCAAATTAAACTAGTGGGTGCAGAGGAGGTAAGTTAGTGCATTGCAGTACAAGAGCACAGTCAACTCCATTGCCTAATCTTATAAAATGACAATGGAATCAAAAGAGTTCTTAAGGGAATTAACTTTTTAGAAAGTATTGAATAAGGCCATTGAATAAAGCTCGTTTTGACAAAAGATAGTAGCTGGGGAGATATGTCATGACATATTTTTTTTTTGTATTTTCTTTTGTATTCTGTGGACCTTAATGACCAAATTAATTGAAAAAAACACAAATAAAAAGTATGTCATGACATCACAGGTTAATCCTTAACCGTTGAGCTTTTAATCTGTTTACATTGAGGCAGATAGAGACAGAGTTTTTACTTCCGGTTAATTTCTGGTTTTATCTGTCGCATAGCAACCTAGAACCATTCATACGTTGGCGTCTTGGCGAAGAGTGCGACCTATCATAAACCACTGAAAAGACTGAAAATGTCAAGTATGTCAATAAAAAGTATGTCATGAAATCACAGGTTAATCCTTAACCGTTGAGCTTTTAATCTGTTTACATTGAGGCAGATAGAGACAATAAATACAAATATGTTTTAATTTAAATAACAGTTTTGCCATAAACATGTAGCTCAGAGGCACAGCAATGGTAAAAAACAATGTTTAAAAGTTAGTTATGTTATATGTATTATGTATACAGTACCTATATTAAAATGTTCTGCCAATTACAACTAGAACTGCACTCTGTCGAGTGCCTACTTGCGCGTTGCACACAAGTAGGCCTACTAGTGTGCAAGCAGAGCACGCAAGTACTGTCGACCGCTACGAACTTTCAAATCTCAGCCTCTCTGTAAAACATTTAAATGGATTTAACAGGAGGTGCACAGACAAAATAGTTTTGGCTAAGCCATCAATCCATCCATTTTACTCTGTTCCAAATGGCAACAGCTGGTGTTCCCCACTTTGAGCTATATTAGCTCACAGGTATATATCATATATTACTCATATATTATAATTGTTAAATCAATTTGTAAATCTTTTACACTCTCTTCTCTCTTTCAAATAGGAGGCTCAGCGAGCAAAGCAGCAGGTATTGTCTCTGAGGAGGGAGAATGGGACATTGGACACGGAGTGCCATGAAAAGGAGCGCTTGGTCAGCCAGCTTCAGATGCGTACAGCTGTTCTGGAGCAAGAAGTCAAAGACAAGGATCAGCTAATGTGTCGTACAAAAGAGCTGCTTGAAGCCACTCAACAGCAAAAGGTGAGATGTAAACGGGTGTCTGTGGATACATTTGTGCACTGGTCTCAAACTCAAATTTTGCATTATGGCAGTACGGTACTTGGTCTGTCTCACTTACCCTGGGTCTTTGTCTTAATTTGCTCCCTGTCATCTTTAGTCACGCTGAAAGCAAATTTTGTGTTTTATGTTTATATATTATATTATATTATATTATATTTTAGTGTAAGTATGGTGTCTGAATTGGAATGTACCGTAACAGTAACTTTGAGCATAATTAATTGCATATCTTTATCCATTTACTTGATTGTTCATATTTTACAGTGGTTTATCAACACCTTGCTATAGTTTTGTTTTACACCAGTCTTTCTGTATATCAAATTTGGGGTATATGTTTTGCTTCTTAAGGACTCTATTGATGGAAATGCTGGAAAACTGGAAGAAACTGTCAAATTACTCTCTGCAGACATAATAAAGGTTGGTGAATTTGAATGATTATTATTAAGACCTACCTTTTCTTCCGTTTCACTTGTGTCATGTATGAGCTCTCTTTATTGAATGAAAAAAGAAAAAAAGTTAAGGTCTGCACACTGAAATCAGCTCCAAAGCTTAAAATATTAACACTTGCATCGCCCCCTGGTGTTCATGTGAAATTACCGCAGGCAGCCAGGCAATATCTGTGAATTCGCGCCAACTACTTCTGGGGCACACAGCCCAATACAGCGAGAGGAGGAGCAAAAGGTTGTATGAGCAGCAGCCAACATGTCTTAGTTTTCACCACAAGCGATAATATGGCGGGTGCGATGTGATCAAAAATCACTATTTACTTCTGAACGTCGGGCGGATTGGACAAAAACAACTTTGGAGTATTTTTCTGAGAAAACAAGCGGCAAAGAAACTACAATTAGTTATGGGAGGCGAGAGCATTGATCCTCATGATGGGAAGAACGTAGGCGCTGTCTAGCAGCCTGGGCAGCACGGAAGGTTAGTGTTGAGCTTCGGCTGCTTGGAATTGATATAAACCTTAAAATGGTAAATGGTGCATTTACCCACCATATGACAGGTATGGCGACCTTCGGGGTTAAATCTTAACCCGTCATCTGACGGGTTCCGAAGTGTTAAGGTTCCTTACACACCATACATCATAGTGGACATGACGTTTCAAGCCTCACGGCTCTTCGTCTGATGAAGAGCCGTGGACATTATGTCCAGTTGTCCACTATGTGTAAGAAACATTAATAAGTATTTTAAGCTTTGGAGCTTATTTCAGTGTGCAGAGTAGACCTTATCTTTTTGAGTGGTGCAACCACTCCTACATCCAGCTTGCAATGTCAGTCTACCTGTGTACCTGTGTACCTGTGTACCTGTGTACCTGTAACTATGAGCACGAGTATGTGACTTATTTATACCAGTAGGGGGTGCCAGAAACAGAGAGAGGGTAGGTGCTGTGTCTCTAATGAGAGAGAGAGAGAGAGAGGGGGGGGGGTGAATTGCACCACTCAGTTCACACGTGTGTGATTTTTTCTATTATTATCTAAGCCCGGCACCTGGCGTTTAGTTAGTGGATGTGCGTGCTCTATTGTAATTTTCTCTCTTGATTGAATACCTCGACGGCTCGACCTGAACATTTATTTTCTGTTTACAAAACAGACAGGGGGAGCCCCCTGTTACTGAACAAACACTCAATAGCATTTTTGTTGTTGGAATATCATATGACTTACATCACCCATATTTTTTAAGTAACAAAATTGTATTATACTACAGGTGCACACACTTAACGGTTGCCTGACTGCCCTTGGCAAGTAAATAAAACGTTCGGGCAGGTGGGAGTTTGCTTTCAGGTTGCTTGATAGGCAAGTGCGTTTGAGTGGGGACCCAACTGTCTTTAGTTTGTTATAAACACAACACTGTCAGTGAAAATAGGAGAGCACAGTTGATGATGTATTATACAGTTTATTTAGCCCCAGAATTCGCAAGTACTGTTATTTAATTTTTCCCCCCCTTTTTTAATTAACAGTAATTCAGATTTCACCTATCGCAATTTAGGGTTTTGGGAAAGTAGAAAATGAACTGGACTGAGACCTTAGTGTCAAGGCCCGATACTAAACGTACTTGTTATTGTTCTTCACCAAGGCCAACGAGATCATTAAGAAGATTATGGGGGAGAATCAAAAATTGTCCAACAAAAACAAGATGAAAAACATAGTTACTGTGGAACAAGAGAAGGCACTCTTGAAAACCGAGGAAGAACTGCTCAAGTTCACAAAGAACCTTGAAAACGCCCAGCAACAGCTCAAGCACAAAGATGAACAGGTATGTGACTGTCATGTACTATATACTGTATCATATCATGGTATCTTTCAAATTTGGTGTGGAAAAATGTGTTTACATGAGTGTTTTAGTCACATTAACCCTGGCATCCCTATTTCAGGCAAAACATTTAAACTTAGCAGATGTAGATGTAGATTCTACACAATGTGGTCCCTCTGCGTGTGGAACAGCACCTCTTTATTTCCTTTGTTCCTGGTGCAGTAAAGACTACAAGTTATTACGGGGCAAACACGTGTCTTTTATTTTAAGGAAGCAATAGTTTTGACTCTACCCTGAGCGGCGGTGGGTCAGGGGTAGAGTGGCTGGATCAGTTCAAACCCAGGCTCCCCCAGAGTTAGTGTCGAAGTGTCCTTGAGCAAGACACTGAACCCCTAATTGCTCTTGATGTGCTGGTTGGTGGCTTGCATGGTTTCCGCCACCATAGTTTCTGATTGTCTATGATTAAGGCAGTAATGAGGCATACAGAAAAGACTGTCGAAGTTGTCTTTTTATTACTCAAAGAAATCTCTACATCTTCAGGTTTCAAAATTGAAAGAGCAGTTGGAGACAACAATGCAGAAGTTAAATGAAAGCAAAGAGGTGCTAAAAACTAACGAAAATGGTAAGGAATGTATTTTCTTTGGAATTTCTTTTAGGTTTTAAGTGCTGCATTTGAAGGATAGGCATGTGCATGACTGACCAAAGTCGATTTTACTGCTAACAAATTTATTTATTCAAACCCACCATAGCTTTATCTGTTTCTCTGTCTGATATTCATATCACTACCAAAGACGTTTCATGGACATTTAACAACAATATTTTCACTGTGGACTTTTATGAGATATCATTTACAAATTAATCTATACCTTCGACTGCATTACCACGCAAAAATAATGTATGTTCCTTGTCAAAGATTTAAAGCAATGTAAAATTCACTGTGTTCAATTATCTATCTCATGAAGTTGATCGTCATAACGTACTGAAATGTAATGCATGCATATCGCCCTTTGATATTTTCTGTTTTGCCCTTTTACCACAGTTATAAATTGGCTGAACAAACAACTAAATGAAAAACTGCTGCCCAGAAAGCAACCATCTCCTGAATCATTTGAGACTCCTTCGGTTTTGCCTACAGCAGCAGGATTGAGGGTACGCTAAGTGGAAATGATTGATTGATTTTATTTTCGAGCAACTAATCGGCATCTTCCACTGTTCAATTTGTGATTTTTCTGCAAACTCCATTGAGACCGCACATAAGCCTCATTCCCAGATGCACTGTAACCTGGAAGTAATCTAGACATTAACCAATGTCTGACTTAGTAGCACCTCATATGCAAAGAAAGGTACTCTGCCATGAGTTAAGTCGTGTGATGTCAAATTGAGCCGAAACGTGTCACTGTGAATGAACCAACTTAGTAATTGTACAGTGTATTTACATTGAGCGAATGGCCGTATTGATGACATTTGTAATTAGAGAGAGAGAGAGAGAGACTGCAAAACACTTAATTAATTCTGCAGTTTTATTATTGACGATCAATCATAATGTAGTTTTCATACAGCTGTATACACCGACTTTTAGTATCTGCTTGCTTGTTGAAGCTCAGTTGAGTATGGCATTGCCCTTTTTCTTACTCTATTGTCTCCTCGTGATATCAATTTGTTTTTTTACAGGCCCATTTTTATCCAATGAGTGGGAAACCTGGTATGTCTCCTATGGAGGCCATAAATGTCATCCCTATTGAACAGAATCCCATACATATAGCGAATAAACAAAGGTGAATTCATTGTTTTGTATTTGATTTATGTTATATAAGCTGCATAACTAACTGCTAGCAAATAACCAGGGTGTTAGAACAATGTGTTTGGCATAGCCTAATCCTTAAACTTTTCAGCTGTCTATTTTACAGTGTTACTTAGGCCAGGTTTGTGTAACTAAACCTGGTGGTCTAAGTAACACTGTAAAAGTGTACCGTCGACTGAGACTGGGCAACTACTTTGACAGTCACAGTGGTTGCCCAGTTAGTCGACAGTACAGTGAACATTTGTTTTCTCTTCTTTCCTAAGTGGAGAACCTGTAGGTTTGGATTCCAAATACTTTGAGAGGAGAGATGATAGCATTCCACTCCATGGTCTGTTGCCTAATCTACAGAACCGAGGTACCAATTGGAAATAATCTGTTTATAGAGTGTTGCCAACTTGGCATAAAAATTGGCTTATTGATATAACAAATAAATACTTTATAGGAAAATTATGAAGAACTAAAGTATTACTGGTCACTAGATGTGACTATAAAAATTAGCCTTTTAACAGTGCACAGCCATAAGTGCAATATACAGGTGATGTTTTTGTGTTTGTGATCTCATACACAATTTGTGAATGAGATATTTCTTTCTTTAAACGCTTGGTATATTTTGAAATTAATTTTGGATTAGACTAAAGTCCTTGGTGCGTGGGTGTCATCTATTGACATATGCTCAAATGTTTTATTTATTTACTTTTCAGAATTACCTCAGCGGCCTTCCAATCACACATCTTCAGCGTTCTTTACTGGATAAAATGCTTCAGATATATTGGCTCAAAGGTTGAGTCTCAACACGGGCTGGACGAATTGCTCTTGTTAGATCATTTCATGTCTACTGTAAAGTAGGAAGTAGTACAGCTGGGCTTGTTTCAGTATACAGTTAGTTCATCATAACAGTTTATAAATTTACAGGTTGACTCCCAATCCCATTTTCAGAACAGATGATTAGGTCAATCAGTTACATTCCAAAAGTCTATTGATCCATTTTAGAGAAATAATCATTATCTAAAGGCTTCATAATTCCCTTGTTTTTAAAATGTGTATTTATTAATATAAAATTAAAACAATTCCCCTCCCTTTCTTTTTCTTTTTTTAATTCCCTCAGTTTGAGGCCTGAGCTTGTATGAGTGAGTGGTTTGGCAATTGTTTTTTTGTTTTTGTTAAATTTAATAAAGAGTAAAAACAATAAAATATCAATTTGACAGGTTGTCTCATGCCTACATATATTTGTATTTTATTGTTGTGTGATTGTGTTTTCTTTTTACTATGGGAATGTGTTGTGTGCATTTATGTTATGTTACTACTGGTCCATAGCTGGGATTGGTAACGTAGCTGACATTGCCAGGCTGATCATGTGAGATCACTCAAAAGTTCCCCACAATATCGGAATTTTGTGAGTGATACTACATGACCAGTCTGGCAATGCCAAGCTAGGTGATTGGCACTCCCAAACTAGAGTGTGCAGAGTAGACTTGGAACTGCAACTAGCAACAAGTAAAGCTCCAATTTGGGGTAAAGTGAAGTCGCATATTTGTGCAGGCTTTCACTGTCAAAATCAGACTTGTAGATAAGAAGTCGGATCAAAATGTACTGGTACAAGTGCATTCATAGAATTACACTACCAGCATGCAATGCTGCTCCATGCTGACACATTAGCATCAGCATGCATCAAATATTTATTTTTAATCTCAATTACAGTAAGCCCTTAGCATTTCTGTAAACTCACACAATTAGACTGCTGTGAATGGAGATCGGGGGTGACTAATGGGAGAAGTGCCATAGTTAAATGATAGGTTTAATTGTGCTCCTGCTGGAGAGCACACTACAATAAAGCAGAGCGAGTTTGCTCATTGGGTGGTATTTATAAAGGAAAGCAGACATTCTATATCACCAATATGTGCGTGTGTGCTCAATAAATTGCAGATGCTTTTTTCTGATAATATAATCATTGCTATCAAGAGGTATTGGCTTACATATAGTTCAAAATGTCTACTCATGTAGGCCTATTTGTTTCATCACTTTCAATTTCACCTGTTATCTACAGTATGAGTTCCCTCCTGATTGGATTCCATTTTGTATCCTGACCTGAAAGTATTTTCTGTTAAAAGAGCTAGAGAAATTATTATATATTATAGAATATATATAGAATTATAGAAATTATTGAACACTCCATGTATAGCAATTGTTTGTGTGTGTGTGTGTGAGATATAGAGCAATTTACCTTTTAAACAAGAAAATGTCACTCCACCTTTAAAGGAACACTTCACCACTTTTCAACCTATCTTCATATACTTGGTCCTCACTAATGATTATGATAAGATGGCACAATTTCTTTCTACTCTGTCTGCGTATCATAAGACGGCTGTGGGCTGTTCAGAAACCCATCCACCATTTACATCGATGGGGAATCCAAGCTAATGGAAAATGCAGGCTTTCTATTCCTGAAAAGTTGCAATGCGGGAATGGAAGCCATCATTCTCACGATAATACAAATCTATTTAAAAAAATCTGCCTAAACACAGACCAAGTAGAAAGAAATTGTGCTGTTTTATCATGAACATTAGTGAGGACCAATTACATGAAGATAGGTTGAAATAAGTGGTGAAGTGGTCCTTTAATATCAACAGAATGAATTTGGAGGAATAAGCGAATTACATTATTTTGTAACATAAGTATGTTATAAGTGAAGTATGCTAATGCTCTAAATGTTGAGAAATAATCTGTCCAATATTGCATTTTGCCAGTGATACATGTGACTCGAGTGCTATAAAACTCCATTATAGGCGGGTCACTGACATTTGCGTGTCTCGGGTGGAAAAGTGATTATGTGCATATAGAAATAAAACAGTGGGTGATTGCACTGCTGTTTCTGTACCATTGAAAAGTCCATCCCCCATTCAAGGTTAAAATATGCAGGACATTGCAAATACAATGGTAAAAAAGAAAAGAAAGTATACAGTTTGTGGAGTTTAATAAAACTAGCAGATTTATCTTATGGATCTATGAAACCGTTTCACAGTTGTTGAGGAAGGCAACAAAACTGCATGTCCCAGTGACCACTACGTGACACTGAAGATAATTTCTATTACTTTTTTTGCTGGACTTTGGAATGGACAAAACCACTATAGGACACTGAACCTTTTTTTTCTTCTAGTATAGCGTATATAGGCCTATATTAACTTTAACTTGACCTGTTCATTTTTACACTCAAATAAATGGTTACATTCCTACAGTTGATCTGTTGTTGTAACGACCTGCCACACTCAAACAAAATGTGGATTATGGGGGCTAATGACCCCCTTGGGACCTCTCCACTCTTACTATAGCTAGAGACCACCCCCCTCTCCATAGCCTCCAAAAGCACAGGTAAAAAATCTCTATCTGCTCTCTCTCTCTGTTTAAAAGTACAGGTAGAAATCTCAAAGTACAGGTACCGTAAACATCTCTGTTCAAAAGTACAGGTAAAAATCTCATCTCTCTCTACTCTCTCTCTCTGTCCGGCTTTTTGGGGGCAACTTTGCCAGAGATTTTAGGGCAACTTCGCCGGGCTTTGGGGCGACCGTACCGGACGGTAGGGGCAACCGTTCTTCACGGTTGGGGGCGAGATGGAAAAGGGGCAAGTCGTTTGGTATTTCTCCTTCTATGCCATCCCTCTCAGCTATCTAATGTCCTATACTGTACAGCAGGGGTTCTCAACGTTTTTGGCTGGGGACCCCCGGAAATGCTTTGGCCGTGTCTTTATCAGTTGAACTAGTATCCACAAAACATACACAAAAATATAAAGCTACACAGCATTTTTTTTATCTTTGTATCGTCATGTCGCTGGCTTCCATTGAAAAAGAATGGTAGACAGTATCTTTGTAGCTGCCAGCATCAAGATCACTGAGTGGGAGCAACATGGGGCAGTCAGCACTGACAGCACGTCCTTGATTGATTGAACATTTTAGAATGCAGAATGGGTACAGTTCAAGGAAGATACGGGTCAATACAACAACTGCTAAGAGGATAAAACAGAAAAAGCAATAAGACTTGTTTACACCAGGGTCCTCCATTTTCCTCTCTAATTCCTCTGTCAGTGCTATACACACATTCTCTTTTATTTTTATATTATTTGATTTGATTTTAATTGACCAGACATGCATCATCCACATTCAAAACCAGTGAACAAGCTGTGCTGATTTTCATTACATTGGACTTTTCATTGGACAGTGTTCATCCTAACCCTGGGCCTATTTGCTATAACACTTTATTGGTGCCCATGGCAACAAATAGCCAGCATGCACTGAGAAAAAGAATGTTTGGTCAAAGGCGATAAGCTCACACAGGTGAGTCATAAAAATAAACAGCTTGTATTGTGTAGTTGCATGTGTACAGTATGGAGGTACAGTAATTGGCAGCTGCCTTGGACATTGACAAAGGCGGGGAAAGCCATATAGCGGCTGCGGTAAGCCTATAGTGTTGACATAAAGTTCAATATGGTAGAAAACCATATTTGTCGTGTCGATAGGCAACAGGCCTACATTTTATATTACTGTGCTGAGTGTGCTCGGTATACGCCATCCATATTTGTTCCTTCAAATCCTGAGGTGAAATAACCTGAAGTCCTGAACATATCTTGAAACTGAACAGTGTCTGTCTGTCTGTCTGTCTGTCTGTCTGTCTGTCTGTCTGTCTGTCTGTCTGTCTGTCTGTCTGTCTGTCTCTCTCCACCTCTCGATCCACCACACACTCTATGCACCCCTCTCTGTGATCCCCCCCTCCCCCCCCCCCCCTCTCTCTCTCTCTCTCTCTCTCTCTCTCTCTCTCTCTCTCTCTCTCTCTCTCTCTCTCTCTTCTCCGCACTCCTTGAGCTCGGGAGTCGCTACAGCTACAGGCGGCTACTCTATCAGCTGCAGCAAGGAAATACTAATCCTAATATGCTGTGAGCTGTCCGTATGTTAACGGTCTGCCGTCTCGTTGAGATTTAAGAATGGTGAACAAAATGGAAAGAACATGCTTTTAGGTAAGGAACTTCTATTTTCACTCACACTGAATACAAATTTCCACGCATACTGACACTTATCGTATACGACTTCTTTGTTTATTTGGGAAATCAATATTAGGAAGATGAGATCTGTAGGGCAGGCTGAAATTGATTAAAATGTGTATTTAACAGTTTGCAGAGAGGATAAAACATTTGTCCTCCATTTTCAATTAATCAAAACATTTAATACATGTAGGCTACAGATATACACTGCTATGCAAAAACGCGTGTCGGCCTACATTATAATTATAGGAGGGTTTTACTTTTTATTTTACAGGGGCCAGAAGTGCTCTTTGAGAGTGGTTTTGAAGGAGTCTAGTCTAGGGATTCACTAGCCCTCCAAGCAGAACCCAAATGCTACTGAAGTTTCTGACATTTGTTCGACCCAGTGCATTGGGTCCTGTTCCACGTCGTCCATGCCACCTGATTAAAACATTTACTGGCTCATGTTTACATGTTAAAACGCCTCTCCGCGCTCTTTGACGATATTCTTCAGTATGAGGCTTTCTGAATATGTAAAGTATAAGTACACATACATACCTTTGCGAATATCTCCTGTGGCGCGGAAGCCGTTAAGTATTTTTAATATATGTTTGCCCGATTTGGAAGCTTGGATTCTTCTTTTCCTTCCTTGTTTATTGACACCTCATTGTACCGCCTATCTGGCTAGCTAGTGGCGCTATAGCTATGACACAGCAGATCAGAGGCAGGGACGTAGCCTCACAAGCCAACCGCACACCGGGAGGCGGTACAATAAACGGTAAACAAACAAGAAGAAATAAAGCGACCAAATCGGTCAAACAAAGATTAAAAATACTTAACGGCTTCCGCGCCACAGGAGATATTCGCAGCTGGATGTATAGCTACTTAAAGTTACCGAATTCAGAATAACTCAAGGAAAATAATGGCGTCACATGCCGCGGGTCCTATTTTAGAGAGAATCTCCATATCCGCATATAGGAATTTCCATACGAAAGTACAGTAGCGAGCAGGGACCCAACGTAAAACTCAACAAAATATCAAAAAAGTTTTACGTAGGGTCCCGAAAGGGGCTAGGGATTCACAACACATTTCTTAACTGCTGAGTGCATGCGTTCCACATATCTTAGTGGCATAGAGCGAAAATAATTTAATCCCTTGTTTGAGCCGAATCTGGGTTGAACGTGCATGGTTTGCGGAACTCCCTCGTGTTGTGATCGTGGATCGACTTTCATAACATTCAACATTATGGAAGTATTTTGACAGGTAGCTTACATGGGTGTATAGCGAATTGTAGACCAGGCCGGCCCCGGCCCCTTTATAAGTTTGCTGTAGCTATCATGGGTTGACAATCTGTCGTCAAATGATGTAGGATTTGGACAGTTGAGTGGATCGAGGGTCATGACTCGATCATCACCTCACCTGCTGCAAATTTTCATAGAGCAGCCTATTAGGCTATAGCTCATGGTTCTGTCTTGTGAGTGACTGAGTAGGCTTCCTGATTAAAAAAAGAAGAAGCTATTTACATACATAAAATTACAGTTTAGCATCGCAGCTGCCATTATGGCAGACTGTAATTAGATTCTGTTAATTATCAAGCAGACCCTGATTGGATTGTAATTTAACCTTACTGGGAAGACAAATCCATAGAGGTGGGGAAAGTCATCCATTGCACCTAAAATGAAGACATATTAGATGAATTAACATTGAGTCAATTATGCTGCAGTCGATGTAAAGATAAGATAGGCCTATGCTATACTCTCATCATTATGAACACATTAAGTTACTTAATTAATATGCCTATAAATATGTCTGATACTCAAGCTTGGCCTGATTATGTAATTTTTCCATTTTCAATGTATTGGGCGTGGTTCCTGCAGGTGCCACTCAAAAATCGCCCATTCATTCTTTTCATAGAGATTTAAAAATATATTTATATTGATTATTTTAAGCCTAAAGAATCAAGCCATCCAATTTCAGGATTCTGCTGAATCAACCATAAAACCTTTGATTTTCACATGGCCCTATATTTGACAATACACATTTTTGTCTAAACATCACGCAAATTGGTACACAGTATCTCTAGGCCTATGTGCGATTTCCGTGATATTTTGCACGCACATTCCCACTAGGCAGAGGA
The DNA here is from genome assembly GCF_964188405.1 of Protomyctophum parallelum. Classification (NCBI taxonomy): domain Eukaryota; kingdom Metazoa; phylum Chordata; class Actinopteri; order Myctophiformes; family Myctophidae; genus Protomyctophum; species Protomyctophum parallelum. The sequence goes on along the minus strand of NC_139701.1, from coordinate 27,467,705 downwards.
AGAAATGCCACTTGAAATTTTACAAATCAGCCTGATGGTGGCTCTAGCAGGCCAATTCATGTTTTTACCAAATCTTCACGGATCTGTGTAAAACTTTATGCACACTCCCTAGAGGGCGAGGCCAATGAAAAACCTTTACCCTGCAATTTTCACATCTGCTCTTTATAGCGCCACCAGGAGGCCGACTTATGTAAAGCACATTGTTTGATATTACTCCAAGCAAATGGGTGCTATAGTCATGTGATCAAGACGGATCTGTTTGATTTATCATATTCCATCCTGATTGGCTAAGATCTAGGCTAAAGTTTGCAGAAGTCGCCTGTTTTGAACAAAATGCTCAAATCATGAACGCAGCATCCGAGTGCGGTGAAACTGTGCACGCACATTCCCACTAGGCTGAAGAAGTAATGCCACATTTTGAAATCAGCCCCATGGTTGCTCTATAACAGGCCGAGTCTCGTCGTTACCTATAGACCGATTCCGTACCGGTTTCATGGTCGCAGCCTACGTATTTCCTGTAGGCGGACTCGACGTAGCTGCGGGGGTAAAACCCTCACCAGGCGCACATCTTCCACTACAGTGAACGGCAGAGTGACTGATGTTAGTTTGCCTCAAACTTTACTCCTTTACCTGCTTTTTTACTAACACTAACATTACAAAGATGCCCAGAACATCGAGATGAACCTGTGTAGTTTATGGCTGCTCCAACAGTAGTGGCAACATAACAAATAAAATAAAACGGAATGTCTAATATCCACCGCGATGGCTGAGACCAGAGCCATTGAGTAATGGTTGAGACAAAGCAGCGAAGAATCCTGCAAGATACATAATTTCAGTCTTACCCAATACCCAATCTTTCTGTTTTATGAACACAAGGCTGCTGTATTTTATACCTCATACTAAGCATTTAAAGTATGAGGTATAAAGTACAGCAGCCTTGTGTTAATAAAACAGAAATATTTGGTATTGGGTAAGACTGGCGTTATGTATCTTTCACTGCTTTGTCTCAACCATTACTCAATGGCTCTGGTCTCAGCCATCGCGGTGGATATTAGACATTCCGTTTTATTTTATTTGTTATGTTGCCACTACTGTTGGAGCAGCCATAAACTACACAGGTTCATCTCGATGTTCTGGGCATCTTTGTAATGTTAGTGTTAGTAAAAAAGCAGGTAAAGGAGTAAAGTTTGAGGCAAACTAACATCAGTCACTCTGCCGTTCACTGTAGTGGAAGAGGTGCGTCTGGTGAGGGTTTTACCCCCGCAGCTACGTCGAGTCCGCCTACAGGAAATACGTAGGCTGCGACCATGAAACCGGTACGGAATCGGTCTATAACTGCACGATCGCATAAAACTTTGTATCCACACTCCCTAGATGCCAAGGAAATTAACATCTGGACTGCATTTGTCAAATCTATCTAAAAAAACATTGCGTAACACAACCATTGAAGACGAAGGTGAGGACAAAAATTGTGATTGGCCGGAATGAGATGATGTATGATGATGTACGATGGTAAGAGCACCCCTCACTTCACACAGGTGTGATTTTTTTAATATTGGCGTTTCAGATTTGATCCAAATATCACATCAAGACGGATCTGTCTGATATTTTATTTTCCGAAATGACGTCATGTGGCAGCCAAGTCTATGAACTTTTAATGTTTGTCTTTAAGCATGCCCCCCCCCCCAAAAATAGACCCCTCTTGTGACGTCATATGGCATATTGTTTGCTTTAAGCAGTAAATATGAACAACTTTGTTAATATTTTAGCAGACAGACTCCTGAAGCCAGAATCATGTTAGCTGTCATTTTACTTTACTACTCCATATTTCTCCTCTCTGAACTCCAGCTGCCCTGTTCTTATCCAGCAGTCATGCTCATCTCATGAATAAGCATTAAAAGCCAGATCAGCAGCTAGGGAATTTAGTAAATGCAGATGTCCTTTTTGTGAAATGACAATGATTTGGCCTTTTTATCTCCCCACCAGGCTGAAAAGTGAGGTGGAGATTATGTTTTTGCGTTTTGTCCGTCCGTCCGGTCGGTCAGGTCTGGTCTGGTCTGGTCTGGGTAGTGTGTATAGCTAATTTCAGTCACCACTGGATCGAATGGTGTTAAATGTAGGCTAAAGAACCTCTACCCCACATTTCATATCTCCCTCATTGAGGCACTGCTTCACATTTTGGCCTATAACTCTTCAAAATGTTTTTCCCCCCTGGATTTCTTGGTACTGTACATGATGAAACTCAAATAGGAAAGTGTCACAAAGTGACAAAAGGCCCACACATCCTGTCCTGCTGGGCTGGGTGCTGGATCAAAAATTCAACATGAAATAACAAAAACAATCTGCACACCGGAATGCTGTCCCACCGTGGAGGTTTTCTTTATTATTTGTTGGTAACGTTGGTAACGTTTTGGGCCGGGAGGCTCTCCCTCAGACCTTAATGAGAATAGTGCAGGCACAGGCAGCATATATTTCACACCTGTCGCCTTACTGAGCCCTTTTTTATACTGTATGGTCCCTAATGTCCGTGTAAAGAAATGCTGGGCAAAGCAACATGGTGTCAGAACTGATTGATTGGCTGAAAGGCCACAAGTGTAGGGCTCATCCCACACTGAATAATGCTGTCTGTGCCTGCACTTTCTCAGTAAGGTTTGAGGAAGAGCACCCGTTTCGAATGCCATCAATACATTGAACAAAATCACATTCAATCAGAACATTGAATGCTCTCAGTAGCCGTCTACTGACCTACCAAGATAGGCTGATAGTCAGCTACTGTTATGATATCGACGACGAGCGTCGCAGCTGTCAAAACAGTAGCCGTGATCAACGCACAGAATGCAGCCTATTTAATTTCTCCAAAACGTCACAATATAATGTTTTGTGCTGGATTCGGTTGTGGTAGATCAGTAGACGGCTACCGAGAGCATTCAATGCTCTGATTAAACGTGATTTTGTCCCTTTCAATGCATTGATGACATTCAAATCCACTACGAGGAGCCTCCCGGCTCGAAACGTTACCACCAATAAAGATAAAACCCACGACGGGAGCAGCATTCAGGTGTGCATGATAAACTATAGGCCACACACATTTCCACCCATCTAGATTATCAGCCATTTTGTGTTTTCTTCAAAACACATAATTAATCAGTCAGTTGTTTTTACACCACCATTACTCACAAATGGTCTTGTGAGTAATGTTGTGAAAATATTCCTTTTGTCTGTAATTGCCATAAGAATGTGTGGGTGGGACGGGGCCTAGTATACACAACGCCATGGCCTTTCTGCTGTCCATGGTAGCCAAAGTCCTTGTCAGATAGCTATATGGTCCGGCTAGTATCAACCATCAGACAAAGTGATGCTAAGCCTGGTGCAGTGCTAGCTCATGCTCCTTGAGCACTGTGTGAGTGCAATATGCAGGACACTAACAATAACCGGTCTAAAATAAATTCACCATACACATACACAGGACAGCATAATAAGCTGTGATTAATGTCAGTTAAAGGTATATTCAGTGATTTCACTCAAAAAACCGTAGGTTTCGTTTTTGGCTGTGGGACCCAGCCTTTCGTCCAATCAGGATAGAGAGTCAAAAACGAAACCTAAGGTTTTTTGACCCCCAGGGGTTAACTGGGGACAGGGAGGAACTCCTTATATGGCCAGCACACTCTATAGTAGGGAGGATTATCACAACAAAACAAAAAAATAAGTGATATTTGAATTAAGTGAAATCACTGAATATACCTTTAAACAGATTGAATGTATGTAAAGAAAGAGAGGTGCTTTGCCATTGGCCATTGGTGCTCTCCATGGTGCTGAAATGCCACAAATGCACACCAGTAGGCTATAAAGTGCATTCTGTTGCTGTCATATATGAGTTGGGAGCATGCGTGCATTTTGACATCCCGGGCTTCGGATGTGAGTGGACAGCGGCTTGGATCAAGTTAAGAGATAAAAGGTTAAGTAGGCTAGAAATGTCATCCTCACAGGTGCAGAGAGTAAGTAGGCCTATCATACATATTCCGCCAGCACAATACATTTGCATGTCAGAATACACAAGCCTACTGACAAAGACACACAATTATATTCTCCTTGATAAATGAAATAAGATAATTTAGAATAAATAAGAAGCATAACCGTTAAATCTCGTCATTGTATACATACTAGAGTATTACAGTGTAAAATATATTTTCAATAATTGAACCAACGCCTCCACCTACTACGCAAGCTCAACTCCTTTAGAGCTGTCAAGATAGCAAATGACCCCTCTCATCCACTCTGCAGGGAGTTCGAACTACTTCCCTCTGGTAGACGGTACAAAGTACCAAAAGCTAACCATAACATATTTTTAAATTCCTTCATCCCAAATGCCATTAAGGCACTAAATGATACAATTTCTTGCTAGATTTGTTGTTTTTCAATGTATTTTTCACTGTTGTCCTGCACTTTTTTGCCATGAAAAAATTATTGTGTAAGTGTTGTTGCTGTTGTTGTTGTAACTGTTTTTTACTGTTGTTGAGACCGAAGACAAATTTCCACACGTGGACAATAAATGAAACTAATGGGTCTTTCTGAAAGGGGGTGGGACTGCGACGCTCTATTGCACACAGCAGGTAGAGGGTACCACCATGTATCTTACCTTGTTAACACTCCATACTCCAATAGCCATTTTAACAGAAAGTACCATGGATTAGGCCTACTATAGATTGAAATGGATTGCGGAGTTAAGTGAAAGATTCATTGTTACTCCTTCTATTAATCTGTGGTCTTGGCACGGGCAAGCTATAGTACTGTTGAATGGAAAAGCATTATGGCAATAGGAAACTTTAATGTGTCTAATGGACCCTAATGCTTACAGATTGCTTCTTCCTACTGTAGCTAGACATCATTTCTGGCCACAGTAGGGAGTTAAAAAACATCACCATCTGTCCAAACAATTTAGAGTGTGTGTGTGTGTGTGTGTGTGTGTGTGTGTGTGTGTGTGTGTGTGTGTGTGTGTGTGTGTGTGTGTGTGTGTGTGTGTGTGTGTGTGTGTGTGTGTGTGTGTGTGTGTGTGTGTGTGTGTGTGTGTGTGTGTGCAAATTCAAGTATCTACCAACAAGAAAAACATTTTCGCAACGTAGCACATACAGAAATATGGTTTCCCACCAGCAGTACTAGGCATGATTAACTAGTGAATATGAATGACACTGTGGGTGCATGAAAGAGCCATGGGGCTGCTGTACAGTACCTGTGGCTGTACATTATTTAAGAATCATGGCAAATCAAGGTATATTTAAAAAAAAATGGCCCGGACGGTTAGCTCAACCGTCTGGCCACCTAGGCTGCTGAGCCAGCCTGACGGCGTGCCGTGGGTCTGACTCCCGATCCCGACGGTCTTTGTCGTGTGTATTCCCCCCCCCCATCTCTCTCCCCATTTCCTGTCAGTCTACTTTCAACAGGCAGAAAAAAGCCAAAAAGAAATCGTTGAAAAAAAATCACACCTGTGTGAATTGAGTGGTGCAACTCCGTGTGGTGGTTTCCGGTTTGTGTGTGCGTTAGGTTGCGCACAGGTGGTGAAAAACAACCATGTTGTTTTCGTGCTCATACCCAGACACAGCCAGCTACAAAGCTACCCACATAGCTCCGCAAGGGAGTGGTTGCACCACTCAACAAGTTTTGCGAAAATCTGCCTCCTGGTGTCACTATAACAGGTCAATGTGAAAAGGATGGCACTTCTTTCTTAGCCTAGTGGAATTTGATTTGAGTGCAAAGTTTCACGGCAATGGCACGCTGCGTTCATGATTTCAGGCATTTTGTTCAAAATGGACCACTTCTGCGAACTTTGGATGCCAATCTTAGCCTATCAGAAAGATTTGTCTTGATCACATGACTATAGTATAGACAGAGCTAATTTGTACCAATTTCAGTGTTGCAAAAAAATCGTCTGCCTGGTGACACTATAACAGGCCAATGTGAAAATGTTGGGGCAGAGGTTCTGCGACACTTTCGGCCTGAAGGAGACAATAATAAAGAAAATCATTACACACCTACAACAAAGTTTGCATTATGCAGGACAAAGGAAATCAGTTGTTACTTCAGAGCTAATCATGGCACTGAGTGTGAGGACTCTACCTACCTGCAAATGCCAAATATCAAGAGTGTATTCAGAGTGAATACTGTATAACTCTAGACTGTCTTAAATTGATGACTTGATTACTTGATTCACACTGTGAGATGTAATTTCACACAAGATCACATTTAGAGAGATGTAATAATGTATTAATGAATTTAACTAGTTTGTTTTTCTATAAGTTGGAAGCTAGGTATGATTATCTGGAGATACTTGTACGGAACAGTGGGAAGCCCTGCTCAGTTGGATTAAATGTATCACACGTCGCACCCATTGTTAATTATTGGTCTGGGAAGTAGAGAAGGGATAGGCTAGAGATACATTTTGATTCACAAAATAACAATAGCCAACTGGAGAGCAAAATCTATGGAAATTATGACTGAAATGCTTAGCAGACCAGTGAGACCACCCACATGCTAACTCAGGTGTTAATGAAAAGTATATCTTCTCCGCAAATAATATACATTATATCTTTCACTAGATAGTAGATGTTGACAATGTGCTTTGTTCAATGTGAACTTGTCTTGTTCATGTCAATAATGTAACAGCAAATGTCAGTAATCTTTTGTTTGGTTGCAATTCCTGGACCTCGAAGGGGTTAGGCTGAATATATATTTTGCTTTTCTTTCACAACATAAATTTGCATTTTGAGCTCATTGCATTCATTGAATGCAATGCAGACTATAATTTGAGGTTGTAAATTTCAGGCATAGACTTTGGCACTAGCCTTGACTCTCCACCTCACATAACTGCAATATGCCGAGTCAGACATTTAGATGGGGTTATTTTATGATTGCAGGAAAGTAAAAATTAAATTAAATTTAAAAAGAAGACGATGGCATATTTTGATATATGTATACCAATGGACATAGAGATCTGTGGAGTTTAGATTTGTTAACGAAGAAACCTGGAGCTTATCTCTCAGTAAACATTAGACGCTCGAGGAAGCATAATGCTTCCTGACAAATGTTTGGCCACTGACAAATCAGTGACATCCAGGCCGAGGAGAGGATGGAGTGGAACATGATGTATAATCAGGCGGTTGTGTGGGCTGTCGTGGGCAGCAGGTGTGTGTGATAATATTCCTTGCCTGTCTGATACTCTCCTTCAATCCTCATTATGGGGCCTACAGACCCCTGGCTTTCACACTGGCAGCGTAAAAGCAATCTGATCCCATGGAATACTTCAGTTGAGATTTTCTTTGGTCTCACAGTCTTCATCCACACTCAAAATGGCAGGAAGTTAGCCCACAGTTGCAAAACAGCAGCCAATTCGATTTTTATACGTAATTGATGCCTGTAGCAGCTTGAAAGCTGAGTGACCAGAACTAATCATCGATAGGCCATTTGAAAATCAAGGACAATCATGTTGAGCCACAGACATTTTAATTGGCACTTACTGTTCCACAAAATAAATATGTTTTGTAATTTGAGTAGCCGACTAGCCGCATTGGGGGTGTGGAGGCACTGTGCAATAAAGTCTTCATATTTGGTCAGAGTTGTTATTTACATCCCTCTGATGAGGGTACATAGTCCCCCTAGTGCAGTGGTTCTAGTAGTAATGTTAGCTTTGATAATGGTTGGATAAGGGAGTGCAATAACATGGTTGTTTCACAGATGTCAGCCTTCTGCTTGATAATGCAATGGGAGATAATTCCTCCTCTTTCCTTCTACGTCCATTCATGTTTTCAGCAGCATCAGAATAATGTGACAGATGAAAAGCGTGAAGTAAAGACCATTGGTTGTATATTATTAGTCTAGTAGCCAGCCCATAGAGCCCCATTGTGAACCCGGACATGTTGAGTACACCAAGGTTTTATGTTAGAAATGTTTAGTATGGGTCCCCAGCATGTTGAGCAATTTTCATAATTGGCATAATATGTGACCATACCATTAACAACCTATAGAAGGCAAAATATAAAACACTCATTGGGCTAAAAACGGCCAATGACGTCGTCACAAATTGATGATGTCAGCATGGCCGTTTTAAGTGTTATTCTTTGCAAAACTAATGCTTGGAATGGATTCAGCATCATGTAAAACCCCTAGTTTGACACGTCACATGCTAGATAAAGCATGATGAAATTTTGAATACTTTGCCTTCTATAGGTTGTTAATGGTATAGTCACATATTATGGCAATTATGAAAATTGCTCAACATATGCAAGTTAGCATCCGTCAGTTTCTACATGCTGGGGACCCATACTAAACATTTCTAACGTAAAACCTTGGTGTACTCAACATGTCCGGGTTAATTTTTTGGCTACTAGGCTATATTAGTCATAGGATTGTTTAAAAAATAGTATATCTCCACATTGTCTGTTACGCACCGAACGTTGCTTAACTTGCTTCCTCAACATGTTGTGAGCTTGTAGATCAACCATTTCTGGAACCTAACACTGTACAATGAAGAAGCTATAAAGCTTCTGGCAGATGCTCGTTATTTAATGGCTGGATTGACGGATGACATGGCACTTGCAGCTACAACACACACTTGACAAACAGTCCAAATTAGTAGTCCAGTTGTCCCTATTGCTTTACACTGGGATATTCTGAGAAAAAGTGGTGTCAATCACACACATCTATTGGTTTACCCCAGTCAAAGTTCACCAAAATCAAACAAGCATTGTATCAATGTGCCACAATATGAAGCTCCACCGCTTCACTCGCATCATTGGAAGGGAACGGGATGCGTCTGTTTCTGATGTGTAATATTGCGTATATATGTGGATGTGCCATTGTGCCAACATTTCAACCTCCACACACACAGATACCGGTATCCCAATTCTATAAATACTTGCCTGTCCAGCGGTTTGGCAAAAAGAATGTTAATTAAAAAAATGACTACCTTTATACTCCCATGGAGGAATCAACATTACAAAATAGGAATTCTATGTAATCATCAGTAGAGTGCCCTATACCCCTCTCCCCATCTGGTCTGAATTCTTCTAGCCTTGTCGGTTAATTGTGTTGGCATTATTTCTCACATGAGCCACTTTGAAAACGTAATTTGCTAAATGGATTCAGTAAGAGTTGGATCAATGAAGTCTGTCCTGCCTCCCACCAGCCTATGTTTCTTACGGCTGGAACCTCAATAGTCCATTGTTTCACAAATGCACTTTGATTTTGTGCACACTTTTTTGCTGTAGGGCAGGGGTACCTGCTAGCATGTTATGTAGACAGCACTATAATTGTATTGTATATAGTCATAGCACGCCATAGTACATATGTATAGCATAGTAGTAAATATGTATAGTTTATATGTATAGTGTATGTATAGTTTCATTGTATAGATATTCCACTGTTACTTTCTTAGCTTACGCATGTTTCATGATAAATGCTTTTATGTGATGTATTCCCATGCTTTTGTTCTTGCTTAAATGTAAGTCGCTCTGGATTAAGAGCGTCTGCTAAATGCCTAAATTGTAAATTGTAAATTGTACCCACACTTTCTTTTTTACTTGAGAGCTACTTTCAATATGACCAAGATCTACCCACCCAAAAAGATATTATCCCATTGCTGGAAATAGTTTAAATATGTACCTGAGATGGCTTTGAAATAGTGGAGTTTGCGTTACAAGACAAATGCACTTGGAATGGGAAATAGAGGGGCAGATTATTTTATTTGTATTACATTTGTTATGCTTATGCTACAGACGTGTTTTGGTGCACAGCAGGCCCTTTTGATGTCAACCAATAAAGTCACCTTAATTAATGTGGCACATGCCAAAAATAGTTTTTTTTAATATTTAAATTTTATATTCTTTAGGGGCATGTCATGTGATCTACCTGAACAGCCTTTGTGATCTACAGGTAGATCACGATCTACCTTTTGGGAACCCTGCTGTAGGGCTTAACAGCATCAGGTGGATGGTTCACTGTATCAGTTGAAGGCCTGCATGGATTACTAAACAGTAGTAATTAAGGTCATTCTAGCCATGTTAGCATCGCTCTCTAGGCTCCATGAGTGCCACAGCATCATTAGCCTTTAATATAGGCTCTAACGCTATATTATATAATTAACCTCCTAGAGGGGAGTAAATGGAGGATGTAAGAGGTGACAGCCAGGGGGGCAAGCTAATCAATTCATGTTGAAACAGCACTGCTCTAACCTCGTTCCCAAATGTATATCCAACTTACGAGGAGATGAAGCCTGCAATAGAACTACTGACAAAATTGTATAACCGTATTAAAGTACAGGAAGTTCACTTTGTCCAGCCTACCGGAACTTCATGTAGCCCTGTACTTAGTGTATTTCAGGTCAATAATCTAAAAGACGTTTCAGATGTAATAATAACAGGTGTGTCATGGAAGTAACATTACAGTAGATAAACTGAAACAAAGGTCCATTTCTTTGTAGAGCATAGAAATGAATACAAATGTGAATAAATATATACAGATACATACTCATGTATAAGATACAACTACACAGAGTTGGGTGTAACGAGTAACGGATAATCTCGTTACTGTAACGACACTACTTTGGTCGGTAACGAGTAATATAACGTCACTACTCCTCCAAATTTGATAATCACACTACAGTTACTGGTCGCTGCAGCGCCTCGTTACTTGCGTCATGTGGCTGCTTTCAGCAGTGTTGCTTTGGAGAATAATGCACACAACGGAGATGAGTTGAACATGAACACTATGGTGCGTTGGCAACGCAGTACGCAGTACGGACTAGAACATGTCAAACCGGTGTCAGATCATCAGCAGCACAGCATTTTTCGTTACTGTCGTGGACTCGTAACTCAACCTGGCCGGACACATCATTGTCCGTTTTTTTGTGATATAGCCTACAGTGCTTGTGTCATAACTGTCATTTACGTCGTCTCTGTATTAAAATCTCCGCAGCACTTTTCCGCTGCACAGCAAGCTCCCAGTCTCCCACTGTCACAGAGACAGAGCAGGCGTTGGGGTGTTGCCATGTCCGCTTATTATAAGCGACTTTGGGCTTGTTTTATAATAGACCAGTCAGGCTTCTTTTGGGCTTGTTTTCATAGACATGGCTGCTTGTTTCTCTTCTAAAACCTGGCAACACTGCCAGTGGGAGGGTCTGTTTGTTTGTTGTAGAACGTGTGCTCTCACAATCACTAGTTAGTTAATGCAGAGATAAATAAACCAAATATGCCGAAATGAAAAACTACATTTAATGAGCAATGGAGCAGTAAAGAAAGGGATCCTAAAGCACTGTGAACATATAGGCTACTGATTCATCTCAGTCTCATTATTTTATTTGAATATATATTGGGAAAGTTAATATTTGCCTAGAACCACGTGGTACAGTGGTTTTCAACCATTTTCATATCAAGGTCCAGTATGTATTCTGCATTTTAGCCATGGACCACCATTTGATGAGATTTGGCCTCACAGACCCCAAACTAAATATTATTGTAATATAATATAATATAATTGTTGTTGTCGTAGGATAAGATTTTAACCACAATTCCATTCTGGGTTACCTAACCCAATAAAGATTTGTTAAGTGTGTGGCAATTCAGTGAAAATTATTTGACAATGCATCTCAGTTGATTTTATGGAGTAACGTAAAAGTAATGTAACGAGTAATGTAACTAGTTACTTTCTCCAGGGAGTAATAAAGTAATGTAAGGCATTACTTTTTTCAAAAGTAATATGTAATATGTAGTGCATTACTTTTATGAGTAACGGACCCCAACTCTGCAACTACATGACAGAATATAGGTAGTAGGGATGTAACAATGAGACTTTTTGGCCAATATCGATATCCGATAATCCGACATACAGACATAGATAGGGACATACATTGCTGGTCATTGGAATGACTGCACCACTCAAAAATAATAATAATGTTGTCCATTCTGAAAAAAGGCTTATAAAAAAGCAATGCCTCTTTATTCCACACTAGGGATGCACCGTTATTGAAATGTTGGTCCATATCCCAACATAAACAGCTTGAATGTAGTATTTTTTATTTAAAAACACAAAAGAAAATCAACATAATTATTATAAAATAAAATATCTGCTAAAACCGACCCGATACCGATATTGCATTTTAACTACGGCCAATATCGGCCAATACTGATATTAATTGCCCATCCCAAATAGGTCGAATAAATATTGGAGCAATTGGAAATAACTGTAATTATATAATTATAATTATATAAAGACTAGTCTGATCCTCAAATGCTTTAGCTTTTCAAAATTGAAAGTGTAATTTAATTGTATATTTACAATCGACAGTGTACAAACATCTGACATTTCTTTTATTTATTTTTTATAACTTTATTTATAAGATTTTCAATTTTTGTAGACAAACAACCCCACATATACCCCACCCTCCCCGGTTCCATCACAAAACAAGACAACAACAACAAAAAAAAAAAACAACAATAAAATAAACAGGTAGTAAAGGATATAAATAATAAATGAAATAAATACAATAAAATAAAATTAGCCTTTTACTAGATTAAGGGGCTACACAGTGAACCAAATTACATGTAGGAAAAACACTTATAGGACACATCATCAAAAGACAGTGAGTCGGAAGACAGTGAAAGGGTGAATTCAAGGAAAGGGGACCAAGCCTTTACAAATTTCTGGCGAGATTTGAACCTGTTGTATCTGAGCTTCTCCAATGGTATAAAGGATAGAACATCCTTGACCCAACTTGTAAATGTTGGAGGTTTATCAGATTTCCAATTGCGGAGAATAAGTCTCCTCACTATGAGTGAAGCAAAAGCTATGAAATTGGCTTGGGGAGAGGTAATTGGTGCATCGTCGTTGGGAACTCCAAATATAGCAGTTATCGGGTTGGGCGCAATTGGCATATGACAGATGGTTGAGAAAGCATCAAAAATACTATTCCAAAATGGGTTCAAGGAAGTGCATCCCCAGAACATATGTCCAACAGAGGCTGGCTCCAGATGACATCTTATACAAGTAGAGTCAATGTCAGGATAGATTTTAGATCGTTTTTCTCTCGAGAAATGCAAACAATGTACTATTTTGAATTGAATTAGGCAATGTCTAAGACATAAAGAGGTAGTATGAATACGCCTCAAAGAGAGTTCCCACGTCTCTTCCTCCAGCTCTCTGACATTTCTTTTAAAACAACTTAATGTGCATCAAGTTATTCTTCTATGATCATTGGAAAACACTTACAAGTAGAGCCCAACCAATGCCAGATTTTTGGGTCTGATGCATAGTAATATAATAATAATGCTTTTCAAGGTACTCAAAGTCGCTTTACAGGACAAATAGAATACAAAAAAATGTATTAGGAAAAGAAACTACTGGTAGTCAAAAAGTTAAAAAGGTTAAAAACTAAAAACGAAGGGAAGGGTAAACAAACGAAAAGGCGGCGTGGGGATTTATGTAGGGAAAGTGTCATAAATCATCGGGTGAGGACACACGCCGTCGATCAAATGAGGCAGTCAGAGCAGCAGGTTGTAAAGTTATAACATTGGATATATTTATTAATTCAGTATAAAAAAGGTTCACAGGATGTTCAAAAAAGAGGGGGAGGGGGAAAATGGGGAGGATAAAAACAAGGTGAGTACCTAACAAGACAAACTACAGTACTGACCACTTTCCTTTGTTTCAGAACCTTATATATGTTCCATATAGAATATGAAGTTTATACACACGCATGGATACTGGAGTCATGCTTGGGCTTCAGCCAATCGTGAGGGTCCACGGTGTACAATGATCTCATTTCTAACTTCTCAGGAATTACCTTGCCCTATCAGGGCCTTACACAAGTCAGTGTGTGTGTTTATCTCTAAGTGTGTCTAAGTGCGTGCATATATACACTGTGAGTGGGGTGGTGTGCGCGTGTGCGCGTGTTTGTGTGTTATGCTGGACAGAGCTCTTTACTGAAGGCGAGTTTTGATCACTACATCCTGGGCCCTGGCCCGTATCACATTCCCGTACTTTGGTCCCCTAGTATTGAGCCCTTAAAATTACTGGTTTATATCTGGGTGTGGTGCATAACAGAACATAACATTATAAGCAATTAAGCAATTACCAACAGTTTGTGAAATAGATGTAAGTCTAAGCCTAAATATCTTGTGTGTGTGTGTGTGTGTGTGTGTGTGTGTGTGTGTGTGTGTGTGTGTGTGTGTGTGTGTGTGTGTGTGTGTGTGTGTGTGTGTGTTTGAATGTAAGTCTAATGTGTGCGTGTGTGTGTGTGTGTGTGTGTGTGTGTGTGTGTGTATGTGTGTGTGTGTGTGTGTGTGTGTGTGTGTGTGTGTGTGTGTAAATGTGTGTGTGTGTGTGTGTGTGTGTGTGTGCCTAATGTGTGTGTGTATGTGTGTGTGTGTGTGTGTGTGTGTGTGTAAATGTAAGTCTAGTGTGTGTGTGTATGTGTGTGTCTAATGTGTGTGTGTGTGTGTAAATGTATGTGTGTGTGTGTGTGTGTGTGTGTGTGTGTGTGTGTGTGTGTGTGTGTGTGTGTGTGTGTGTGTTCGCATGCGTGCGCGCGTGCGTCTATGTGCGTGCGTGTGTGCGCACGTGTACCGTACAAATTACTCTACAAGACTGAAAAGGCTTTTGAACGTGGTGAAGGTGGAGCTGCGGGCAGCTCTGATGTGAGTTGGGAGTGAGACTGAGTTCCACAGTGAAGGGGTGGCCACTGAGAAGGCCCTGTCACCCCAAGTTTGTTTGTTAGACTTGTGGGTTTCCAGGAGGATGGCAGTGATAGATTGTTGAGGGCTTTGTATGTAATGATGAGTATTCAATTCTTGACTGGGAGCCAGTGGAGTTCACGGAGGACAGGTGTGTGATGTGGTCCCCATAGATCTGGTTCAGCTGACCCCAATATTGGAGAGTAAGGGCCCTATTTTCGCCAGTGCATTACCCCTTATTCCTAAACCTTTTTTACTATTTTGAAAAACATTTTTGATTAGTTCAAATAGCCAATCTACAAGCTCACGTGTCGATGTAGATCATCTGCTAGAATGTACAGCATCCTCATATTATCTTTCTTAGATGCCTGAAACCACTTTAAGAGGCTTAAGTTAATTGTACTTGTAAATTGTACCAGTAGATGAAGATATTAATTCATGGACCGTTAGCAGGCATAGCACTGCCAATATAAAGCAGTTATTTGTTTTGAAAACTGCATTATAGCTTAATTTCATGCCTGGGGGGCTTGTAACTCACTGTGATAAACTAGTAGAGGGTTGAATCAAATGTAGGCCATAGGCACACTGTCTCAGTAGCCTCTGGAGATGAACAAATGCATGCTCACACAAGTTGGATCCCTTATGACTAAACTATAATCTGACACCTAAACTAGAATGACTCAGTACCACCACCTCTAAGTGGAAATCATACAGCTATATCAAGGCCATAAAGTAAGTCCTGTTTGTTCACTGTGTCCGCCGGGGCAATCTGAAGTCGTACTTGTGAATGATTTACTTATCAGTAAATATTTACTATTTATTTGGCAGTTAGTTTGCTCAGCTCAACTCATACCATATTATTTATTTTTTTTAAGAAAAAAAACAACTTATACCATATTATTATCCCTCGGCTACTATAGTGCTGGGAAATATTTGTATGGTAGAGTGTAATTGTGAGATAATGCAATCCTGCACGCTTTTTCACCTTTTATTTTACCAGCAGCAATAGTCCCATTGAGATTCAAATGTTATTTTGCAAGGGAGTCCTGGCCAAAACAGCAGCACAAAAAGATTCACATGAAATTTATAATAAACAGCAACATGAAACTCAATATAAAACATGTACAGATTTGATTAGTGGCATTCAGGCAACAGCTAGGACATTAGAGATGCACAAACCAAAATGAATGCAAATTAATTAAAAGTAGTTTCACCAAAGAGTGTACGAGTGTTCAAGGAATAACATACATGAACCATCCAACTGATCATCTCAGAGTAAAAGCACTAGTGGTGTCACGTCCTGGGTCTGTTCCCTGCCTGCAGCAGAGACTGGTCTACCACTAGTCTCTGTTCCCTGCCTGCAGCAGAGACTGGTCTACCACTAGTCTCTGTTCCCTGCCTGCAGCAGAGACTGGTCTACCACTAGTCTCTGTTCCCTGCCTGCAGCAGAGACTGGTCTACCACTAGTCTCTGTTCCCTGCCTGCAGCAGAGACTGGTCTACCACTAGTCTCTGTTCCCTGCCTGCAGCAGAGACTGGTCTACCACTAGTCTCTGCTCGCCCCTTATTCCCTCTCCCTGGTGAGTCCTTGATTGACAGACTGGGCTCCACCCAGGTCCACAGGTGCGAGCTGTTGGCTAATGACTGCCTAGTTGTCTGATGTGTACAAAAACCTAAGTTTGAGATATATCGTAGTGCCGTGTGGTAACATCTATCAAGGAGGATGCGTTTTCATGCATACAGTGTATATAATATCACCATAATCAATTACTGATAAAAACTTTGCACAAACCAGATCTTCCTTGCCCACGAAGCAAAACCGCTTTTATTTCTGTAAAATAAACCTCTCTACACTCTCTTTTCCTCTACAGCACTATGCTGAGATATCTGGCCGTCACACCACCCATGTTGGAACTGGGCTCCTGTTCGGTCAGCTCTCAGCCTCTGACGGGGTACAACAATGCCTTGGAGCTGCCTAGGGGCCAGAGAGAGCCAGCTATTCCATCCGGGGGAATGGGGCTGGTGTGTGGTAGCAGCACCCCCATGCACTACCTCGTGCACCCTCCCCAAGAGGAGTGTGAGAGCTGGCAGAAGCACCGTGGAGGATTGGCTGGTGGGTCCGGCTCCCTTCTGGTGCCCCAGAGCCTCTCGACCAGCTATGACACCCTGTACCTCCCACATGTGCCTGGACATCCCCCACCACTACAGCAGCACCACCACCTAGGCCTTTCTCTGGATGTGTGTTCAGCATTTGAAGGTGGAGACGGATTGCTGGGAGTAGATGGTGACTTGGCAGTAAGTCCTGGTGTGATGAAGAGACGTCGTGGAGGCCTGATTGAGCAGAGGGACATTGTGAAGGCTCACGAGGCTCACAAGATACAGAGCACACCACAGGCACGACGCAAGGAGTGGGAGTGAGTATTAACACTGATATATTGCTCTCAAACGCAAATGGGCTTGGGCTGCAGGTGGTTTCCTAAACGCCACTTTTATTAAATATATTTTTTCATAGAAAGTAGTAATTTCCATCCCCTTATAATGTTCTGGATGTATTTTGATCATTAGCGTCAATTATAGCAAATCGCAATAGAAATGGCAAAATAGCTACATTAACAGTTGGCACCACTGCTAGATTTTGGATTGGAACCCTTATTCAACCTACTGTATAACTCACCTCCACTCAACTTTATTGTCACATCTACAGGTGTAAAAAGAAAAAGAAAGTGTGTGAAATTCAGTGTGGGTACAAACTCCATCATTGGCAGGTCAATGTAGTGTCAATCAATATGTGCTTCCGCACGCACGCACACACACACACACACACACACACACACACACACACACACACACACACACACACACACACACACACACACACACACACACACACACACACACACACACACACATACGTGAATAATAATAGTTGAATAATCAGATTAAAACTTAAAGAAATAAAAAGATTACACTGACCAATTAAGTGACTAAAGTCTGAAATTCCAATGTAATTACTTACCTTAAAAAATACTCCAATCCAGTCCACAACTTTGGATACTGTAACTCCTAAAACTTCACTATGGCCTGTTTTAAACTTGGTTGTGTGCCAATATACTGGTCAATACAATGAACGCACACAGCACACTCTGACTCATTGTGAGCTTGTAGGTGCATGACACCTGCTGTTTAGCTACTTTCTCTGGAGGATTAGTTGTTGGATGAGAGAAACTGACTGAAATTACCGCATATCAGTCTTTTCATTTCATTACATTTTTCATCACAATCAGTAATGCACGAGGGGTTTACTGAAACAAATTAATGAAAGGTTTACACCTGAATCTTTTTTCTTTTTTTTTATATAAAAATACACAGACCACTCGTCCACAGCCCTCCCCCCTTCCCACATACAAACCCACATACATAGAAGACAGCACAGTTAAAGCATAATAACAATAATATTATACAAAAAACGTAAAAAAAGAAAAGAAAAAGAAAACAAGTAGAGACAAATCTTGAGCAATCAATCCAGACTGAGATAGCTGAAAATAACTAACCTATAACATTTCTGATACAGGTAAGGACACATTTTCCATATAATTCAAATAAGGTTGCCAAATCTTCAAAAATGTTTCAAACCCTTTCGAATTTCTCAAAATATAAGTAATCTTCTCAAGAGGAACACAACTGTTCATTTCTGAGAACCATCTTGCAATAGGTGGGGGGAGTCAGACTTCCATGTTATTGCAATACATTTTCTAGCAACCCCGAGTGCAACCTCTATAGATTTGATTTTGTGTCTTCCTAGATTTGCACTGATTGCAGTGAAGTTTCCTTAAGGCCTCATTCACACGTACCAAACACCAATCAAGCAATGTTTGGTCATTTTGTTTTTGGGCCACCACAATGCTTTTCCAATGGGAGTCACATGGTTTGATCAAACATTTGTGTTTGATTGCTGATTGCTCCCCCCTCATCAAACAAAAATGTTTGTTCAAACCATGTGACTCCCATTGAAAATGAATTGGAGCAGCAATCAAACAGCAATCAGACATCGCACACGGACCGAACATTTGTTGTGTAGGTGTGTACGAAGCCTAAGACTTCGTACACACCTACACAACAAATGTTTTACCCGGTCCCGTTAGCGCTGTCGTCTCCTGGGAGACCCTTGAGAAAAGCAGCCACTTCTTCCGCCGTTTTGAAGAATCTTTCTCCCATCTGGCATGTCGACCCTGAGCGTAGCGGGATGCAGGAGAGAATCCATCGCTGCCCTCAGCCAAATCTGTAATGCGAATGTTGTTACTTCGGCTGTAATTCTCGAGCTCATCAATCTTGTCAAGTAAAAAGCCATTTTCACCATGCAGCTTGAGAACGACCATGTCCACCACCGCAAGTTTGTCCTCAGCTGTGCTGATGCGTTCCTCCGCCTCGTTGATGCGTGTGGTCACCCCATCGATTAAACCCTTCAGTCCAGAAATGGAGCGATTGATTTCTTCAGTTTTAGCATCCAGTTTGTCAGATAGGATCTTATTACCTCGTCTAATCTCCCGAAGTATGAGTGAATCTGCTCCAGTCTCAGCTAATCCACATGAATTATCCACAATTCATCCACAATCCACAATTCATCACAGATGGGAAGTTCCCCCCGGCGAAAAAAGTGGGTCCATCCATGTCGTCGTTATTCTGTCTTATTCTAGTTGAAGTAGATCTTGTTTGCATAACAGTGCCTTTAGATAGAAAAATCTGCACTCAGTTTGTATTTATCGTCCCAAAAGTTTAGTTAAATCAGGAAAAGTTTAGGAGCTCCGGGACCCCGCGTCTGTCTAGCTATGCTGCATCACGTGACTCCTCTACACCTGTATCTTGAATCCTGAGGTCCAGCTGTGCTAAACTTTTGGTTATGTTACAATAGGAATAGGATCAATAGAAGCAGACCTGTGTGTGTGTGTGTGTGTGTGTGTGTGTGTGTGTGTGTGTGTGTGTGTGTGTGTGTGTGTGTGTGTGCGTGTGCGTGTGCGTGTGCGTGTGCGTGTGCGTGTGCGTGTGCGTGTGCGTGTGCGTGTGCGTGTGCGTGTGCGCGCGTGTGCGTGTGCGTGTGCGTGTGCGTGTGCGCGTGCGCGCGTGTGCGTGTGCGTGCGCGCATGCGCGCGCGAGCGCGCGCACACACTCTTGCAGGTGTGCTGTCAACATGCGCTTGTGCGTGCAAGTTTATGCATGCATGCCTGGTAAGAGTATTTATCGTCTGCCTGCAGTGCAGTGGAGTTTCTGGCTGATTAGAAAAGTGACACCATCACTTCCCTTCTCTGCTAAAGCTCCTAACTTGTGGGGTGTCACCTCTGGTGGTGCTGCCACCCTCTGTGACACCCTCCTTCCTTACCCGTGTGCACCATATATCACATATTACGTTGAGTGACTAGGGGGTTGGGAGAGTGTAAAATGGGAATAAGAGACATGGTCTGTGTCCGAATTGATAGTCGTTCCCTGGCTACTCCCCATATGGGGATCCAGACTTAGTGGACTATAATAGTGATGATTTCGGACAGTATTCCCTATATATGACATCAATATCGATAGAGGGTGCTATAAGTCCATGGGTTCATGTACTTTTTTATTTGCATTGCAAAGGTTTTTATTTATTTATTAGATCGCCTCATATAAGAACTGTTAAAACTGTTAAACAAATCATCACATAGATAGATAGATCTTTATTTGTCATTGCAACGTGTACAACGAAATTAAAAGTGCCAACCAATCAGTGCATCATATCACAAAACAACATACTGTACAAGCTAAAACAAAACACACATGACTTCTTGTTATTGCACAACCCCAGCAGCACTAATGCACAAACATGTAATTTCAGCTGTTATCGCACAACAAACCCTTATTGTACTTAAGATAGCAGAGAAAAAAACTAAAAGTGTCGCAGCAACTGATCATTTTTTAGCAGCATTAAGTGCAACTACCGCTGTGGGATAGAAGCTGTTACTGAATCTGTTGGTCTTGGACTTGATCACTCTGTACCGTCTGCCTGATGGCAACAGTTCAAACAGTGAGTGAGCGGGGTGGGAAGTGTCTTTCATAATGTTCAGAGTTTTTTTATGACAGCGGTCTCTGTGTAGTTCTTCCAGTGTGGGGAGAGGGATATATGAAGAATCAACTGACTGAGAGAAAACACTAATGTTACTGCTGCTGAATTAGGTCACATTCCCACCTAATACTTCGGTAGACTCGTTCCGAATGGGCGGAGAAGTTGGGATTCTTTTGGGGATTAATTTGCTGCGGTTTGCCTTCACACTGTCATCCGCAGCAATTGGAAACGCAGCAAGGGGGACCTTTATCAATGTGTTCCATTCATAAACTAGCCTACACAGTGAAATCTATGGTGATAAAATTATACTCATAACGGGACTGGACCCCCCCCCCCCCCCCCCCTCTCTCTCACTATACGCACGCAGCCACGCACAGTTCTTTTGGGCATGGAGGCACAGCGCTGAGCGCACTGATATAACAGACAGCAGCGCAAAATGTTTACAGTTATAGCACCCGTTTAAACCGTCTGTCTGTGTCCCTTTTGGGCCCATATGGAGATTTCTGTATCTGCCTGTCTGCCTGTGTCTGAGAGTGCAAACTGACTGTGAAAATTGGACTGTTTAAGTAATCAATTATATGGCTCTGGTGTGGTGTTGCCATGGCAATCAATTGGCTGAGGCAGAGGCTGGGAATTCTACAGGTGATGGGATTTAGGCTAATTGGGTCTACTGGCAGAGCCTTTTGTGTCGGTTCTCGAGATTACAGACATACGTACAAAGACTTTGTGCATTCATAGTAAGAACATTAGAGATGTATTTAAAGATGCATGAGGGAACCACACATTATTTTGTAGATTTAGCCATTTATGCATCAGGTCATGCATCACCACTGGTGATTTGTAACCCGCATCATGGGTGATTTGTAACCACTAACCCGGCAATACATGGCGGGAGCCACGGGTAATTTGTAACAAAGTGAAGAAAGTAGTCACACAGGTATTTTAAAACACCATAAGTTACACAACGTTTCGGCCATGAACGGCCTTCATCAGGTTCTTCACTGTACAGTATGTATCTACCTTAGTCCAGCACCAGCCAGGAACTGGATGTGTGCAAGCCACCTGCTTTTTAAATTAGATTTGTAACAAAGTATGAGCAATTTGCGTGAAATGTTCTACACACAATCTATGGACCATTATCTGAAATCCCAGCTGAAGAGAAGTTTTTACGTGAACACTTGTTAAAAAAATATAGCTGCAAGCAGCGATAACAGGCACTTTGAACAGGCATAACTCATGCCTCATCTGTCTGTCTGTCTGTCTGTCTGTCTGTCTGTCTGTCTGTCTGTCTGTCTGTCTGTCTGTCTGTCTGTCTGTCTGTTTACGGTACGAACAGCTGCAATACCGCTGGGTGACCTAAAATGGCACTGTTGAGCAGCCTAAAAGGGACATTCACACTGAGCACTATAACCATCCATCCGGCCAGTGGTATTGTTGAGCAGCCTGCACGGCTCGGTTCACACAGGTGTGATTTTTCTTCTTGCTTGGCCCTATCTTATCGCTGCTTGCAGCTATATTTTGAATTGTATTCATGTTATTATGTTGTATTGTTCTCTTTTCTAATGTCTAGTTTTCGACAAATGGCCATGGTCATTATTGTAAATGAGAACGAAGTCCCATTTACCTGCTTAAATACAGGCTAAATAAATAGCCTGTGATTCATGTGTGTGTGTGTGTATTGTGTGGCTGTGTGTGTTTGTGTATTGTCCATGTACGCTTTGTACAGTATGTGTGTTGCAGGAAAAGCAGCCTCTTGGAAGGTCCTGTTGATAGTAATAATAGTACTTTGAATTGGCATAACATGTTAGTAATGACTGTAATCAGACAGCTGGGATTTATCCTTCTACTGAATGACAAAGAATAAGTATTGTATCAGTCAACTGGAGCAATCTGGAGTGTGTGGTCCTCATTCACAACAGCGTTTACGCTCATAACGTTACGTAACGTGAGCTTAACGTGAGTGGACAGGCATTTACGTGGATTTCATCGGAATTCATGAAATCTCCGTGAACTTGACGGTGACGTTGGTTGGTCGGAAATTCCGCAAATTCCTCCACCACCTCTCACCATGGCATAGAAGGCATACGCTTGCGTAAATTTATTTAGAAGGCTTCATGCTGAATCAATAAATAGTTCCCAAATCTCAGATAAAATATGTAGGCATGTGTCCCCAACATTGGTCAGCAGCCAATATCAAACGTGAGGAGACATTTGATTGAGTCCCTCCGGCCAGTCTTTCAGGGGCAGGCAAGAGCTCACTTGGGCCTTGCCTCTGTGGTGGCTAAGCTACAGCTATAGGTACACAATAGCTAGCTAAGAGTAAAAAGATCACACCCATGTGAAGTGAGGGGTGCTCTTATTATCATACATCATTCATCATACATCACATTCGATGCTCAACCAATCAAATCATCACAAATGTCATTCCGGCCTATCACTTTTGGCATCTTCACTTTTCTGCCCTCACTTTTATCTTCATTCTGTACTGTACGTTGCTCAGCCAATCAAATCGCTATGGGGTTATCAGCCAATCACAAGCCAATATTTGTGTTCACACAAACCCGGAAAGCTAGGCATAGGAGGGGCTAGTGCCCCTCAAAAGACAAAGCAGCATCACAAAAACAACATCCGCAATAAATGACAGTATACAACAGTATAGTACACTCAATACAGTAACCTGCTCTATGCTTAGACAATCACAATGTCATTGCATTATCAAGCACTAAGCATAACACACAATCAATTTTTTTTTTAGATTAAAGAGAGCCTATACTGTCAGCTGTCCAGCAGTCCAAATATTATTAAATTACATTTCAGAATGGTAGACCTGACTATACCATACCAGGCTTCAGACCATTACGTGGCACATCTATGCACGGAATGTCTATGTTCACAGGCTTCTGTGTGCGGCCTAGAGGAGCAACTGAGCATGTGCAACACCACTTCTTACACCATGGTGTCCTTTGGGAAACCGGGCCATTATCAGTACAACTGATTAATGATATATTTTGTGATGTGTCATGTACTGAGTGTGATAATCTGTTCTTGTTGTGCGTTTGAGTATAAATTAAGCCTCAGCCTCAGAACCATCTCTATTGAAAGTAACAGAGGATTTTTTGTTGTTGTACGACAAGAAGCTATAAACTATTGACGTGCCAAATATAGAAATGATCAAAGCAAGCAGGTTCTCTCTTACTGAGTCTTCCTTTTTGTGTTATCCTTTTAGTTTAGCTTTTTTTTAACGCCACGCTAATAGTGACTTTTTATGACTTTCTCATCATTGGCTGTCCTTTAAGCCATTGAGGTTTCCGCAATACCTCTGAACATAAGAGCTTCCCTTAGAACGTAAGAGCTTCAGACTCCGGTCACAGAATTCGATGTGACCGGAGTTCACAATTCGATATTTTCCAAATCGCAGAGAAGATGGTAAGTCTTCTGTGATGTTATACTGTGGTGAAAGGGCCCCACCCGGATCCTTGCAGGGGGGCCTCGGGATTTTCAGAAACTCCACTGCGAACGTCTACTCAGGCTATGGCATTACAACTGCTGGCACTATGTATAAAGAGGGAAATGTTCATCAGGCGGTTTAATAATCTATGAGCTTGTTTTATTTGATTGATGAAACAACACAGTTTTCTGAGAGCACTACTCCGCCTCCCCATTAGCCTGGTTAATAAACCAGACTAATCCCCATAGCCTAGTTAAATTAGAGATTGGGGAGGAGCAGCGACATGTGAAGACGTGTGCTATAATAATAAAGAGTTATATTTAACTTAAAAATAATTGACACCAACTGTTCTTGAAGCTAAATTACTATTGCTCGTTCTGGCCTGGTTTTGTCCAGTTTCCTCCGGTATGTAGAGTATGCTCATGAATCACTTTTCCACCAGGACACGGAGCAAATCACTCAACAGTCCTACGTACCACCTGTTTCTAAAACAAATTGCCACTCATTAGGTGTTCTTCCGCGTATGATGATGCGTGCATAGCCTCTATATTACACACAACAACCGAAGAATCCATATTTATGCAGACCAGACAGTAGGAGTATATATACGAGCCCTATTACACCAATGCCCATGAGTGAAGAAATTTGTCCTACATCCAGCCACCTTGAAAATAACCGCAGTTTCCTGGGAACAGAAATCACTCCAAGATCCTGAGAAGGCAAACTGGGCTTATGGACCGTTGCTAATGTTTGGGGTCAGCATGGGGGAAGAAGTATATCAGGGGTTATTAGCTTCTACTTCATGTATTGTCCTATTGGCTGCCGTAGCCAGACGCTACAGTATTTATTTACCTTATTCTATTTACAAATGTCTTACTTTATAAAAGTTATAGGTTTATACAGATGTGTATATGTGTGTTGTATGTATACATCTGAAAGAATGATTCATGATTCACCAAAGATACTTTTTGTTGTTATGCTCCTTTGCTTTCCATTAATGACACAGAGTGTGCTCTGTCTCACATATATACACAAGTCATAAACTGAATACCGGTATATTTTATGGATGTCAAATCAACAATTCACTTGATATTTCACAGTTGTGATGTATTCTGGCACCAGTATAAGTACCTGAGGGCTTAACGTCACAGAAGAAAAATGGACGCAGACACACATCGTCATTATAGTGTAGCCACTGTGTGTGTGTGTGTGTGTGTGTGTGTGTGTGTGTGTGTGTGTGTGTGTGTGTGTGTGTGTGTGTGTGTGTGTGTGTGTGTGTGTGTGTGTGTGTGTGTGTGTGTGTGTGTGTGTGTGTGTGTGTGTGTGTGTGTGTGTGTGTGTGTGTGTGTGTGTGTGTGTGTGTGTGTGTGTGTGTGTGTGTGTGTGTGTGTGTGTGTGTGTGTGTGTGTGTGCGTGTGTGTGTGTGTGTGTGTGTGTGTGCGTGCGCATGCATTTCGTCACAAATATTCATGTGACTGACTTGGTCTTTAATTTGTCTGTGGTCTAGTTCCCAACCACTGGTACGTGTACCTGTGCTGGTACGCGGGACATGTCCCACTTGTACGCAAGAAGGGAATCCCAAGTATTCCCGACCGTGAATCTATAACCGTGCAACACTAGGATCAATGATGTGGTCAATGACAATGATATAACATTATGTTGTGACATAATTATACAGTATAGCAGCGGGTAGGCTACTTGAGGCCAGTCAACTGTCTCCCTCCCCCATGGCAGCCAAGTCTATGGGATTTTTAACGTTTGTTTAGAGCATTTATGACGTAAATCCTTTGCCAGCCAAGTCTTTAGGGCATGTTTCTTTAGGGCACTAAATGTGACCGTGCTTTTTTGCCTTCAATGTTTCACTGCAGACATTGGTGATACTATACCTCTGTCTCAGACAGTTTCCAGGCTAGGCGGTGTTTACTGAATCAGGGAAAACAGCAGTACAATTGCCTCTGGGTTCAATCTGTCTCCTACTGTCAGTGTTTGGCTGCCCACAGAGCATAGCTTGAATGAAAGGCTCCCCTCACTGGACCCTCTGATGTTGGCTTTTATTATTATCCTGTTGTGCTGTGAGTCAGACATTCAGCCAGCCTACCAGGCAGAATCAGGGATTCAGAAAGTTATTTCCCACCTTCTATATTAGCCTGGCTGTCAGTCAGGCAGAAGATGCAGGGCTGTGTGACTGCCATTTCAAACAGAAGCACACGGCAATTGGTAAACATATTCTCACTGCGACTTTGTCCAAGCTGCCGTATTTCACAGATTAGGTGTTCAAATTAGACCATTTGCGGGGAGAATCTGATGCCTCGTAACCAAGTTACAAAGTACAAACATTGAAAACGATGACAGTCGTGCTGTCAAAAGCAGGCTTGAGCGGACAGTTGGTAGTGCTGTCGCCTCACAGCTAGAAGGTCCTGGGTTCGATTCCCGCTCGGGACGCTGTGGGTGCTGGCGGCGTGTTTCCTCCTCCGCGTCATCAGTGCCCATACCCGAAGGCGGGGTTGGCGAAAGGGCCTTTCTGTGTGGAGTTTGTATGTTCTCCCCGTGTCCCCTAGGGTAGGTACCCTCACAAAAAACATGCAGTAATCCTGGTCACTAAACTGCCTCCCCCTGGCCAGCCGGGGCGCCTGATGGAGGGGAAAGGAACTGGTTGGAATAATGTGTTCCTTCCACGCGCTACATCCAACCAGGGAAACTCCCCCCTGTCGGTGTAAAGGAGCAACTTGGAAACTCAGGCATGAAGGAAGCATGAGTTCAAGTCCGTTGCTCTCCCCTTGTCCCCCATATATGGGGACTAGGTTGGTGGAGGGTGTGTAGAGCCCAGGATCACATTAGATGATTGACACAGGGGTGAAAAATGGGTTACAAAATCGTGGGATAAAAATAAATAAAAATAAAAGCGGGCATGAGCCCTGCCCGGGCGTTTCATGAGCTGGTGGGAATCGGTTATGTCGGTTATGAGTTGGTGTGAGAACAGGTTGAATTGGAAAGAGATATGAGGTCAAAACTTAGATAATTGTCCCAGGGTTCGAAGCCTGATCCCGACGACCTTTGCTGCATGTCACTCCCATAGAGTAATAAAAAGATAGAGACCGAACCGGAGCGTTAGCTGATGATGATGAGAATCCCTGGACCAATTGGTCAATGGTTATAGTCTTTGGAAAAGGCCATCTTTAGATGTTTTTGTACCAAAGGCGCAACACATTATTAGGCCTGACCCTTTCAAAGTGCATCAATAAACAGCTGGGAGAGAATCTTTGCCCTTCCACTTAGTGTGCACCACCCCCCTTTACTGTCTCACAGTAAGCATTAGACAAACACCCAGAGCAGTGTAAATGTCAGAGCTGTTTGTCATAACTGAATTATTAATGGGCGAGATGCTGAAAAACCATTTTCAGCACCACAAAACCATGTGTCTTTCAGGGAGATGCGTCTAGATGTCATAGAAGAAATGCAATACTTCTGTAGCTATGCCTCCGTCTATTCAAACGGACATGTATTTTTTTGTATCACAACACATTTGTGTCGAGGGTCTATGTACAGTATGTAAGTTTAGACATGGTCTTATACTGCCCTTTGTCTGTACTTCTCTTTTCATCGCTCTCTTCCTCCATCTGTCCTGTAATCTCTCCCACTCCTCTCCTTATACCCTCCTTCATTCCTCCTGTTAGCTCTCCTCTCTGTGACTGTGTTTACACAGTAATGCCTCAACTCCTGACACGCTCACAGATTTACATTACACTTAAAACTCCACGAATCAACAGTGAACAAGGAAAGACTGCTTTCATCTTTTACGCCACAGGACAAATGGAAGGATATCCAATAAGTAGCAGGAGAGGCTTGGCTGCCCCGGGGCTGAGGGGTTCAATGGCTGCTCGGAGACAGGCTAGGGGGGTTAAATGATAATGGTGGTGGGGTGTGTGTGTGTGTGCGTGTGTGTCTTCCTGGTTCTTCAATCATTAAAGGAGGATGCAACACCATCCCTATCACACAGAACACCCCCATCACATACACTACATACATACACACACACACACACACACACACACACACACACACACACACACACACACACACACACACACACACACACACACACACACACACACACACACACACACACAGATGCCCAGTGGCCAGGACCTTTGCCTATGCAAGTTTGTGATGTAATACAAAGTTTGAATGAAACAAAAACAAAATCCTGGACTTCAAAATCAATTACTTTTATGATTTTAATTCAAATTATTATATGATGTTGAGAAACAAAGCATAGAATTTAATAACACTGTCCAATTTTTTGCTTCCAATAGTAAGTTCTGGTGTGCAGTTTGCGAACGAAGTTGCACAAATCACAATTATGAACTGGCTGGTGTTTCCTTTTGCCAAATCCAAATTGTATTGATAAATAATTGACCTAAGAAAAGTGCTTCACAATAACAATGTTGGTGTAAGACATTTACTGAAAAACTTTTTATTTTACATGCATACTTTATCAGTTGGTGCTCCAACCTTCATACTCTTCATGAGTTTCACTTCCAGGCATTTCCTAGTTGTGCGGCCTTTTCACGTTAACATGCTGGAGGTGGTTCTCTGTGTCCTGTTCCAATAATTGGAAATAATTTCCATCATGAAATGTTCTTATGAATTCATTTGTGTTTGAATTAAGACTTTTTTCTTAGTGTAACGATCGTGTGGTGGAATAATATCTGAGCCATCATCAAGGCCTTGCCTATATGTTTGCATTCAGACATGTGTTTCCATCTCTTCCCACCCCCCACTGCTAAACGTTAATACCATGAATCTCTGGGACGACATGCCCATTGCCTAGTCTAGCAACACCCTACGGGCTCCAATTTCGTCTCATCTTTCTAAATACACTGTTTGGGGATTTAGCAGTGGGGAAGGGGTGTTCCCCCACTAAAGTTGGTATTTTGGTTACCTGTCTAAATCCCTAAAACACCTCTGTTACCCGTTATATTATGCATAGGTGTGGTTTGGGCGTTACAATAATTGACCAATCACCAGTCCACATGCCATTGCCTTTAAGAGATCCCATATCCGTTGCCCGTTATGCCCAGTTCTATATTGCTTCATAGCCTTATGGTCTATATAGCCCATGGAAGAGCGATGTGTTGCTGCCTTGAAGTCTTGATGCACCCTGCCCCCCCCCCCCCCCCCCCCCAAGTGCCGTTTTTCTTTTTTCCCTCCCACCCCACAGAGCCAAGAACACTCGTCTTTTCATTGAGTCACAACTCGCTCAAATCTCACTCATTCAAAAGTCATCAAAGTTCTGTGTAAACTACGAAATTAGGGCTTTCATTTGGTGTATAGATCGTGCGTGTCTATACGGAATGGTATGAAGCTAAAAGGAAAGTTCGACAAAATCCTTAAACCCCATTTGCTGCTATGGGGTGAACGAGCAAATGCCTGGCACAAATAACTTCTTTGACTATACAATTATATAAACACAATGGACACAAGGAAGTGGCAGGCACTCACTTCTGCTGGATAGGAAAATTAGAAAGAGATGCAATAGGAGAATAATCTGGAGAGATGACGCAGCCTGACTCTGTGCCTGGACATCTCCATTGAGGCACGCACCGCTCTACCAAACTAATTTGGCACGGCTAACTTGTAAGTTACGGGTGCTTTTAAACTCCACTATCGCTTTCCCAAATGTGTGTGACCACAATAGCAATTTAGGGGAAAGCGTGCCAGCACGCCCATGACCACACCTCTAGGCACAAATACCGGTGTCTGCAAAAAGGATAGCGGGTGACACTGGACCAAAATACCGTTAAGGGACAGAGGAATTTTGGCGCAGCGGCTGAATTGGTAAAGGCTGCGACGAAATTGGAGCCGTACATCTCCTCAGGGACCAGGCCATGAAATGTGGGCAGTGGGACTACAATTCAACACCACGTGACAACAGTGTGAATGAACACGCACAAACGCATGCACACACAGTCGCGCGCACACACACACACACACACACACACACACATTATGCAGGCACGCCACAAGTTGCAGTGTGAGAATTTAATTATTGAAGAACACAGATTTGCCGATAACTCACTTACCACCAGCAATACCGTGGAATAAGGTTTCAAGCCCTGTGTTTGATGAAAATGTATATATATTTAATGGGAACATAAAGGTACATATTGAACCTCCAAGCCTTTAGGCTCATCATCTCTCCCTAATGTTACCTTTTATGGAAGCGGTCCATTGTGAGTGCCAAGGCCCCTTGTCCCTGTGTCCTTAACCTTATGATTATGAAGTCATTTGAGAGACGTGTTAAGGATGTGTAAGTGTTGCCTGGACCCTTTTCAATTTGCATACAGGACTAAGAGATGGATCAGATTTAAACTAGATTTAAACTAGATTTAAACTAGACCTGTGCCCTTCCGGGCACAGGTCTCCACCAGGTTATCCACAGATCCGTGCAGTTAGAGGTAAAAGCACTTTTTGGCCACTTATAGCGCCACCTTGAGGCTGAGTTGAAATTGTTCATGTGGCATTTCGTCCTCGGCCTAGTGGGAATGTGGGTGCACAATTTCACGGAAATCACGCGATGTGTTCATGATTTGCAGCATTTTGTTTGAAACTGAGCACTCCTGTGAACTTTGGAAGCCAATCTTAACCAATCAGGATGGAGTCTGATAAATCTGAAAGACCCGTTTCGTTGAATGGCTCTAGAGAGACTGTGTACCAATTTGCGTGATGTTTGGACAAAATCTGTAGGTGTACTGTGCAAAAACGTGTTTTGCACAAAGCGGCCTCCTGGTGGCGCTATAACAGGCCGTTCTGGAAAGTTTGGGGCAGAGGTTCATGGTTGGCATCCAGGGAGTGTGTGTGCAAAATATGGCATTGAAAAACTTGTTTTGCACAAAGCGGCCTCCTGGTGGCGCTATAACAGGCCGTTCTGGAAAGTTTGGGGCAGAGGTTCATGGTTGGCATCCAGGGAGTGTGTGTGCAAAATATGGCATCGACCGGGTTAACGGTGGCCGAGATTAGCTGTTCACGGACACACGGACACACACACACGCGGACGGACGGAGTGCAAAACATACTCTCCCCACATGCCTTCGGCCTGGTGGAGACAAAAATGTCTTCTACATCCTGACAGTTTTCTGAAAAAGCTGTGTTTCTATGTCAGTGGTTTCAATTTTTCAAAAATAGCAGACCTACAAGCTCTTAGCGTGCCACTCGGTGGCGCGCTATGAGCTTGTAGATCTGCTATTTTTCAATAAAGCATAACATAATGCTAACACCAAAAGGGGTTCCCGCCCAAAATGGGTAGGGGTAGTGAGGGGGGAATAGCTAGCAAGATTGTGGGGATACAGTTCAGCTGTCTGAGTCATATATAACGAAATCAAAGGAACTGGGTCATTTTTTATTCTATACATAATGGCTATCGAGTATCTAGCCTTCATCAGTACGTGTGAAGAATGTTTTTAAATTTCGAGGTCAGGCCTCACTGCACCACTGACCCATGGGTCAAGTCCTGGCAGCAGGGCAGTAGTCCTGGTTGCTACACTAGAGACTCCTCCTGCTGGTTGCCCAGGGCATTTCTTCAGCGTTCAACTGATTCTAAAGTTAAAACGTTTAGACCTGAGGTCGATTCTACAAATGTCTTCTAAATCCTGACAGTTCTCTGAAAAACCCTATGTTTCTATGTCACTGTTGCTAAAACATTTTAATGTCAATGACCCCCAGAAATATATGTATTTGCCCGCCGACCCCCATCTGAGAATATGTTGTTTCAGGGACCCTCCCAGAAGCAAAGATTTGAGTTAAAAATGTTAAGAGTCGGCTTAAGAAGTGAACTCAAGTCATGGTGACAGCGAAGCTAAATGTATTGCTGTGCATGGCTCTGAAGTAAACTAGAATGCAATGTTGCATAATATATCTAATCTGATTTAATGTCTTTAACGTTAAAATGCATTCAAGTTGTATGTTTCAAGTTAATCTCATTAAACTGTATTGATGATACGTATGTGCCTGTTCTTGTATACCCGTGCCCATGTTTCTTTTTTTTTTTTTTTTTTCTTTTACATTTTTATCCCACGATTTTGTAACCCAGTTTTCTTTTCACCCAGTGCCAATTATCTAATGTAATCCTGGGCGCTACACTTCCTCTGCCAACCTGGGGGGGCAGCGGACTGACCTCATGCCTCCTTCTATGCATGAGGAGTCCAAGCTTCTTTTCACCTGACAGAGGGGAATTTCCCCGGCCGGACGTAGCGCGTGGAAGGGACACGTTATTCCGACCAGTTCCTTTCCCCTCCATCAGGCGCCCCGGCTGGCCAGGGGGAGGAAGTTTTAGAGACCAGGATTACGGCATGTTTTTTTTAGGGTATCTACCCTAGGGGACACGGGGAGAACATGCAAACTCCACACAGAAAGGCCCTATCGCCAACCCCCGTCAGTTTCTTTTCAAGGGAGGCGAGGTAACAATGTGCATGTGCACATCATCACCACTGATCACCTCACGATCACCCCCTCCATTCAGTTATGTAGAGAATACAAATTAATTTAAATTCACGTCAGAGTGCGATGGTTACAAAAAAAGTCATGAGTCATACTAGCGTCATCGATTAGAGCAGACAGCTCTCACCCTCTAAATCCGGAATATTAATTATTGCACACACACACACACACACACACACACACACACCACACCACACCACACATGTGCGCATGCACACACTACACTAGTAGCCTACCAGTTTAAGCAAAGGATAACTTGGTATGTGTTAGTTTCAACCCCACACATGAGCTGTATATCTCTTCACCATGTTTCATCTTTTTGCGATGAAACACTTAATTTGCATTTTTACAGCTGTGGCCATGGGTGTACTTGTAGTTGGTATTTATGTTTGCGCAGCTAGGATCCACATGAGCATGTGCTCTCCAACTGCTGACTTGCTATGCTGCGCTTTTGTACTTTGGACATAAATGTACTGATGCACGGGAGAGGATCAATGCACACTCAGCATTGATTTAACTTGAAAGCGTGCACAGATGGAACAATATGGACCCTTATGGACCCATGTTCTGGACCAGGACCCTCACGGCTCCTTTTTGTTCTATGTGTATGCTCTCAAATTAACACTGGATTTTACTGTGGACTCTGTCCTGGACTCGTGGCCTCTGCTTTCTGCACATTCAATGCATCCCATTTCAATTTCAAAGCAGATTGTGCTGTTCCCCTGGTTCAATGCTCCTGGCATGCTGGAGC
Organism: Protomyctophum parallelum; assembly: GCF_964188405.1. Classification (NCBI taxonomy): domain Eukaryota; kingdom Metazoa; phylum Chordata; class Actinopteri; order Myctophiformes; family Myctophidae; genus Protomyctophum; species Protomyctophum parallelum. The sequence goes on along the minus strand of NC_139701.1, from coordinate 27,434,209 downwards.
AAATAATACCTTTGTAGTGTGATTCCTTTCAGGCATAGAGGCTTTCAAGTCAATGGGTTTCTGCCTGGATACCTAGCTTTATCCAAATTCTATCCAAATTAGCCCATTTGCGTTTTATTTATTTATTACATTATCATTCAACAATGGAATTATTGCCCTGTGGTTTATGATTGGCATTAAGATTCAGCCAATGTATCCAGAATATAGCGTTAAGATTCTGCCAATGTATGCAGAATATAGCATTAAGATTCAGCCAATGTATCCAGAATTTAGCCTGGGAGTGAAATGATCTGTGCCTGTGGTCTGTGTGAGTGTGTGGGTGGATGTCTATCACACTGCTTGCTGCAAAACCAGAAGGTGTCCAAATGTTACAACCTAGTGACTAATGTTACAATACAGTATATATAGCTGTTCTGATAAATAGAGCAAATCAACTTTGTTAGCAAGTACGTTTTCTTCCAAAACCCACCACATCATGTTATTGATAGCATCATCCCACTGACCCCTAGTGGAGGTAATTAGAACTGTTTTTTTTATTTAATGCCCAATCTTATCTGAGAAAGTCTCTGTTATGTGACTGGTAATTTATTTGTACCTTCAATAAACAAAATGTTCCATGTGCTCAGAGATTTTCTCTTTCGACAAACTTAAGTCACATTCTGAGAAGCACTGGACTTCCATCCAAAGGTGGAAGCATAGATCTATACTCTGATATAAATTCATTATTTATTTATTTGTTTATGTGATTCTGTTTTAAATTAACATGCATGTAGTCTTCTAACATGCCTAATTACTTATTGCTTTAGAAGATAAAAGAGTGAAATTCAGGAATAAGGAAACAGAAATACTATTTGTAACTTATCTAAAGAACTATTCATGGCCCTGGTCTTTCCCTAGTGGGTCTGATCGAGGGTAGCTACTGGGGCGTAAGTCGGGACTTGATCACCCCGGCTAGATCACCCGAGTGAGGGGTATGATGTTCGCGAGACCCGAAACCCTGATGACCTTGGGATACATCACTGAGGATACGTCCCAGGTACATCCAAGCGATGTATTTTCGTTCTGAGGTATTCTATTTATAGTGACAGAAAAAAAATGTGACCAGATTTGACTCAGATCCTGCCAACGTGCAACATCCAGCTTTTCACCAGAGGAGAAAAACTGAATTTATTAAACTTTTATAGAAAATGAGTTAATAGCACATGGCAGACTCTTCACTTCACATACTAGAGCAGGTCTGAAATAAATATCAGAGCTGAAATCGTAAATATGAAATAAATGCTTAAACATGTAGCTAGGTGTAATGTACCCCAGAAGTGAAAACTTTCAAGCCTGTTTTCTCAAGACATTACTCTATAAGCCACATCTCCAAAACTTGTGGGTCAAACTGAACAACCAATATGTCAATTTGAAGCTATGATTCCCTGCTTTCATAATGACATGAAAAAACGAAAATTCAAAGAAATCCAATGGCAGTCCCTCAGTCAAATTTGGCCACAAATAATGTAGTCTGTGCACGTCTGATTGGGATGTAGGTCACATGGTTTCTACCATGTGAGTAAAAACAAATAAAAAACTAAACTAAAATCTAAAATATTATTTTGAATGCTGGATTGATGCTTATTAATGAAAATTCGTAAACTTGTGAATGGCACAGTTGGAAAAGGGTCCACTGCCCCCCCCCCCCCCCCCAGGTTGGCAGAGGAAGTGTAGCGCCCAGGATTAGATAATTGACACTGGGTGAAAAAATGGGTTGCAAAAATACAGCTAGCTTTGACAGCTACACCATGAGTCTCGACTTTTGATGAACACTACTGTGTTTGCTGAGTCATCCTGGGTACTTGCTGTATTTTTCCACATACAATGTATAAATCTTTTGCCACAGCCTCTTGTGGAATATGAGGGGTTTGAAGAAAGAAAATAAAGATCTTTCCAAGATTAATGTTATTATGGCTTTGACAGATGCACCATGGGTCTCTCGACTTTTGGTGAACAGTAACACTACTGTGTTTGCTGAGTCATCCTGGGTACTTAGTCATCCTGGGGTCGCTAGTCTTCGTGGGGTTCACCCATGATAATGTTAAATCATGTTAATTAATGTTGAATATCCAACTTTTGTTGTAACTTTTATTTCTTGGGCAGCATTTTGAGTGACAATAGACAAGCTTGGTGAATTTAGCTTCTTCCCGAACGGGTGTTACTTTTCAGAGTTATGTATGTATTTATTGTGTCTGAAGACGCAATCGAGGCTTGCTTACACAAAACCTGTTTTCTTTGTATTGTTTTATACGTAGCCAATCGTTGCCTGTTGTCTCTCTATTGTTTTATACAAAGCCAGGGGTTACCTGTCGTCTCTGTAGATTTGTAACGCAGCCTGTGGTTACCTGTCATCTCTAGTTTCTAGTGTTTTCTACCTACTGTGCTGTCCGATATGTACACCAGGCCTGGTATTCCATCAAGGCTTTGTTGTTGTCAGTTATAAAGGCAGAATGACAGGGCCATCAAATAAAGAACACAGAAATAATTTTTAATTAAAATTAAGTAGTAGTATATTTCACAACATAACTATAACAAAAAAACATCGCATGGATGCACCTGGGACATATCCTCAGTGATGTATCCCAAGGTCATCAGGGTTTCGGGTCTCTCGAACATCTTACCCCTCAATCAGGTGACCCAGGCGGGGTGATCAAGTCCCGACTTACGTCCCAGTAGCTACCCTCAGTCAGTCCCACTAGGGAAAAACCAGGGCCACACAATCCGTTGGAACTACTCCAGAACAACTCTGCCGGGAGGTACGCTTCTGGTGCATGGAAGGACTAGGCTCTGTGGGTTGACTCCTGTCCGGGCCCCTCCTACGTCTCACCAGGTCCACTCCTGCTCTCACCAGGCCCAGGACCTGCATTGCACCAGAGTCCCAGCACCAGACATTTCATTCAGGAGTGGTGGGCAATGGTTCCGCAGACTCCACCCGAGCGAGAAGGTGGTGCTGCGGGCTATAATACATATTATAATAATAATGTATTGATTGGTATTTGCAAATTACCAATGCTTGAGTCACACCTGATTCCTGAGTCAAAAGTTCATACACAATCAGCCCTGCACTAATCAGTCACAGAGTTGCAGTGAATGCCTTGGCGTTCCATGGAACATAACCTAGACTACGTTTATGGGACGTATTATAATCAGGGACTAAACTATTTGACATTCAATGTTCTTTTTCCACAAATGAGTCTTGAAAATGGGGTTCGTCTAATGAGTGTCGTCTTATATTCGGGACAATACAGTATATGGATGAATGTGAGGCCTCTTATTGGTGAAGCCAGCTGCTCCCCATTTTTGTTCTGCCTCTAATACTTGCTGTGTACATCCTGTACACTTGCTGTGAACAGTAGTTCACAAGATGAGATGATAGATTTGTGTCAAACTATCATCATAAAAAGTCCAGTGTGCCAGCTGTTCATACCAGAGATGAGCTCAAAACCACCACAGGCTATGTGCATGGTGTTTTTCACTTGATGTTGCCTTCATGGCCATAGCCGCTGTGCCCCCCTCACTCAAATTCCTGCCCTGATTGTACACATGAAAAGTCATCAAATCATCCTGTGGGGCGGTTTGGACCTCTACAGTACTATGACACCCCTTTGTTAGGAGTAGTTTTCAGCGAATGTCGGTAAATCTGTCTTTCCCTCCAACACATTGGTCTCTTAACAACATACAGTATCTGATGTACTGGCCATTTCCGCCATTATGTACGCCTTCATGATCTCAATAGGATGAACCCTAAGGATTGTTGTGACCCGGCTTATGTCCTCTCCTCTAGCTAGCACCACTATAGATTTGGTGTAGAGGGAAAATTGCATTAACCTGACTCCGCCAGATTGCGGCAGTATTGAGTTCACAAGTTCACTCCTCCTACCTGCATCTGGTCTCTCAAGCAGAAACGATGAACCCGAAGAAGCGGGACAAAAATCTGATATCTCCATAATAATTTCAAGTTGTAGTCTTGTTAGGTTGTGTTTACATTTGCGCTGTGGCACAGCTTCAATCAGTCTCGCGTTGATCCCGCCTCTAGCGGCCACATACAGCCGCATATCGCTCCGATCAGCACTGGGTCGGAATACGGGATGGGAAGCAGGAGGAGGAACTCACTACTGCCACCATCTGGCAGAGTCAGGTTAAAAAGCGTGGGCTTTCATCATAATTTACAGTGCACCAGTTGTGAATGATGCACAGAGCAGTAGTGCAAACTCTTGACTGTTAACAGCAGGTGAGAGGCATCAGCAGTAGACATACACACATGAGGGACTCAGAAAGAGAAAGAGAGCGTAGGAGGGAGAGGCTGAGAGGTGTTGTAAAACTAATGTAATTCATACTCAAAAGAGAGCTCCTACTCCACTCTGAAAGTGGTTATGTGCTTCATATGTGACTCAGAGATGCTTGGTAAATTTGTTGCACTCTGCAGAGCCGTGTCCAAATCGTAAAAGGCTATGTTACTTTTCAATCTCAAAATCAAAATTCTATGTTCAATGCAACTGTTGGTAAAGCTATCAACCAGCGTGCAATGCACCAACGACGCACGCACGCACACACGCACGCACGCACACACACACACACACACACACACACACACACACACACACACACACACACACACTGGTTACACTATAACGTGCTGTGTGTCTAATAATAATAATAATAATAATAATAAACTTTATTTGTATAGCACTTTTCATACATAAATGCAGCTCAAAGTGCTTCACAGGGCAGGACACAAAATACAATAAAACACAAGTAGTTAAAATGATAGAACAATAGCAGAGAACAAAACCGAATATAAGAACATAAAAAAAAAAAAAAACACATAAAAAAAAATATGTCTACAGAGGGTGCGTGTCTGAGCTTGAATGGAAGTTTATTCCAGGCTGTTGGGCCATAGAAGCAAAAAGCTGCCTCACCATACTTTTTTGTGCACATTCTTTTAGGCACTTCAAGTAGGCCAGCATTGGAGGACCTGAGGGGGCGGCTAGGGACATATCTAGGTAGGCAGTCACGGAGGTACGGAGGTGCGAGACCATTGAGAGCTTTATAGACAAGTAACAGAATTTTAAAGTCAATCCTAAAAACAACCGGAAGCCAGTGCAGTGATGTCAAAACTGGAGTAATATGTTCTCTCATCTTAGTTCTAGTTAAAACTCTAGCTGCTGCATTTTGGACAAGTTGTAATCTGTCAGTCGTTTTCTTAGGGAGTCCTGAAAAGAGTGCATTGCAGTAGTCAAGCCGAGAAAAAACAAAGGCGTGGATTAGCGTTTTTGCATCTTCCAAGGACAAATAGGCTCTGATTCGTGCAATATTTCTAAGGTGAAAAAAGGCAATCTTGGTAAAATGATTAATGTGTGAATTAAAATTCAATTCAGAATCAATAATAACCCCCAGGTTCTTTACTGTACTGTTACTTTCTACAGTCAGGTTGCCAAGTCTGCTAATTATTGATTATTTTTGCTCGCTAGAACCGATTATGAGAACTTCTGTCTTATCCTCATTTAGCTTGAGAAAGTTCTCACTCATCCAACATTTGATGCTAGACAGACAGGTCAACAGCGGGTCTAAAGCACAGGGATCGTCTGGGGCCACAGAAAGATATAGTTGGGTATCATCAGCATAGAAATGAAAATTGACTCCGTGATTGGTAATGAGTTCACCCAATGGCAGAATGTACAAGGAGAACAGTAGAGGACCAAGAATCGAGCCTTGTGGGACACCAGAACTGATGACGTGTTTGTCTGAGTCAAACTCGGCTAGATTGACAAAGTAACTTCTGTTTGAAAGGTAGGAGGAGAACCAGGACAGGGCCGTACCAGACAGGCCTATCCAGTCCTCCAGACGCTGTATTAAAATTGAATGATCAATCGTGTCAAATGCAGCCGTTAAATCTAGAAGTAAGAGAACGGATACATGTTTCTTGTCAGCAGACACCCTAAGATCATTCATTACTTTTACAAGTGCTGTTTCTGTGCTGTGACTTTTCCTAAAGCCAGATTGGAATTTGTTGTGCACATTATTGTTCTGTAGAAATACATCCAATTGATGAGAGATGCATTTTTCTAAAACCTTGCCCAGAAAGGGTAGATTTGAAATGGGTCGATAGTTACCCAAAACAGGAGGGAGGGCAGAATCCATTTCTTGCGACCGACGGGGTCCTTGCGACCGACGCGGTACGTCACTGCCCTCTGTCGGCCGGTCTTTGTCACGTCGGCCGGCCGGTTTGATGGGTCGGTCGGTCGCTATGTGTGTCTGTCGTTGCTGCCCCCTGTCGGCAGGCAGACAGGCAGTCTGTCTGTCTGTCTGTCTGTCTGTGTGTCTGTCTAAAATATAATAATTTTGGTCTGCCGCGAGCGGGAATTGAACCAGCGTCCCCAGCAAAAAGAAATTGAGAGGCGAGCGCGCAGACCGCTACACTACAGCGGCCATACGTTAAAAAGAAGTGTTCCATTGGACTTATAAAGTTAAGTCCAACGAGAGCAGAAAAAAAAAAATATGAAGAAAGACCAAATCAACGACCGGCCGACCGACACACATAGCGGCCGACGGACCTGAAAAATTTGCGACGGACACACATAGCGACCGACCGACCCATCAAACCGGCCGGCCGACGTGACATACGTCGGTCGCTAAAATTGCATTGGACCGACCGGCCGACCTAAAAAAATTGCGACGGCACACATAGTGACCGACCGACCCATCAAACCGGCCGGCCGACGTGACAAAGACCGGCCGACAGGGGGCAGCAACGACGGACACACATAGCGACCGACCGACCCATCAAACCGGCCGGCCGACGTGACAAAGACCGGCCGACAGAGGGCAGTGACGTACCGCGTCGGTCGCAAGGACCCCGTCGGTCGCAAGAACTGGATTGAGCCCTTGCTGCAAAACAGAGAGAGCCCTCAGGTACTTTATACTGGTGCCAGAATACATCACAACTGTGAAATATCAAGTGAATTGTTGATTTGACATCCATAAAATATATTCAGTTTATACACAGCTACCAACCAGATGTTTAGTTTTGTTTAATATAATTGGAATTTCTAAATGATAAATTAATTGCAATGTAAATGAGAGTAACCTAAATTATAATGCCATTGTGTTTGTGTCCTCAAGACACAATGTAGCTAATGGTAGTGCCATTATGACCTAATGTTTTGCTGATTGACAGTGGCACTGCAGCTTGGTCAGTGTCTGGGCCAGCCCAGGTACTTAACCAGGCTCCTGATCAGGTACAGGTGTTGCCAGTGGCAGACGGCAGAGGCTAACAGTTTTCTACTGTGTTCAGGAGGGCTGGTCGCCTGTGTTTGTTAGTGTTTCTTTCTGATTATTGTATCTGTATGTTATATAGGAAAATGACTGCGGAAAATAAAGCAAAGTTAAACTCAACGGACATGTTTTGGAGATCAGTTTGTACTGGCACACGTAAGAGCTTCCACCTGGCCGTCGGCAACCAGTAGTGACATTAAGGTCGCATTCATACCAGAGAGCTTTGCTGCGATTAAAACGAATCCTGCTGCGCATTGTCAGAAAGTGCGCTTCGTTTGGCAGGTGTGAAGGCTCATTCGAATCCTAATGCGCAGCAAATAACCGCATTTTACTCCGCCCAAAAACGTGGGTTTCGCTTCGCTTCGAATCGCACTTGACTACGATTCGGTGCAGGTGTGAATGCAATCCGCAGTAAATAAAGGAAATTAAGCAAACATAATGTGGCGGGTGAGGAGCTGAACACAGTTGGAGACGGTTAAGGCATATTTTACGCAGCGCAAAGATGTCCCGTTACTGTGGATAGACGTGGTCGAATAAGGAGACTGAAGCCCTGATCGAAATGAGGACGTGTACATTAATCAATTGCTTAAGAAAACACATAAAAACACTGCAGTGTATTATAGCCTACAGCCCTACATAATATTCTGTCTGTCTGTCTGTGCGTGCCGTAAACATGGAGTGCTGTCACTGTGTGGGACTGGGGAGTTATATCAGTGCGCTCATGCAGCGCTGTGCCTCCATGCCCAAAAGAACAGTGTGTGGCGGCTGCGTGCGTAGAGAGAGAGAGAGAGAGAGAGAGAGAGGGGGGGGGGGGGGTCCCAGACGGCACGACACATGCACGTTATGAGTGTAATTTTATCACCATAGATTTCACTGTGTAGGCTATAGTTTATGAATGGAACACATTGATAAAGGTCCCCTCTGCTGCGTTTCCAATTGCTGCGAATGACAGTGTGAAGGCAAACCCCAGCCAATTAAAAATGCAATAATCCCAATTCCCCGCCCATACGGATCTGAGTCTACCGAAGTATTAGGTGAGAATGTGACCTAAGTATAGAACTTTAGGCACTACAGGTAGAATAAAGGCTAGCTGTGCTTCTGTGCAAACATAAAGAATAAACATAACCAGTAAGACGCCCTGAGGGGCCTGAGGGCGAAAATCCGCCTGGGTAACGGCAGACTGCTGGGCGAGCGCTGGGGCTTTGGCGGGGGGTCAAATCAACATGGAATGTCAGAACAGGTCAGCTATGTATATATGTAGATATGGGTGGCAGAGGGGGCAATGTCTTGAGTGTACAGGGTTCTCAGCTGGCTGCCGGGCGCGGCTGCACTGGATCAACATATGCAATGTCAGAACAGGTCAGCTCCATATACAGTATATAAGGGTTTGAGGTCAGATGTAGAGTTGCTGGTTGGCTCCATATATGCAGATCTAGGTGATGAATCTGATCCAGTCTTCTCCATATATAGCTATCCAGGGTTTGATGAGGTCAGTGTCATGATCTTTATACTGTATATGGAGACGGGCCATATATGGTGGAGTGACGTGTCACAACAGGCGTGATGTCACGAGATGTGACCATATATGGAGCCATGATGTCACAAGGTGTGACCATATATGGAGGTGTGATGTCATGAGGCGTGACCATATATGGAGGCGTGGCGGGACGGGAGATTTTATAGTAAATGCGACCTATGGTCGCAATAAACAGCATTCCTCTATAAACGTTGGGCTGCAACCCAATCATTGTAGTGGAGGTTATTAGTATTTCACCTCGTTACATTGGCCATTGCTACTTACAACAAAAATTGCAGACATACAATGCATTGTGAGCTTGTAGATTGGCTATTTTCAGCAAAGATATTTTAGTATAGAGAAAACACGAGGGGGCCTTGTACGGTAGAGCCTTTGGGAATCCGGTCAACTGAGTATACTGTTTAAATGTTTAAAGTAGTAGACAAACACGATGTAGTATATGCAATACTGTAAAACATAATCATAGCAGTAAACTAGAAATCCGGGTGTATACCTCCGCAAATCAATATAATAATAATTACTTCTAAACAGTTCATCCTTGAGTCCAATTGGATGTTTGTGCCAAATGGCATAAAATTCACTCAAGGCGTTCTTGAGCTATCGTGTTCACAAGGTTGGGACGGGCGGATGGACTGCCCAGAAATATACTGTGATGCTTCTGACCAAGAATTTCTCTGTCCCCAAAAGACCTAAGGCAGCAGAGAAGATGTATGCTTTGTTGTGGCTTTTTGCAGACAAATTGAATGTGGTCTTATCAGGATAACAGATTATCTATCAGACTATCATTACAGGCATTATTGTTGAGTGCTTCTGTGCCCATACACTCACATCCAGTTTTGGAGGAACTCATCGTACATAATCAGACTGAAAGTCTTCACTGACGCAGACTCGGATGAAGAATCTCTGTACCTGTAGTATATATACTGTACAGTCTGTATGTACAATTTACAATTGAGGTAAGACAAGGACCTGAGCTGGTCACATCATGTGGACACCGTTGTTAAGATGGTGACTCACAACCACAAATTCATTAAGGCTCTACAATGGGTTGAAACAGCTGTTAAAACAGCACAACCCTTGTTTGCATCTTGCTCTGTGCATCATTCACAACTGGTGCATGGTGCTAGCTGATGCCATGTCAAATCCTGAGTGTTTCTTCAACTTTGAGTACACATGAGGATCTGCCTGTATACAGGCCTCAGGGTCATCCATGGTTAGACCAGCCACAGTACAGTACCAAACATCTGCAGGTGAATTGCCTGCCAGTGCTGTGGTAAATGTACAGTCCACTCTACAAGTTCTGTGGACTGGGTACTCACTCTGCAAGTTAATGATCTGTGGCAATGCCAGGATTAATGTTCCTTTCATTTTCACATTAATATTGACTCAGATAGATATGCACAGATGGATGGTTTAATTTAAAAAGTAAATGGCAGCTCCACTGGTGCTGAACAACTGTAGTGAGCAATGCGTAACTCACCACAATTCGTTATTCATGACATTTTTGATTATTCCTCCCTTTTCCCTTTTTTTCCTCTTTTACATCAGCAAGCTCTGTTTACTTTGGTCTTTTCGCAGGGGCATAAATTGTGTATGGCAAGGTATGACAGCAGCTATAGCTTGGCTTCCTGTCAAAAATGTACTTCACTTTATATGAAGTATGAACCTATAAAGACCTGAGGCCCTTTCTACAAATGCCTTCTAAATCATTAGTTCTCAAACTTTTTTGTGGCAAGGACCCCCCAAAATATCTATTTGGCCACAGACCATCATCTGAAAATGTTTTGTGCCAGGGACCCCCCAGAAGAGAAGATTTTTGTTAAGAAAATGCTTTTTTAATTTTTTTATATGTTTATTGGTAATAGGTTTTTCAACAATTTAGTACAGTTTGAACATACCATTTTTTTTCCTCCCTCACCCCATCCCTCCCCCCAGTTATCGTCGAAAATGCTACATTTTTAAAAGGTTTTCAAATGATACTTTCCCAGTTTTAAAGGGCTAAAATACTGATTCTGATATACTAATTAAGAATTAAGAGAATAGTTGTAGTTGTAGTTGACTGTGGCAACATTACATTTACAGTATTGAACTAGATGTAAGGGTCCTTAACCCCATGAATCTTAGCATCCCTTGTTTGGGCATATCTTAATAGGCAAATATGAAAATTTGCCTATTAAATAGCACAATGCGTCACACAGTACGGCAAGCATTATGTGGCTCTTCACCAAAGAGGGGGGATCCAGGTTAATAAAATATATAAGGTTTAAATCAGGGGTAGGCCAAATACACGTATACGTACATATATTGAGAAGGCCAAATGCAACTTCATAAGAGCCCTTTAAAGCTAGCCCACCAAGCTAATTGCGTCATCAATGTCTTTTGACAGTGCCTTATATTTAAGACTAGCTTGGAAGTATTCCACATATTTTTCTTGTAAATGACTATGGGTTTCCACCAAGGGGTGCTGCAGCTGACCTAGCTATCATCGCTGTTGTGTAAATCAGGGGTTCCCAATGTTCTGTATTAAACTTAAGGCCCATCTGGGTATGTGGTGATCAGGGCCCACATACGACATACAGTACCTAAAGAAAGAAAGAGGCTGCACTGCTCGTAGCCATGATACAACCCTTTTTTATGGGTACAAAACAGATGCTTTGACCACATACAGAAATAAATGTTAAATCTACTATATTAAATAAACTGCATTATTCTTTCATAATTAAACTTATTTTTGATTTGTAACTGAAGATTAAGACAAAAAGGTTTAGCCCATGGTTTAAATGATTAAAATAGGTTATACAACTTTTCCTGCTAAACTATCTTCTTTGGTGCCTCAACCAGGGAGGCATGGTTTACTCTTTGAAAACCCCTGGTCATCCTGATACAATTCTGTTTTGGGGTAGTGTTTTGAGTTTTGACTCAATAAAGACATACCGGTAACAGCAGATTACCGTTGTAGTATGTTCTGTTTGCCACAAGAGGGAGACAGTCTCTAAATAATTATGCTAGTGATTTTGTAAATAGGCTATTAAGCTACATTCACACTGCTCAAGAAAAACAGCAGCACAATACAAAAAGTGGGTTTGCAATGTGACATGTTTGAATACATGATGGTGTACACATACAGTACATTACAAACTATTAATAATTATATAATCTAGCAATCGGATGAGCAGTGAGCAGCACCACAGAATATTACACTACAAAAAAATTACGTACTTGAACCATGTTTGAATAAATATTAGGTGCTTGTCTATTTGATCACAATTTCAAAGCGGTAATCCAAGACTGACCACACACCACAGTGATCAGAGTCACTTCTGTTATTGAAAAATTGTGAGAAAAAAACCTCTCAGATAAGATTATTGCATTTGTCTTCACGCTGAACACACTAAAATATATTGGGTAAGATGAGGAACATGTCTTGTTTTGTCTTGTTGTGTTCTATTTGGACGATGATTGTAAGTGATGACCTGTTGCTTTGACCAATCTAATATTATTCTTTATATCCCATACTGTAACATGGCGGAACTTGCTGGTAGAACATGTTATTTGTCTATAGACACCAGACATAATTCATCTCCCAGTGGGGAGTGATGATTTATATAGGTTATTCCATAAAATCTAGGGTTATGGTGACAGCTTTGTGGGGCTGAGAATATATAGGGGCCATGCCAGTTTGGTTGCTAGGAAACAAATGTGAGGAAGACAACGCAGTGCAAGACAGGAATCTGGGTTGGGCAGAGAGAGAGAGATGTGGGGGGGGGGGGGGGGGGTGGGTAGAGTGAGAGACAGACAGACAGACAGACAGACAGACAGACAGACAGACAGACAGACAGACAGACAGACAATGTAATTAAATTATATTAAGGTTGCTGTCTGCTACAGTAGTTACCTTTCTTTTTTCTTTTGTTTTGAAGAGTGAATGAGTGAGTCTCATAATGTTTACTGCGGTCAGTGAGCAAGGCCACATAATCATATGACAGCAGTGTTATCTATATTCATTATAATGATACTGCATCTCTACTGCCTCTTCAAACTAACTTTATTGTGCTAGGTATACAGTACAGTACAGTACTAAACATATTTGGAACACAGACATAGAAGCACAGGCACAGAACACACAAAGACAAATATACAAACACAGATGGACATACAGTATGTGCACACATGCCAACTCCTCGTGTGGCATCCATTACCATCTCAATGAAGCTAAAAATAGAGCATTCCCCTCGCCTAGCCCCTTCATCTCCCTACATCAATAGCTTGGATGATCTTTGTGTGTTTCTACGTCCTAATTCCCCAGCCTTCTGTGTTTACACTTTGCTTTTTATTTCACATTTTAATAATAATCTCCAGCCTGCCCAGTGGTACATTGACCCAGCATGATGTTTATCTGGGTCTTTTTGAAGTGTCTTTCTTTAATGCTACCACAGGCTCCATGTCCATGGCTGGTGTGGAGTTATTATGTAGAATAGAATAGAAGAGAATAGAATATTCTCCCTGTCCCCAACACCAAGCTCCACACCATGGGCGACAGGGCCTTCTGCTAGACAGGCCTGTGTCTGTGGAATTCCCTCCCCGTACACCTGAGAGCACCACAGTCCACTGATGCTTATAAAATGGTCTTTTAACAAAGCATTCTCTTACATTTCTTTACCTATTTTTTTTGTTAACTTGACCCTTTAGTTTAGCCTAGAATTGTGTCCTGTAATTTACATTGTTTGTTGCCTATATGCTGTTCTTATGCCATGCTTTTAAACCCTGTAGCACTCTGATTCGAAAGAAATTAAGAATGTAAAGTGCTTTATAAATATAATGATTCATAATAATATAATAATATAATGCATTATATGTTTTTATGTGTTGTTATTATTATTATTATTATTATTATTATTATATATAGTCAAGTGTGTACCTAACATTCTGTACAAATATGTTTTTTCTCCACGAGGCCGTGTGTGTGTTTGTGTATGTGTGTGTGTGTGTGTGTGTGTGTGTGTGTGTGTGTGTGTGTGTGTGTGTGTGTGTGTGTGTGTGTGTGTGTGTGTGTGTGTGTGTGTGTGTGTGTGTGTGTCACTCTAGTGTAGTCTGTTGTGTTGCCTTTCAATTATTGAAAGGCAAAATGTGACTATACTTTTAGAAGAATGACTGTCAGTGTGTTTCTTTTTTATGATCAGTACTTTATTTGGATTTTTTACAAATAAACAGAAAATGGAATCATAGCAAAAATAATGATGTAGGCTTATATACAGTTCTACAGTTTATAGAACTGAAGTCAAGTTAAAACTCTTAAAGAGTATCTCTCTCATTCAGAGAGAGTCCTACAGACACCTATGCCATATAGCGGGGGTTGTATTTCCTTTGTTTTCATAATAGGTGTCTTTCACGCCTCTGAGTGTGACTAGTTATTGTTTGATGATCTCTGACTGGGACCAGAAGGAAAACAACCAGCATAAACACCAGCATAAACACAGTTTTTACAAAATCTCATAGAGATTAGAAATTGTTAAATTAGGTTCAGGATTATGGTTGGAGTTATAGTCCTACCTGATTTATATTTAGTTGCACACCTGTGTTGTGCCCCCAAAACAGTGGATCTACAAGCTCACCATGTATCGTACTGCAACGCATAGTAATCTTATAGATCAAGGCTTCTGTCAAAGATAATTTAATGGCAAAAGTTTTTCTTGAACATTAAGACCATAGGAATGCAACAAAAACACATCTCCATGAATTCAAGGCTTCATGGGGTGTGTATTCTGTTCTGTGTAATTGAGAGAAAATAAGTATTTCTTGAGTGAACTACCCCTTTTAGATATTTTGTGATATTGCAACAGATGTGACACTCCATCGTGTGTAAGGTTGCAAGTTCTCACTCAGAATCAAATTATTTTTTCATAATTTTCTTCTTCTTCCGAATGTTATCATCTTTATCTTCTTCATCATATTCCTCTTAATCATCTTCTTATAGTCTTCTCTTCTTCTGTGCATTGACCTTATTAATTGCCACTCGAGGCTATTTATCTATTTATTTAATTTGTTGCCTATCTAAATTCATGACTCTGAGGGTTAAGGGTGTGGAGATTGATTGTTCTATTACTGTTGTGGATGAGATCCTTGACTTCTAGAGGCCAGTGCAGTTCATGCAGAGAAAGTGCATGAGGTATCTTACGCAGGAGGACAGCATCAGACCTTTGTGGTTGTCTTGTCGCCATGGAAACTAGCGTGAAGATGACTGGTAGGAAAAAAAATATTATGCTGTAGTTAGGCAAGCAAGCATCACACATCCTCCCAGCTGATGTCAGTGCCTTTGTGCTGCACTGCACAGGTTACAGTGATCTGTTTAAGTTCCGTTGTTAAGCCTTATCAGAATTGGTCCTCTTCAGTGAAGCTATAAATTACTGTCCTCACTTGACATCCATGATTTCACAAACTTAACTTTTTGTTACCACCGCACTCTGACTCCTCTGGTGTCACTGTGATATGCTCTAATAAAAGTACTCACACTCTGAGTGGCAAGAGTGAGTTGACTTTTCTTGTCTCTAAAACATGTTCACAAGCCATGTTCTTAACTAGAGCGGTGCCCGTGGGCACTGGCCTACTTGGAACGATGCAAGTTGGAAATGCATGCCCCACCCAGTTATTATGTATGTGTCCCTTTTATGTTCATATATGGAGTTCTTTGTTAGGCATGCCGGCGTTATCCGAAGCTATAGGAGTGCATCTCGTGCTTTGGGCATATTGGCCTGTACAAAGGTGATCTGTAAATGAAATAGATCTGCATCTATTAGCCAATGTATCATTCTTTTTTTTTATAAAGTATATTTATTGGTTTTTTAAAGACAAACAGACATTATACAACAAGAACATCATAACAAATAAAAGAAAATAAAAGAAAAGAAAAACAGCTCAGGCACAACACTATTATAAATAAAAAGATTGAATATACAAAGACATGACAAGGACAATGAACCATAATGACAAGTGGCTTTCGAATTTTGATAGACTCCCAATCAGGAAATACATCCATACAGTACATAAATACATATATTAAAAAGGCAGACAATAGTTATCATAGGCACCAAATCATTACAACGAGAGCAGACCCATGCATGCTCCACTCAAAGGCGGCAACCCCCCTCCAGGCGGCAGAGCCACCGCCCCAAGAAGCGGCCCCGACGCAACGCATCGAGACCCCTGCCCGGGCGACCACCCCCCCATACCCAAAGGGCAGACAAGCCCCCACCCCAAAGCAGAGCAACCACTAGGGAAGAATGCTGGCATATAAGATATCTAAGGTTGGTACGGAAAACCTCCAAGTATCGTGGCAGACAGTGTGGTTCCAATTATGATTCAAATAAGGGTCCCAAATTTTGTAGAAAGTGTCCAATTTAGAATGCAACATGCATGTAATGTATTCACAAGGAATACAGTCCTTATAATGTTATGCCATGATTTCTTTGATGGAGCAACATCCTTGATCCAAAACAAAAGAATATTCTTCCTAGCAGCAAACGTTAATAAGTTGAACAACCTCTTATGTTTGACATCAATGACATGATCATCCGGGAGACCAAGTAAAAGACACAACAGATCTAAATCGATCGAGACACCAAAAATAACAGAGTTCTGATACAATGTCATACCAATAGTTCTGAAGCTTCACACAGGACCAAAGACAGTGAACGTAATTACCAATCTCTGACTTGCACTTAAAGCAAAATTGAAATTTGTTTCTTAGATAATTGCAAAGAGAGGGCTCGTTCTACCTGTGAAGCGGGACTATTGGCTAAAAGTGAAGTGTCCTCAGTAATAAAATGTCTAATTTGTAAATATCTGAAGAATTCAGATTTTGGCAACCCATGACGCTGCTGCAATTGTGTGAAAGACCTCAAGGTCTGGCCATCAAAAAGGTCTCCAAGTTTGGTAATGCCCTTCTCATGCCAGGTCCTAAAGCCTGCATCTGAGTGTCCCGGCCTAAAGTCAGGGTTGCCTACCACTGGAGTAAGGGGAGATGTCAATTTAGCACGGCCTTCAATATTACGCACAGACCTCCAGGCTTTGACTGAACATAGAGTGATGGGGTTAGAACAAAATTTCCTAATAGACTTAAGGTCCTTTATGAATAATAGATTCCAAAGAGGGCATTTGGACTGTGAAGATTCAATATCAAGCCAAATCGAGGAAGGATCCGATTTAAGCCAATTCGTAAGCACCCTGAGGTGCCCGGCCAGTTGGTAATGCCTTATATTGGGCAGGTCTAAACCACCATCTGCGCCATCCATTTGAAGTTTGGCCAATTTCAGCCGAGGCTTCTTCCCATTCCAAATGAAAGTACTTAACCAGCCTTCTAGTACCTTGATAACCTTGTTTGTCAACAATACAGGAATCATTTGCAATGGATAAAGTATTCTGGGGAGAATATTCATTTTGATAAGAGCTATCCTACCTAGCCAAGAGAGGGGTAAGGGGGCTCAACGATCTAAGTCTGCCTTTATCTAAAAGAGGAGGGAAGTTGGCCTTGAACAGTGTATCATGACTTCATAAGCAGGTGTTATAGTCACTCCCAAATAAACAAAACCAGCAGGTGACCATTTAAAAGGGAAGGGTTCGGACAGGTCTGGTATGGATGTGAGAGAACCAAGTGGCATGGCTTCAGACTTAGTGAAATTAATTTTGTAGGCGCCAAACCTAGAGATCATTTGAGTTGGACAGGGAAGCCAATGTATCATTCTGTTGAGCTAGTCAAGTCATCGTGATGTCAGAAGAGATGTCAGCTGTGTCCCCTTTTCTGCCCATATATTGAGTTCTTTGTTAGGCATGCCCAAATATGGAGTCTGGCCCGAGCAGAGGCCTTTTGTGGTGGTTCTGGACCGTAGGTCCGATTGACTCGACACCGGGCAGTGCACGTGGATTTCAGAGACACACACACACATGCGCATAGGACGCATTTTTAGGAAAAATAGGACGACTTTTAGGAAAAATAGGATGACTTTTATGAAAAATAGGACGACTTTTTATGAAAAATAGGACGACTTTTAGGAAAAATAGGACGACTTTTTAGGAAAAATAGGACGACTTTTTAGGAAAAATAGAACGACTTTTAGAGAAAAATAGGGTGTTTTAGAGAAGGGAGAAGAGTCTGGGACGTATGGAGCGTTGAAAAATATAGGACGACTTTTAGGAAAAAATAGGACGACTTTTAGGAAAAAATAGGACGACTTTTAGGAAAAATAGGACGACACACACGCACGTTATTAATACAGCACCCGGGGAGCAGTTAGGGGTCTTGCTCATGGACATTTCAACACATAATATTCATAGTAATAGACTGTCAGGGGGGGACCAAAGGGACTTTCTCCACAGCTGCCCTTAAGCGTAATCCCATGTGGTCTCCCATCCAAATACTATCCAGGCCTGACCCTGTGTGGCTTCCTGGGCTGGACGAGATCAGACGTATTCAGGGTTGTATGGCCATAATATTGCTTTCCAATAATAACGAGATCCCCTTTTAGGGAAAACAAAGTAGCTGTCATTGATATTAAGTTCATGTGGCAACACACTACACTATAATGTGGGAAAGATTTGAGAGAAGTTCGTTCAGCCCCAGAACTCCAAACAGCAGGGTATGATAATGACCAGGTTTTAGAGACAAGCTTGTCAGGTAGACCCATTGAGACATTCTATTTTTATCTTTATAGCATGGGGAGTTGAGTCTGGTAATCTTAGTTGGGGATGTTTCTTGGCTATAGCTATAGTAACATTTAAAACCCAACGTGTATGATGTGTACTTCATTTGAGTTACTTGCACAGTTTAAAAGTGCCATCGTGCAGCGCAATCCTTGTAAAACCATCACAGTATAATTAAAGTGCAAGACCACTTTGGTAAAGGTTTGGGTTGTATAGTTACCTTGCAATGATATAACTCCAAATGTGGACAACAAATCAAAAATTATTGCTGCAGTGATTAGAATTTTCAAAATATGCTCCTCATTGACTTACATTATAGCCTACGCTGAAACAGCTCTCAAAGTCACTCTTTTATTACATAAATAAACACAAACAAAGTTGATTCAGACAATATAGATTATAGAACATCACCAAAAAAATGTTAACTTCCTATTGATTTTATTATTTGAAGATCTGGATCCGGATCCACAAATCCAGTTCACCCCAGATTCGTTGCACTGGGGTGTCTAACTCACACCGGAAGTTTGGTGAAATAACATTGGAGTCTATGAGAGCCATTTCTTTAGCTTATGTACCAACACTATTTCTGAACGATTGAGACCTTTATAAAATACTCGGCTCAGGAAAATAAAATACATATCACACGACACACATTGTTTTCTGCTGTGTTGCTTTTTGATGTGTACACTGTGTAATTTTATAGAGCACAAAATCTGAAGTATATTGCAAGACTGTCCATCGTTTCCTGTCTGTCAACCAAATATATTCTTTTATATTTCTGAACCTATTATATGACAAAGGTCGCAAGCTTTCATAGCGTTTCTTCATGAGCTGGTCCAGCCGGCTCCATTCACTGCCATGCATTTCATCAAACTTCCGGTGCGAGGTTTGCCACCCATGGCTGGATTGGGGTGTTAGATCAACTACAAATGATTCCCAAGCACAGCACAGATGGGTCACATGCGGAGAACAAATCTTGCATACAGCAAATGGTATAGGACTGGTATGGTAAGGAGATGAGTGAGAAGCATGTCAAAAGACCTGGCTTCTTGAGCCTCTGGAGGCCACTGCTGCTCATAGATCCACAATGTAAAACATATTATTTGAATTCTCGCTGTCAAAAAATTTTTCCAAAATCAGAAGAGCCCACTTAGGCACCCAATAGGCTTCTCAGACTCAAGTCTGATTTACGGTGTACTTGGTTGTGCATCGATGTCTTGCACCGAAAATAGCCGATCTTAGTACATCTGCTATTTGTAGTGTGAGACACCGGCAAGTATAAATCAGGCATCCGACTTCTAAGAGCCTAGTTATTGTTTGATTGTCATTGTGTTGCTATCTAATCACCCCCTGTTAATTACATTGAATAATAAGTCTTATCTGAGCCAGTAAAAGACTGCTGTGCTATCCTCCGATTCCTCCCTCAAAGTCATGATATCACCTACTTGTAGTTGCTGAGATTATTGTTGCTGTCGGGCAGAAACCTCTTACTGTATCTCCATATTTTGTTTTCTCATAAAATGAACACCCTATACGTGTCACACAAAAGCATCACTTCGGCGCCACATTTGCTGATCTGATACTTTTGCTATATTTGGATCCTGAAAAGTAACAGTTTTGGACATATGAGGTTTCCACCCGACAGAGCTGTTATATTCTTTATCACATTGATCTGTGAATAGAAGAACACAAAACAAGTGTCATAATTGTGATTTTCTTTTATACCAATTATGATTCTAATTAGGCTGACTGTTGAATACGTTTGTGGTATCTCAAATATATATTGTCGCCTGATTGATTTCTTCTCTGTGTACTATTTTTTACCATCCATACAGACGTTTTGTCGGAGCTTTAATGTGTTTGATGTCACACGCCGTTGATCACTGCCTCCATCATAACTACTACCATCATTAAGTACCCATCAGTCTCGGAATAGTGCTTCAACAGTGCTGCCAGTGTCCCCAATGTGTACTCTCATGAAGAAATTCTAGGATTGTGTTGGAGAATTCTTTTGTAGTTTTTGTGTCACGATCATGAAATTATAGCTGACGAATAATTGTCATAAAAATAATTGGGATTATTAATTCAATTGTGTTTTTGACATTGAACATTGATTGGAACAAATTAAATTAAAAATTATATTTGGCTTTTAGGCTTCGTTAACAAATACATACAGTATATATATATATTTAAAAATGTTATAGCCTACTTTCAAGCTTGCCTATTTCAACTATATTTAGTTTTTAATGAAAATGTATGAACATCTTTCAACATGGAACCGATTATGATGATGATGATGATGCAAAAATAATTGTGATTATCTCAAATAATTAAGATCAGCTGCATGATTACAATATGTAATTGAGACAGGGCTAGTTATTGTTTGATGCTTTCTCACATTTCTGATGATGAGGAATTTGTTAACTTCAGCTTTTCTAATGTATTATTTGGTTGGTTAGCTTTCCCCTGGAAATTTCACCTGCCATTAAAGCAGAACCTAAACTTAATAACATTGCAATTATTAGCTATTATTTGCTTACATTTTAGGCTAGTTCTCTGTTCTCTAGTGGCTTTGTGCAAACACTATTTCCCTATTTTCATTGGTGACAATTGAATACGTAGCTCGCCCCCAAATATGACAGGGCTGGATACAAGTTGGCATGGAAATGTCAGACTGCAGCTGCCTCAATTTAAAAAGGTTCCCCCTTGATGCTAATTGATTATTCTATTTATATCCCACTTGGGGGATGTGGCTTGGCGCATAATTGGTCAATATACATGCTATATTAACTTTCAGTTAGAATTTCAGGTTATTAACCACTTGAACCCCAGCATCCAAATCCGGAGGGGAACATTAGCCAAAAATATGCAGATCTACAAGCTCATAACAAAACAGCTATCCAAGTACAGAACAACTCGGGTTCGATTCACTAAACAATTCATGTCTTTCATATGTGGTCCTACACCAGCCGTGAAGTGAAACACAGCTGTTTCAATTTGTATGCCAATCAGACAAATTGAAACACCTGTGTTGTTCCTCACATGGCAGGTGTAGGATTACATTTCAAACTCACGAATAAGATTAATGTGATTCCTTTTTTTTCCACTTCCTCCCTGTTTTTTGTTGTTTGGTTGGTCCCCAAAACTAAAATTAAAGGATGCGTGGTGAGAGGCGTTCCATTCCGTAATCGTAATCCATGGTTCTGTGCAGTGGGCACTGCATTGCTGGGGGATGCATTTAGTTAGTCAATTTAGTTTAGCGGAGGAGAGAGAGATGCTTCGCTCCTCCGCAGCTGTTCTTTTCGCCCGTGTGATTTTAGTGAACAACCGGTTTAATGTTCATCATTGATTTGAGAATTAGGCCTACGAAAGAAAGAAAGGAAGAAAACAATTGTTGAAAAGGCGAAAAGTTTTTCCTCGTGCGTTCCGTTCACGCGGTACGTAGCCTACTACTGAATATACTGATCGCTGTGTTGTCTGCTCTCTGCAGGGATCAAACTAAGGAAAAGAAGAGAAAGGATCGGTAGAAGTGAAGTGCCCAGATATTTTAGAACGAGTGAGTATTCTACGGCTCGGGGTCGGGAGAGGGAACAACTGTTCTGAAGACATTGACCTGTTGCGGATGTTACAAGTAGAATGGATGGATACAATGCAGCGCTGCGCGATGGATCATACAAATCGATTCTGATCTCACGGTCGTTGGGTTTCATTTAAGACTGTCTGGAGTATTAAATTGTAGGCTACGAAACGTAATTGTTTTTCGCGTCTTGGTTTACGCACAACGCACTTGGAGGGAACCCGTGCGACGTGTAGTCTTCGCTCCTCGTTGAGGACGCGAAACGCTGGACACAGCTACAGAGTGAAACAACTGGACACAGCCATTGTTTTAACAAAATGTACGAATGATTCAGTTAAGACAGGATTTCCCCAAATTGATGTCAAACAACAAACCGAGCACGTGCCGCGCCCTGCTATAGGACCTAACTGCGCCCCTTCTCTCTCTCTCTCTCTCTCTCTCTCTCTCTCTCTTCCTCCATCCCTTTTCGTTTGCTTTTGGGCAGAATGGCTCGGTTCGGAGAGGACGTTCCGGCCATGCTCGGCTCCACGGATGGGGGTTCTGAGCGCAACCGGAACCGCGATGGAGCAGCGGTGTCCACAGGTGGCATCTCCCCAGCCTTCAAGCAGACCAAAGCGCAGCGTGCCCGCACCATGGCCCTGTACAACCCCATCCCCGTCAGACAGAACTGTTTCACCGTCAACAGGTCCCTCTTCA
This sequence comes from Protomyctophum parallelum, assembly GCF_964188405.1. NCBI lineage: Eukaryota > Metazoa > Chordata > Actinopteri > Myctophiformes > Myctophidae > Protomyctophum > Protomyctophum parallelum. The sequence goes on along the minus strand of NC_139701.1, from coordinate 27,411,392 downwards.
TCTTCGGGGAGGACAACGTGATCAGGAAGTACGCTAAGAAAATTACGGAGTGGCCATATCCTTTTCGTTTGGGCTGGTCATACTACTGTAAAGTGGCAATAATGGGTAAGATGACACACAATAAAGCTTGATCCTTTATGGCTCTGGTTCTCAACCATTTAAATTATTTCAAGGAACCCCGTTCAATTCATTATGCATTTAGGGCACAGACACCCATTTGAGACTTTTTAGTTTTAGTTTTTTAAATCTCTCAATTTACACTGTAAAATCCTAATCCTTTAGTGTTAATGCAACTCTTGGGAGTGTACAAAAGGGAACCAAATGGACACGGGGTCCTATTGGTTCCATTGGTACACTACACTCAGTTACTGGGTCACCTGCAAGGGTCCATAATGGTTCCTAACACCTTTCTAATAATGAGTCCCTAACCATTTTGCTGAGGACCCCCTGGGAGTCCAACAATTAGGCTACCCCTGCATGGGGGTATCGGGACCCCTGTTGAGAACTACCTTAGCCAATCTAGGAACGCATGTCTAGCTGCTGAACTGAATCTGTCTTGAGAGATTACATGTCGGTAGACAAGTTGTGTAATATGTTTAAGCAGGCAAATTGTCCTTTCCAGTCAGTTTTTACTTGCAGTTGCTCTTTGAAATGCTTTAGTTGTAGTGCCAAAGGATCAATTCAGCACCATGGATAGCGCGCACACACACACACACACACACACACACACACACACACACACACACACACACACACACACACACACACACACACACACACACACACACATTTTATCGCTGGAGTGACAATTTCTGATGTTGGCCTTTTAAAATTTTCTTACACATTTAGCTTGAATTGAATTGTGTTGGAAGTGAGCAGGACCTGTTGGACAAGGTACTGTACACTTTGTACCACATAAAGTCCTAAGTTCTGAGTATCTAATTACGAGATTTTACAGATCAGTTGCAAATACATACACAAACAGTGAGGATTTGTCTGTCTGTGTATGGCCTACACAGAAAAGTATAGGACTGCCACTGGTACAGAAAGAATAGCCTACTCTGTACCAGCAGCAGTGATGATGTGTAGAATCTATAGTTAACAACACTGAAATTCTACAGCAACCTCAAAACTGAGCAATAACAAGACAGGGTCTAATTATGGTGACTTTCATGTGTATTCAGTATTTGGAGGTCAGTGCAGAGCTCAGTGGAACTCCATATTTGGGGCGGTTGAACCCTTCGGTGTCATGCTGTAAAAAAAAAAAACACACTCATGTGAAGTGAGGGGCACTTTTCCTAATCCTAAAACTATCGGGACATGTGTTTCAACGTGTAGACTGATTAATTCCTGCATTTACAATATCGTGTCTAACCTCTGTGTGCCCTTACTTTCCCAAGCTCTGTCAATGGATTTGAAATCAAACCCCATTTAATACAACAATGGCATCTTTTTCTTTTCACTTACACGCATTGGCCCCATGCCAATATGTAAGGACTTTTTTGAAGACGTTGAAAGTGAAAAACATTTTCCAATCACGTATCTTGCTAAGGACAACCACCCACACACACACTCATGCACGCACGCACGCACGCACGCACGCACGCACGCACGCACGCACGCACGCACGCACGCACGCACACACACACACACACACACACACACACACACACACACACACACACACACACACACACACACACATAAACACACACACACACACACACACACACACACACACACACACACACACACACACACACACACACACACACATAAACACACATAAACACACACACACACACACACACACACACACACACACACACACACATACACACACAATGTCCATAAGTCTAGTCTATGTGTTCTTGTAGTGCAGCTCACCAGGTGCTATCCAGGTGTGGTCTCTTCTCTGCCATTGTTCTGCTCCATTCAGTGTCTTTCCGAGTGACTGGCCTTCTGCAAACAGAATTTATCTGCCTCTATTATCTGTCAGTGTCTATTGTTGTTGTTTTCCTAGTCTTTGTTCATTCATTTAATCTCAATTGCCAGTTAGATAGAAAAGGAGTTTCAGTGCGTTTGTGTTGAGGTGTAGTTTTCCAGATTATTAGTGTTATTTAGTCTCTAGAGAAGGTTGAATCATTTCCAGTAATATTGCTAAGACATAATCACAATTTGGGTAAGAAACAAATAACATAATTGTGTGGAAAATGTATTGATAAAATACAGTGTGTGGTTAAATCAGACCACAAAAGAGCTTGAAGGGGAATTCACAAGTCCCTGCTTCTGGTGACTGATATTGTCCTAATGAAATTAGAGACCTTACACATTTTTCCCCTTATCATTATTCATATTTTCTGTAATGTAATCTTGCATTATGGAGTTCTGTAAGTCCATGACTGAAATCCATAAGTCCATGCACTGAAAAGTGAATGTCTCCCCATTCTCCCCAATTCATTATTACTTTGATTAAATTGAAATTCATACTCCCCCTACTGATGGAAGGAGGTAATTGCAAAAAATTCTGAATTACAAACTAAAGATGGTGGTGCATCTAGTATCCCATATAGTGCGCTTTCTGCTTTATTGACATTGTTTACCAGTCAGTGTCCTACCCAACTCCAGGATTGAAATTTCTCATTGGAAAAGTAGCTAGATGTATTGTATTAACATACTCTACAATACAGATTGGTTAAAAGGACAATATATTCATTCCAGTAAGACATTTTTGGAATGATTACTGTTGACTAGAGCGGTGCGGCGGTGCCCATTGGAGCTTCTACAGCGTTGCCTGTTGGGCACTGGCCTACTTGGAACGATGCAAGTTGGAAATGAATGCCCTACCCAGATAGTCTGTGTCCAGTTTATGCCCATATATTGAGTTCTTTGTCAGGCATGCCCAAAAATGGAGTCTATTCTCCATATCTCTAGTCAGAATTATGTCAGAACAGTCCAGCTCCATATATGGACACTGGGCAGGGGCCCTGTCCAGGCCTTTTGTGGCAGTTCTGGACAACCGTGGGTCCGACCGACTCGACATCGGGCACACTGCCCTTCCTTGTGGGGGTGTGGAACGCGTGTGTCGAATTTGAAGTCAGTGGGGCGAACGGTTCTCGAGTTACATGGATTACGTGGAGACTTGTTGCATTTATAGTTCGATTGTGATTTTCTTCTGATTCTGTTGGATGGACATCAGTAAACTGAAGGCTGTCCGAGTGAATTTTCTTGTGGGTCACCAGAAGGAAAGTAGCCAAACTAGATAACCCCAGGTTAATGTGTTGTTCTGGAGGGAGTGTCCTATTACGTCTAATGAGCTCAACTGTATCCGATTAACAGTCATTAACAGGCATGATAAACAATGACGTCCGATTGGTGTGTCACATGGCATCATATCAAGTCATAAGTCACACACAGACTTTATTTCATATTGTTTCCCATTATGGTTTTGAGAGGAGTGTTCCTTAGCAGGTGGTTGGGCCAAGCCCCCAGTAAGGCTATCCAATGTTGAAGATGCCACTACCTACTGGCGAAATGTGGAATTGCAGCACTTTAATGGAAGTGGACGGACGTTCATGACGTCACGTGCATTTTGAGGTCCGGGGCTAGGCTAGGCTAAACTTCCGCTCGTTCGAGCCATTGAGTTATAATTATACTTTCGGCAGTCCCCCAGCGCCCACAGTGTCCCCAGCGGGAATTGAACCCAGGACCTTCTAGCTTTATTCATGCAGTGTAATGTACTGTAGCTGTATGTGTGGGGAGGATTTTGTGTGTGCACTCAATTATTACATTTTAAAGATGGAGTGCCTTGATTTTTTTCAACCCTAAAACATGATCATCAGGTATTATTATAATATAAGGAGTATTTGTTAAAATCACCCTGTCAAGGGTTCAGCCTCCAGGAAGAAACCCTAAATACAAAGTTAATACACCATTGCACATAAAAACGACCCTAGGGTGTCTAATGAAGTACTGTCACCAATCTGCCAGACCAAATAGCCCATAGCAGATTTAGTCTGGTGCTGCTCGGTTGTGATTGGATTTCCCTGGCCCCCGAAGTTGTGGGGCACCAATCAGGGCTCAGTATGCAAATATTGGGCAGGCATTTTTTGCCTCTTGGAAATGCATGTTCCACAATATCTGCGTAGACTACTGTAAAGTCTACGCAGTGTCTGGCCATGCTAGGCTAAAGTTTAACCTGACTAGTTGTGAGATATTTGCATACACAGTAAAACTTTCTCAGTGTTCATTTATCCATTTGTGACCCTGAGAGTTAATAATCAGGATTTTACAGTATATTTGTGCAAAAATTGTATCTCCATATTGTTCTTTAATTATTATATATATTATTATTATTTTTCCATACATTCATTTTGCGATGACATGCTCAATATAGGAGCGACGAAATGACTAAAGTCTGTCTGTGGATATTATAAATATTGAACCAATGAGAAGTATTAACTGCTTGAACTTGAACATTGGATCCATTGGAAGAAACACAGGTTATTTCCTGAAAATGTACAGTTTTGGATGGGTTTCTACTTTCTGCCCAACAGCAAGTCAGCGACGATATGCATGTGTATATCTGTGGGTGTGTGCAAGCTATTGTGTGCAAGCACACACGTGCATAAGTGTGTGAGTCTGCCTGCCTGCCTGCCTACCTGTGGTGATAGTCGAGGGAAGGCTGGCCGGGGGCTGGAAGGCAAAAGGCAGGGCTAATGAAGCACACAACTCAGGCTGAGTGTGGTGGGCCTGTGGAGGGCTGGCAGCTGCTTCTGCGGTTTGATCCCCACTAGGGGGGACCGCTGCAGCAGGAAGCTTCCCACTTGGCAGGTACACCTCTGAATAATTGATTATTGCATTGTTTGTGTTAACCATTCCACGCACATGTTGGAAGGTTTGTTTTAGTCACATCATTTCTATGTATTTCTCTTGTGAGAGGATATATGGCGCTTAGCCAACAATGCCCTGTTAAAACGGATCCGCCAGCATATTTCAAAATATACGTAGGTGCTAGAGTGCCAGCAGATATGGCAGATTTTACTCTGAAAGGTCCCCCCATTCCGTTCCCCCCAAATACCGGGAGGCATAATCTTCCATTTTTACCTCACACTGGTCACGCTAAAGTCTCTCGATAGAAGCGTTTATATTCGATATATAATTTTTTTATTTTTGGTTTTATATCAATAAAAAAGCCCTAATGACGTGTACTGTACACACGTGCAAGGCCTCCTGCGGTTTGATTAGAAAAGACGTGTATACACGTCCTTAGCAAAAATTGTGGTTGGCAAACACACACTAAGGTTGGCGAACATGCATTTAGGTTGGCGAACATGCGCTGCTCACGTGCTTGCGGTTTAGGTTAGGGCAGGGGTCGGCAACCGGCGGCTCAAGAGCCGCTTGCGGCTCTTGAGCACTCCCCTAGTGGCTCCCTGTAGCATTACAAAAAAATCTATGAAAATGTATAATGTTTATTTTTTCACATTTTTATTTTTAATTAAGGTTTCTGTAGGAGGCCAAACGTGACAGAAACATTCTTAAGTTTCCCAATTTTGTAAAAATGTGTAGAATAAATATTATGATGGATTGCCTGTATGCTTAATCTGCAGTAGGCTATAGCCCTGAAACATGACTGTCAGTCATGACGCAACAGCAGCCTGTTTTACGCAATCGCAGTCCATAAACATTCCGATTTAAAATATAAAGTCCTCGACACATGTGCCACGGGAGTTAGAAATTTGCTGGTACAGCGATTAGCATTGCTGCATCCCGCGTTGTTTAATAAAAAGCATTTTTATCCGAGCACCCTTTTCTCAAACGGGGTTGGGAAACAGTTGCACACCGGGTGGGGGCGCGTAGTTGAAAGCCAATGGCAAAATAACAGCTCGGATAAAAATGCTTTTTATTAAACAACGCGGGATGCAGCAATGCTAATCGCTGTACCAGCAACATTCTAACACCCGTGGCACATGTGGCGAGTACTTTATATTTGGAATCTGAATGTTTATGTACACGTTTACAATGTAAATGTAGCGATTGCGTAAAACAGGGTGCAGTTGCATGACGCACCATGGCTAAATCTGCAGTGACAAACTATCAAACAATAAATAAAACGTGGCAAGCCGTTCACAGACGGTGACTATATGAAGGAGTCATATAGACGTTTTATTATCTCCCGGGTTGCAACGAAACAGCAAAGCAGCAGCCAGCAGTGGTGGAGTTTAAAGCTGCGATCCACTTCTTAAAAGTTTGCTCCCTTCTGCCTTCCCACACACTTGTGTGGAAAACATGGAATGCTCTTCCAGACAATTATGTGAACATGAAGAAACTCGCATTTGGAGTATTATCCATCTTTGGATCAACGTACTTTTGTGAGCAGATATTCTCAAACATGAACTACATTAAATCCAAATACCGCACACGCCTCACCGATGAGAGCTTGCAATCGTGTGTGAAGATTAAAGTGACATTTTACGTGCCCAATGTTGAGAAGCTCTCCAGCGATGTCCACACACAGAAATCACATTAAACGGGTATAAGAACACAATGCAAAGAACATGGCATAATAATGGAGGGTGCGTTGACTGCGTTCGGAAATGCGCACCGCGGGAGCGCACTCGCCTATTAGTTTGCATTGCACAGTGCGCTCAGTGCGCTATTTCCGAACGGGCTTAAACCATAGCGCACTTTTTATTTTGATAGATAGGCTACAAGTAAGATGCGCAAACGCGGGAAGCGAACGCAGCTTGTGTGTGTGTGTGTGTGTGTGTGTGTGTGTGTGTGTGTGTGTGTGTGTGTGCTACAGCTGCGCCCTCTGGTGGCGGGCGGGTGGTGTAACAGCGGGACACACACACACACAGACATTCAGCCCTTGCTGTCATAGTAAGTGGCTCACTGCGTTCGCAAATATCTACTTGCAGCCCTGTTGTCTTCATTATATAAGCATTTTAAGGCTTAATTTTTTTTTGCGTCTCCAGGTAGATTTTGAATAATTGTTTTTGGTCGAAAATGGCTCATTCAACATCTTGGGTTGCCGACCCCTGGGTTAGGGTTAGAGATAGGGTTAGTAAGGTTAGTAATGGTCAAACTAATGGGAGGTCGTACCAATGCCATGCTACCACTGCTACTACATATCAGCAGGCCTGAGTGAACCCTGAACACATCTCCAGTTTCTCTACATATCCATAATGTTTGATGTCAAACATCAAACATATAATATTTGAGTCGATGTCTCAGGCTGGCAGGTCAGCTGTGGAGGTGGGAAGGACTGAGCCAGTCATGTCCTGTGCTTCAACAGACAGCTTGTATGCTTGTAAGTGAATTCAGTACAGTGCACACACCTGCTGATGTGAAGTAATTTTCACACCTTACTCTGCCAGACTCCTTTTGTAATACTCATCTTCTGAGATTCATTGATACTTTGCATTTACCCCTTTCTCTGTTAATTATTTCACTAACACAGAAATGCATCTATGGATGCATGAATCTTACTCCAGGCTTAACCACTTTCTACCTAGGCGAACATTTTTAAGATTTTTCTAACAAGTATTAAAAGTAGCACATCTATGAACTCATTGTGTTGTGCAATGTGTTGTGAGCTTGTAGTTCGGATATTTTCAAACAACATGTGTTTTTAACACATGTCCAGCTGGAGCCTACTGGCTTTCATTTATGTTTGTGTATAGTCCCACCCTTTGTAGATTCACACTCTCACCTGACCCACCACCTACCCTCCCTCCTGTTCACGCAGACACTCTCACGCAAACGCACAGTCGTACACGTATGCAGACAGCCAGACACACGCACGCGTATCCAGACACGTGCATACGCTTCACAGATTCACAACCAAACCAGGTCCCAGATGCCTTGTGATTAACTTGTATCTTCACCCGGTGTAATAATAATCACAGGGGCTTGAGTCTAATCTGGGCCCTGACACGCTCACAGATGCACAGCGTATCACACTCCCATCTCTGTGTCTATTTTTACACGGGTGTTTGAGGAGTGAGGCAGCACGCCGTCGTCACTGTGAGTCACAGACGCCACCGTGGCACGCACGCACGCACGCACTTATAAGATATTATAATCTTTTCATAAACATGTATAATTATATATAAACGATGATAAATAATCATTATACTTTAAAAGCTTAATCATAACACATTATAAACTTTATTATTAGGGCTGTGAATCTTTGGGTGTCCCACAATTCGATTCCGATTCTTGGGGTCACGATTCGATTCAACTCGATTCTCAATCCAAAGGCATTTTTTTTTCCAGATTCAAAATGATTCTCGATTCAATACATACAGTAGGATTTCATCATGATCTACCGGTACTCCAGTCTTGTGGCATGAAAGCAGAGTACATTTCTTAAAACAGCTTATTGTACAAAACGTTTTAACTTCTGACTGAGTCTGACACTCAGTTACTTTTTCTCACTCAGTTACCAGAACAATACATTCAAGTAAAAAATGCTGTAAAATAAACAAAATTGGTAGGCTTAGGCTAGCTGGTAGTGAAAATGCACACATGCAAAGTATGCAGAAACCCATAATGTATTGCACAGGTTGAACTCAATCACTTGTGTTAGGCACAGAGACTAGAGACACACTCACACTAACGAGTTGCCTTGTTGCAAATTATGACACGCAGTTTCTGCTGTCCAAATATGACTCTGTATGACCAAATATACTCTCAAAAAACCTCTGTGTTTTAAATAGACACTAGTGCTTCCTAGGGTATGATTTGGGGCCCTAAAGATGATTACAAAATCAATATCAACATCTTAATACTGTCCAATACTTTGATAGGGAGGGGGGTGAAATTATGACAGGCAGTTGCTGCTGTCAAAATATATAACAACCCCTTTGTGTTGAAATAGATACTAATGCTTTCTAAGGCGTGATTTGGGGCCCTAAGGATGATCAAAATGAATATCAACATCCTAATACTGTCCAATAATTAGTCTAGATAAGGAGGGGGGTGAAATTATGACTGGGTGAAATTATGACAGGCAGTTAGCTTATACAGTATAGGCATAGAAGAAATATGTGGGTGTCTAAATCAGTGTTATTGTTTTGGCCGTGTTTCACATGATCACAAAGTGAAAGAGCAATTTTATTTAAGGGGTAGGCCTACGTGCATGTGTGCGTGCGTGCGTCAGTGTTTGTGTGTGTGTGTGCGTGTGTGTGTGTGTGTGTGTGCGGGGGCAGTTATGTGTAGGATCCAGTGTTTGTTCAGCTGCCCAGTAACCATCTTGTAACATTGGCTTTTGGCTGCACATGGGAGTGAAGCCCGTTGCCGTGGATACCTCTCTCCAGCCTACTTATGTCTTCATGTCCTCTCTTGTTTTCTTTCTCCCCCCTCCCTCCCTTCCTGTCTCTAATAAAGCCTTTATACTTCATCAAGTATAAAAGCTCAACGATGCTGCACGCTCTGAATGATACGATGCTGCACGCTCTGAACGATACGATGCTGCGCGCTCTGAATGATGCTGCACGCTCAGAACGATGCTGCACGCTCTGAACTCGGATGTGGATGTTAACTAGTCAGTCAGTCACCTCAGTAAATTATTACCCAAGCACCGCGTTTATTGGAAGCTTAAGTTGTAAGTGCACCTCAACATCTCTCACTTTCTCCTGGTCTATAACATTGTCTTCTCTCTCTCTCTGTCTCTCTCTCCCTCGCCCTCTCGCCCTCTCTCTCCCTCGCCCTCTCTCTCCGCACTCCCTCCTCTGTCTTTCTCTCTGTCTCTCTCTCTGAACAATTGAGTGGTTGGCCAATTTGCCTGGGTTGGAATCCCTGCAGGCTGATGGGAGTCAGATTACGTTTGCTATGTTTTCGTGTCTTCCCATATGGCTCTCATGTCCCTGGGTAACCCTGCTGAGGTCGTCTACAGGCAGCACATTGATTGGCCCGTCAATCCTTATATCCCTCCATTTGTCTCTCTTTGCTATATCTATGTAACTTATTTGCCTCTTTACATCCCACCTGTTTCCAAGCTCCCAGTGCTTCTTTAGAATGGTTTTCCTAGTGCATTATTGATCACACTCTATGCCTTCCCTCCTGATCTCTCTCTCAATTCAATTCAATTCAATTCAATTCAAAGGAGCTTTATTGGCATGAGAAAACGTACGTTTACATTGCCAAAGCAGAAGTGGAACAAGACAATCAAAATAAAACAATGTATTTACAAATAAATATTGGATATAAATAGGAAAATAAAGGTTTAAACAGAGCTGTGTTACATTAACACTTTGGGTAATACTATCTTGTGGAACTATAAAAAGGTTGTGCATTTTCTGTCAGAGATAGTTACAATATACGATATACAATATACATCCATATAGGAGACGTTAGCTTTATACTTTTGATAACACACAATGGTTTGTATTCCTTAAGGTGCTTGTATTCCATTTGACATCCTTCTCCTGTCACAGCAGCTCACAAATCTCGCTGCTGTGTTTGTACATTGTTGTACTTCACCCAACAGATATGGGAGTTCTTTTGTCATTAGTCATGTTTTCAAACTCTCCTTGGGTGATTGTAATCCGTGGAAAGTATATGTCTCTGATGTCTTGGTACAGTGGGCAGATGGTTAGGAAATGTAGCTCAGTCTCTACCTCGTTTTGTGTGCAGTGGGTGCACAGTCTGTCTTCTCTTGGGAGCCAGGTTTCTCAATCGCAAGACTGTGTTTACTGAGTCTATATCGAGTTAATGTTTTCCTTAGTTTTGGGTCAGTTACTGTGCTCAATTTTCCTGCTACTGTGTATTCTCTGTTTAGAGCTAAATAGCAATCCATTTTGCCATGATTTTGCTTTCGGTGTGTGTGTAATTGTTGCACACAACACACACGCAGATGATCTACAAGCACAAATGTGACATGTGGTGAGCTTGTAGATCTGCTATTTTCAATGTATGACACTGGCACTCAATTGAGTATAAATTCAGCCCTCTCTCTCTCTCTCTCTCTCTCTCTCTCTCTCTCTCTCTCTCTCTCTCTCTCTCTCTCTCTCTCTCTCTCTGTCTCTCTCTCTCTCTCTCTTCCCGCTCACAGCCAGGAACAAGATGTGTGCCCACGCACCATTAGTAAGATCCACATCCCTGGCATACCTCAACCCCAGAGCAGCAGAAGTTAAACCAGCAACCAGCAGAGGTCTCTTGGCTACAGGGTGTATATTACCTGGCTTGTAGCAAGACTGAGCCATTTATAGTAACAGTTGTCTGGTCAACCCACTCTCCCATTTAATGGATCAGCAGTTCCCAAATGGTGGATCGAGGCACACAGGTGTTTTTTGATTGATTGAAATATTTATTAACAGTTTGTAGAATTTACAGTACATTTTAAGCACAAACTCAATACAAAGACTCTTAACTGTGAGTGGACGACCCAATTAAGCATTACACTTGTTTACAACAGGGTCCACATTGTTCAATTCATCAAAACATTTAGAGACATACAAACATTTAGAGACATACAAATAGACATTTCTATGTAGCTAAAGAACAGAACAGGAATTCATCATAATATGATGAATTTTTTGCTTCCTATATTATAGGAAGCAAAAAAGGGAAAATATACATTATACAGTGAGGGAAAATGGGGTGGGGGGGTGGGGGGGATTCAGATTTTACAGAGGCCAGTTTCGAATTGCAGCCATCCGTAGGTGCCCTTTGAGAGCGGTTTTGAAGGAGTCAAGGGATTCACATGTCTTAATGACTGTTGGTAGGGCGTATCTGCCGAATCTGGGTTGTACATGGTTTGTTGCACTCCCTCTGGTGTTGTGGGTGTGGACTTTGTTTACATTAAGGAAGTATTTAGACAGGTACATGGGTATCTTGGTGGTGTATCGAATCTTGTGGACCAGACCCATTGCAAGATGCTGTACTCTGTCGTCGACCCTAAGCCATCCCAGCCTGTCAAAGTGGGCAGGGGTGAGGTGGGTTCGGGGGGTGAGGCCAAGTAGGAGCCTGACCAGTTTGTTTTGGGAGGTCTGGAGCCTTGTTTTAAGGGCCTTTGAGGTGCTGTGGTACCAAGAGGTGGATGCATAGTCAAAGAAACCTTGTACGAGGGCTCCTGTTAAGGTCTTCAAGGTGTTTTTGCTGACCAGTGAGGAGATCCTGTAAAGGAATCTTGTTCTTTGATTGACTTTTTTGATTACGTTGGTGGCCATTTTATCACCGGAAAGATTGGCCTCCAGGATGGAACCTAGGTAGGTAATTTGATCTTTTCGTGTGATAATATTGTCACCCACTCTAACCAAGAAGCCATCTGCCTTGCTGAGATTACTATTTGATCCGAAGAGGATGGATTCAGTTTTTCCCAGGTGTAAGGATAGTTAGTTATCAGCGAGCCAGGTGCAGATTCTACCGAGTTCAGAGCTGAGGGTCTTTTCAACCTGCAGTTTGTTCCTGTCCGAGACCAGCAGTGCTGAGTCGTCTGCGAACAGGAACAAGTTGCAGTCACAAGCTGAAGTCATGTCGTTGACATATATAAGGAACAGTAAAGGCCCTAGTATGCTTCCTTGTGGGACGCCACAGCTCACTGGGAGGGGAGGGGACAGTGTTCCGTTCACCTCCACCATCTGTTCTCTCCCCTCCAGGTAGGATTGCATCCAGCTCACTGATGTGCTATCAAAACCAATAGCTTTAAGCTTGTTAACCTGTATGGAGTGGTTCACGGTGTCAAAAGCCTTTTGGAGGTCCAGCATGACCATGCCGCAGTATTTTCCAGCGTCCACCTCGTGTTTGATGTGGTCGCTCAAATAGAGGAGGCATGTGTCAGTGGAGTGGGATGTTCTGAACCCAGATTGGAACTCGTACAGCAATTTATTAGTGGCAAGATACTTTTCAACCTGTTCATAGACTATTTTTTCCATCACTTTCGAGATGGAGCTTAGAATAGAAATAGGGCGGTAGTTGCCGGGTTCTAATTTACTCCCTTTTTTGTACAGGGGGGTTACTTTGGCCAGTTTAAAATCTTGGGGGACCTGTCCCTGTTTGATGGAGAGGTTTACTATGTGGGTGATGACGGGAGCAATGGAAATGGCTGAGTCTCTGAGAAATTTGGAGGGTATATTGTCATGGCCAGTGGCCTTGTGGGGTTGGAGGGCACTCAGTTTTTTAAGTACCTCCTCAGTTGTTACCATTGCCATTTTAAAATCATCTTTACAAACACCTAGGTTTTTGTAGAAGGCTTTGATGTGCTCTACACCAAAACGCCCAGAGTGGGAGGGCAGTTTGTTAACCAGCATTGTTGCAATGTGTGCCTTGGAATCTTGCAGCATTTGCACATTATAGCAATATACTGAATACAACTATACGAAAGTATTGGTTTACAGTATCAGTATTTTGTGATTGCATACTACTACTACAACACGTCATGCATCTGAGCTTGTTGATCTGTTATTTTCACTTTGAATAGAGCAGTGTCTTGTGAGTTTGACTTATCCATTGGTGTGCCTTGTGCACAAAACTTTTGAAAACATCTAGATCTGAAAATGAATGTTCCTTCAGCTCTGATGTGGATAAGACAGGCGTTCTATCATGGCTTCTGTGGCTTCAGGGCTTACGTTAGTCTGTGGCTTTACATTATAAAATCTATGCTTTTCCACATGAAGAAGTTGATGTCGGGTTGCACTGTAATTACATTTTGCTGCTGGTGGCCTTGCTTTAATCTACTATACCCACCATGGGATGCTAGCACTACTGTATGTGACATGTATGGGATCCTAGCAATGTACAGTACATGTAATATATTGTTTTCAGTATGATTAGTAGTAGTACATGCCAACTATATAGAACTATGCCAATTGTTACATTGTTTATAACTTTTTTTCTTTCTTCTTTTATCTAAGAAAATATTAAGGAAAGTGTGTACTGTGTATATTTGTAGCCCCATACAAGAGGATATAGACTTCTCTGTACTTATAGTAGTACATGTAGTTACATAGCACTGAAAATGCATCCACACAGCTTGTCAATGGCACAAGTTATTTAATTTAAGATATCTGTGAGTTATAAAAATTATCAAAATGAATAGTTCACTTGTGTAATGGTCACTCTAGTCTAGCAAAATCAGACGTTTCGATAGCTAGCTCCACCTCAGAAATCAGACCTCTGAAAGTCAGGCTATGCAAGACTACGGTCACTCAGACTTAGCTTTCACAGACAGATTATTCCGTGATTCTCAACCTTTTTAATTTCAAGGGCCCATTTGATACGATTTGTATCTATAGCAGGTATCAAGACTCCGCTCTGACTCCGCTCTGGCTAAACCAGTTGGTATATGTAGTGCAAATGAGTAAATGTTGTCAGAACGTCAACGAAATGATCAGTTCTCAAATGTTGGGTGAGCTCCTTAACCCTGGCATTCCACTCTGTTTGAATACATGATCCTGGCCACCATCATCGCCAACTGTATCGTCCTGGCTCTGGAGCAGCACCTCCCTGGGGAAGACAAGACCCCCATGTCTAAGAGACTGGTGAGAGAGACGCACGCACACACACACACGCACACGCGCACACACACACACACACACACACACACACACACACACACACACACACACACACACACACACACACACACACACACACACACACACAGTGAGTACATTATCTTCTTAGTGATAGTATTATACTATGGAATGGATAACTTGTTTACTCCAGAATCACATTTCTCAATGTAACAATATACACCTACGCGTTGTGGCAACAATGCCTTCATCAGAGTCACCCTGATTCAATGAACACCCCTACACAGACAAAGTCCAGTACAGAGAGAGGGCTGTTTGTCATTCAGGGTGTGAATGAACACCCCTACACAGACACAGTCCAGTCCAGTACAGAGAGAGAGGGCTGTTTGTCATTCAGGGTGTGATTTCCTCCAACAGGAGAAGACAGAGCCCTACTTCATCGGCATGTTCTGCTTGGAAGCAGGGATCAAGGTCATCGCTCTGGGCTTCGTGTTCCATAAAGGATCCTACCTGAGGAACGGATGGAACGTCATGGACTTCATAGTGGTCCTCAGCGGGTGAGTGTGTGTGTGTGTGTGGGGGTGTGTGTGTGTGTGTGTGTGTGGGGGGGGGGGGGGGGGGAGGGGGGGGGGGGGGTTGGTTGCATGACAAGTGTGTCAACTATATTGTATGTAACAATGTTCTGCCGTCTGTGCACTCTGTGTAACTGTCTGTTTTCCTACAGTGTCTATGTCCTTTGTACAAGGCATTCATTCTTGTACTGTTTATGTGGATATAAATAAACGTGTGTGTGTGTGTGTGTGTGTGTGTGTGTGTGTGTGTGTGTGTGTTTGCGTGTACGTGTGTGTGTGTGTGTGTGTGTGTGTGTGTGTGTGTGTGTGTGTGTGTGTGTGTTTGTTTGTGTGTGTGCGTGTGTAGCTTACAGTCTCCCCGACAGACAGAGTCTAGTCGCTGTCCATGGTGCTGAATGAATGCAGCCGCAAGGTTTTACAGCAAAATACCTCTGTTCACAATGTGCTCTGATAATAAAATCCCAGTAACAGAGATGAGCAATAAAGAAAGAGTCAGAATGCAATATGAGTCAGAATGCAATGTGAAAGACTAATCGCTGTCCATGGTGCTGAATGAATGCCGCCACAAGGTGTTTTACAGCAAAATACCTCTACTCTGTTCACAATGTGATCTGATAATAAAATCCCAGTAACAGAGATGAGCAATAAAGAAAGAGTGAAAGCTTGATTTGTTATACTTTGTAAATGTAATGGCAATCCAGCATCTTATTCTGATTACTTCCAGGAAGTTCCAGTACATCTCCTATGATGGCTAAGTGCAAATTTATACTTTTCACGTGTCCGACGTGTTGTTTGGCGAACATAACTGATTTATAACAGAAGTATAAATGAGGCATAACCACTTAAACCTTATCGAATGTGTTGTCTATACTACACACATACTTATAGTCTATACTTGGCTTCCTCTATTTTCCCCCTACACCAAATATCTTCACTGAAATTGGATTGGACACACAGGAAGATAGTTTTGTCTATTAAAATTATTCATGATCACCTCATTGATTCATTCACATACTCTCATACTGTACACTTACTCTCTCTCTCTCTCACACACGCGTGAAATATTAATAATTCATTGCACAAAAGTACAAAGGGTGGCAGACAGGGTTCTTAGAGAATTTTACATGATTCTGGCTGTTCCATTATTGATGAGCAGAGTCTTAGAACTTATCTGAAGAGGAGGAGAGAGAGGGAAGGGGAGAAGGAGGCAGGCAGAGAGACAACCTCTTTGTGTTAGATTAGACAGAATTGTATACTCACATCTGATGTGTAATACCTGTGTGTGTGTGTGTGTGTGTGTGTGTGTGTGTGTGTGTGTGTGTGTGTGTGTGTGTGTGTGTGTGTGTGTGTGTGTGTGTGTGTGTGTGTGTGTGTGTGTGTGTGTGTGTGTGTGTGTGTGTGTGTGTGCGCGCATGGTGTGTGTGCGCATGGTGTGTGTGCTTGTATGGTGAAACCACAACTATAGCGACAACTAATAAACGATAGCATTTGGATCACTTTCAGCATATTGCTACATTGACAGCCATTAAAAATCAGAAGGGCACTCACTCACCTTTGAAAGTTTTGTTAGAGATGACAAAAGAGATGAGACTTTTATGAATAGCTGGTAGACTAGCATCACCTCAGGTAGGATCACCTCCTTATAATTCATATTATACCCCCCTCCCAAAAAAAATGTAATAAAGGCTTTCCTCCTCTTTTTAACCTTGAGTGCCCGGATCATCTATTTTTCTTTATGCCTTGATCCCGTTTGATCCGTGTGAGCACCTTTTTATCATCATTACCTGTTTATATCTCTGTCGAGCACCTGGTTAGTTTTTCTTTTTCTCCACTTATTTTACTTTGTCTTGAAATTACTGTAAGGCATAACTGGGAAGCAGCACAGGCTATACAATGATACAATCGTAACTCAGCGCTGCTAGTGCAGTGAGTGCACACACTGGGAAGTGGGAACAATTACAAACAAACAAGTTAACAACACAGGTCAACGTGACATGACAGGTCAAGTACCTTCAGTGATTATTAGCTGCTGCCAACTAGTGGTAAGTGGACGTACAGGATTAGGCTGAATAATTGGCAAGGCTGATTGGAAGGATGCAATGCAATATTACTACTACTACTACTAATACTAATACTACTAAAAATAATAATTAATAATTACAAAATCGGGAGGCCCCTGATGGGGGAAACATATATAAAGCAGTCACTGCCTCCATTGTAAGAAACGGCTTGTGTTAGCAGTAGCTCACTACACTTACCGCCATTGCCCTTGATCAATGGCAATTGCGCTTTTATAGCGTTTTCGATCGATCAAGCCAAAATGCTACTTGCGTTGTCATGACAATGGATTGCCCATCTTAGATTGTCCTCACCATAATAATCCATTCTATCTGTTTCTTTCATTCGCCTGTATCTTCTATTCCTTGTCCCAGATGGCATTTTTGGTCAAAACAACGTTTCTTTGATGGCACAGAGCCGACTCTGTGGAGGCCTCTAGTGCCCCAGCATAGATCTTGTTGAACGAGACCCGTTAAACTTACTAGGATATGTCTACTTCCGGAAGTCTGGAAATGTGGCTTTTCAAAATAAGAGCTGGGAAAAATGCTGGCGTGAATTATATCCTAATTCTTCAATAAATGCTAGCGGGCTAAGTGTGAAGTCAGGCTTTAAGCTGCACAAAAGAAGTGGGGAGGTGTAAAACAGAGAGAGAGAGAGACAGAAACAGAGAGAGAGAGAGAGAGACAGAGAGGGGGAGGAGGAAATGAGAAGGGTGCCTCCATGTGTAAATGGTACTAATTGGCACCGTGGCTGTTCTCTTAGACGGCAAGACCCTCCATTAGACTGGCAACACATGGCAGAGGGCAACTCCCATGTAGCAATGGTGTCACTGCTCTGTGCCAGCACAAAGGGGGTGTATGGCCCACTGTTTGGTTTCCCATACAGTGGGCCGGGAGCCCGGGACCGATTTGTGGGTCACGGATGAATTTGTACGGGTCATGAGTCGAATAAAAAAATAAAACCCATTTATTTTTTTCTTACATTTAAAAAGAATATGAAAAAAGTATTAAAATATTTGTTTTTAAAAAGGATACATTTAAATGTTGTTATTGTGACACTAGGCAGCAAAGTGTAGCTAACCTTTGCCAGCCGATCCAGTGATTTATCACAGCTTGTTGAGCAGCCCCCAGACCACCATTGTAATGATCTGCTATCATTAGCATTAGCTCACGCCAGAAACGTTTACATGTCGGGAGAGATGCGAGATAAAATCACAGAACTTTGGATGGATGGCGATTACCATGGACAGCGCCCGTATTTCCAGAGTTATAAGACGCTGAAAATCCTACTTTGAACAGAAGTCTATGGGGCCATGTGCAACGATCCTGGTGCTGGACGTGACGGAGGCGTTGCTTAGCAACCGGACCAATGTTAAAAGCAGATTTACGAATAAGGGGGGTACGAATATGTTCGCAGTTCGCAGAGAAAGAATTAAAACAAACAAATTAAGAAATTCCATGAATACAAATAATAATTAAGAAGTAGTGAAAATAGCTGATCTTCGATCATCTAATTAGCCCTAGTTAGAGACGAGGAGAAGAGACCGTTGAGAGAGAGGAGACAAGGGAGCCGGGATCCGAAGGAAACAAGAAAAGAAAGAAGGATTAGATGTTGAAAGGCAGTCCTACACTTTAGTCCAGCTGATACTGTTTCTTCTTCTATAAATAATGGCTGGGTTTCTCAAAGAGATTTTGGGTCGCACGTAGCTTGAACATGAGTGCAGCGTATGTGCACATGCCCTCTAGAAGCCTGTGTGCTGCCTATTTGGCTGCATGGCAGCCAATCAGACACTATGTCCTTTTTTGGGAAACACCGTCAAACACGACAACATAGAAATAGACCTAGACTAGAGCACAGCATTACGTGTCCCCATTGCACACATAAGGCCTGCATGAATGAATTTAGAAGCGAACACGTTTTTCTAAAGCCTTTTAGAACACACACCTGTCGACCTGTGGCTCATATTTCGATGAGGGCTTCAGTCTCCTTATTTGACCACATCTATCGGGACATCTGCGCTGCGTAAAATATGCCTTCTCCTTCTCCAACTGTGTTTACTCCTCATTCATCTGCCAGACTGCCACATTGTTTCGCTTAATTTCCTTTGATGCGGATTCACCGGATTGCATTCACACCTGCAGTGAATGAAAAGTCAGGTGCACTAGAATGTGATTATTTGATCCGCATTAGAGTTCGAATGAGCATTCACAGTTAAGTTCACACCTGCCAAACGATACGCAGCAGGATTCGTTTTAATCGCAGTAAAGCATTATGTTGTGAATGCGACATATATGTCAACATTCTCAACAAGGCAGTCATGGTGACAAATGGTGACTGTCTTCATCTAATTTAAATATAAAAACTTCGAAATTAAACATGTTTAGGCCTACTTCAGCATCAAAGAAATTAAATTGCCATATATATATGGCATATATATATATATATATATGTGTGTGTGTGTGTGTGTGTGTGTGTGTGTGCGTATACAATGTATAGGTAGGCCAACGAGGCCTACCAGGCCGCACTTCATTTCAGCGCCTTATAAGGAAAGTTGCGTGGCACATCTATGCACGGAATATCTATCTCACAGTGAAAGGGACGTGTTGTGGAAGACTGCCCCTAAGAACCACACGCCCACTCACTACGCATGTTCCCTTTGGGAAACTCAACTAATGGCTAAACATAGTCCTTCAGTCTTGGATACAGTTTTAGTGCAGATTTGTCTTAGCCTCGCGTATAGCAATACTAATATCACTCTGTGAATATTAGTCACGTCCATCTGAGTGTTAGATTATTTTCTGCAATGTCCCGCCCCATACTTGCATATTGGGCCCTGGTTGGTTTAGCCTGGTTCCAGATGAAACTGGTTGGCTCGTCACCATTTCAGCCGTGAAGTCCTCCCACAATTGAGAGGGGCCAAACTTAATCTGCCTGGGGCAATATGCATCGCAAAGTAGGGGTGGGGATATGGACAAAAGTTTTATCACAATATTATTTCAAGCTTATCACGATACACGATATTATCACGATATTTTCGCGCACGTATTTTATGGTTATTTTTCAAGTTACTTAACAGTACCTAACAGTACTTAACGTAACAGAAATACGCGGGCAAAAATCCTTGATTATGCGATGGAATATACAGGGTTTTATGTGAATTTATGTGGCAAAATTGTGGGAATTTGCTAAAGTTCAAATATGATGTATAATATAACCACTTTTTTAAAGTGATTAACTCACACTCTATGGTATTGGCTGTCAAAATGGGGTCCAGCAGTTCCAGAGGGTCCCCAGCTAAATGTATGAATATCATAAATATCTATTTAACCACTTTAATCATACACATTGGCTATTAGAAAATAGCCGATCTACAAGCTCACACAAAAGAGCTTGTAGAGGCAAAAGAAAATACCTCATGTCACTTAGTGAAGTGAAACTCCGGTTTATGTTGTGGTTTTACCCTTAAATGGATTCAAAATGTTATGCCTGCAACTTAAGTGTTGATCCCATCTGCTTTCATGGGATACTATAACTTTTCGCTGAGGAGTTTGTTTGCTGGATACATTTTTGAACGTGGCGACTTTTCAAACTCAGTTTACAAGGAGTATGCTACCATCAATGGATGCACGTCGCATCAAGTAGGATTCAGTTTAAATTGTCATTATGAAAGTTTCTTGAATTTTGGCGGAGCAGATTAATGTAGGCTACAGTAAGGGAGGAGAACACTGACGGACAGTGTGCAGCGCAGTACACACACACACACACACACACACACAGCGTGTGTCTTTGAAAGGATGAAGTCGCCATCGGCGAAACTGTAGAGTTTGAAAAGAATGTTCCTTGTCCCTTATTACAGAGAATCCGAAATAGTTCTTTTGGGGAACTAGCCCTCTACTCGCTCGACATCTGAGTATAATTGACTGTCCATTTATTTAGTCTTTCTTTACATATTATTCTGTGCACTGCAGAGCGCAGTGAGTGTGCGACGTGCGTGTGTAGACAAACTACTGTTTCCCTCTGCCCAGAAGAAAAGGGGCGGGGACTTTGCGAGTGCTCAGAACACAACCGATATATAGGCAAACAATGCCTTGCATTGCGGTGCAGTAGTGACGTCTTGTTAGCTTGTAGATTTGTTATATTTGGTGAACGAAACCGTCGTACTGCAGAAGTATAAATTACACATCATAGAATGTGCATTCACTGCATCTGATGCAGCACATTTATCGTGATGGAAACGATAACTCTAAAAAGCCGTATCGTGGAGACATTGTATCGTCCCGACGATATTTATCACCAAATCGAACACCCCTATCGCAAAGGCAGATGAAGTCTGGCCCTACTAGGTTGTGATCGGATACAGTTTTCTGTGAAATCCGACCAGAACTCTAAATGATGTGGTTTAGATCTGAGAATACTCAGAAATACCTCATGTCACTTAGTGAAGTGAAACTCCGGTTTATGTTGTGGTTTTACCCTTAAATGGATTCAAAATGTTATGCCTGCAACTTAAGTGTTGATCCCATCTGCTTTCATGGGATACTATAACTTTTCGCTGAGGAGTTTGTTTGCTGGATACATTTTTGAACGTGGCGACTTTTCAAACTCAGTTTACAAGGAGTATGCTACCATCAATGGATGCACGTCGCATCAAGTAGGATTCAGTTTAAATTGTCATTATGAAAGTTTCTTGAATTTTGGCGGAGCAGATTAATGTAGGCTACAGTAAGGGAGGAGAACACTGACGGACAGTGTGCAGCGCAGTACACACACACACACACACACACACACAGCGTGTGTCTTTGAAAGGATGAAGTCGCCATCGGCGAAACTGTAGAGTTTGAAAAGAATGTTCCTTGTCCCTTATTACCGAGAATCCGAAATAGTTCTTTTGGGGAACTAGCCCTCTACTCGCTCGACATCTGAGTATAATTGACTGTCCATTTATTTAGTCTTTCTTTACATATTATTCTGTGCACTGCAGAGCGCAGTGAGTGTGCGACGTGCGTGTGTAGACAAACTACTGTTTCCCTCTGCCCAGAAGAAAAGGGGCGGGGACTTTGCGAGTGCTCAGAACACAACCGATATATAGGCAAACAATGCCTTGCATTGCGGTGCAGTAGTGACGTCTTGTTAGCTTGTAGATTTGTTATATTTGGTGAACGAAACCGTCGTACTGCAGAAGTATAAATTACACATCATAGAATGTGCATTCACTGCATCTGATGCAGCACATTTATCGTGATGGAAACGATAACTCTAAAAAGCCGTATCGTGGAGACATTGTATCGTCCCGACGATATTTATCACCAAATCGAACACCCCTATCGCAAAGGCAGATGAAGTCTGGCCCTACTAGGTTGTGATCGGATACAGTTTTCTGTGAAATCCGACCAGAACTCTAAATGATGTGGTTTAGATCTGAGAATACTCAGAAATACCTCATGTCACTTAGTGAAGTGAAACTCCGGTTTATGTTGTGGTTTTACCCTTAAATGGATTCAAAATGTTATGCCTGCAACTTAAGTGTTGATCCCATCTACTTTCATGGGATACTATAACTTTTTGCTGAGGAGTTTGTTTGCTGGATACATTTTTGAACGTGGCGACTTTTCAAACTCAGTTTACAATGCACGTCGCATCAAGTAGGATTCCGTTTAAATTGTCATTAAGAATACTTAAACACATTACAGAATAGCAATTCAAACTAGATAATGTGCCCCTCGGGGCACATGTGTCTCCACCAGGCAGGTCAGGTTGTGGCCTCCTGGTTGTGCTATAATAGGCCGATGTGAAAAGGGTGCCATTTCTTCTTATGCCTTGGATGGCAATTGGATGATTTGAGGCATTTTGTACCAAAAATGTGTTTTGCAAAAATCCACCTGTTGGCGCTATAACAGGCCAATGTGAAAAGGGTGGGATATATCCCTCAGCCTAGTAGATAGATAGATAGATAGAATACTTTATTGGCAGTTTAAGAAAATTACATTTTTTTAAAACGCCAAATGGACTTAGACACAAAAAAGCCTTCGCTTGTTTCCATTGTGGTCCACTTTGAAACATGAAACTATACACTATACATAGTAGGAAAGTCTGTGAAAGATTTCACGTAAACTTCACGTAAATTGCACTCTGCGTTCTTGATTTGAGGCTTTTTGTTCAAAACGGGCCAATCCTGCAAACTTTAGAAGCCAATGTTAGCCAATTAGGATGGAATATGAAATATCGGACAGATCCGGCTTGAACACATCACTATAGAGATAGAGTGTAACGATTTGCGGTATTTTTGGACAGAATCTGGAGTAATCTAAACAAAAATGTTTTTCAAAAGTTTGGGGCAGAGGTTCATCGTTGGCATCCAGGGAGAGTGTGTGCAAAATTTGGCATTGACCGGGTTAACGGTGCCGGAGATTAGCTGTATACGGACGGACAGTGCAAAACATACTCTCTCCACATGCCTTCGGCCTGGTGGAGACAATTAATTGGAAAACTTTTCAAAAACCCATGTGTGTGAGTGACTAGGATACTAATTTGAAGGCTTGCAGTCAAAAAGATGACTAAGGTCACATTCTCACCTAATACTTCGGTAGACTCAATGCGTATGGGCGGAGAATTTGGGATTCTTGCATATTTAATTTGCTGCGGTTTGCCTTCACACAGCTGTCATCCGCAGCAATTGGAAACGCAGCAAGGGGACCTTTATCAATGTGTTCCATTCATAAACTAGCCTACACAGTGAAATCTATGGTGATAAAGTTATACTCATAACGTGCATGTGTCGTGCCGTCTGGGACTGGACCCCCCACTCTCTCTCGCTCTCTCACTATACGCACGCAGCCACACACTGTTCTTTTGGGCATGGAGGCACAGCACTGAGCGCACTGATATAACAGACAGCAGCGCAAAATGTTTACACGTTTATTGAGATGAAAGTTCCTACTCCCCACTAGTCCCCACACAGTGACAGCAGTCCATGTTTACGCAAGTTGTTCCCAAGTTGCATCGTTCTCAAGTAGGCCAGTAGCCGACGGGCACGTACAGGTCTAGTCATTAAAATAAGATCTGGTTGCAAAAGGGTTGAAGTGGTCCTTTAGTGTAGTAAACGGAGCAGGGAGGATGATCAACTGTATGTCACTGCGTGTACTCCCCCGAACTGGGGAAGCACATGTCAGCAGGGAATGTTGAACAGGAGGAGTGTCCTCCTGGTGGGGACTCCTCACTGGTAGGTGAGCCAATAGAGTAGAAATTAATGGCCCACTAAATTGGGAGAATTATATATTTGTTTAATAATTAAATGACAATGAAATTGGACCACATTCTCCGAGATTATTTCCGAACTCACCGAAACTGTTTGATGAAAAGAGTGGAAGCCAAACACTGATGAAGGCCCGAGGAGCCGAAACATGTCGGCTCAAAAAAAGGAAAACAACTATTTTGTCTGCACCTGTCATTACTACTACTGTCAGTTGAGCACACTTAGCCTGGGACTTCAGTGGAAGGCGAAGCCACACCATGCCACACATGACAGGAGAATATAGAAGACACGGGGGTGCGTTTGGATATGTGCCTATATACGAACGCACCCAGGGGGTGAGAGAAACACAAGGGCACACAAGGAGCGTACAAAAAAGTAGCAAAAAAGAATCACAGAATATACTGTGATTCACAGTATAAAAGACCAAAGGCTCGACTGGTTATCTAAACCTGAAGCATGACCCGCTGCAATGGTCCAAGCAGGACTTAAACTGTGGTTCACAAGGTGAAGTAGTATTACTGTATTAGAGGGTGAAAGAGAATCAGTGGGAAGGGATATTTAGGTCACATTCTCACCTAATACTTCGGTAGACTCGATGCGATTGGGCAGAGAGGTTGGGATTCTTGCATATTTAATTTGCTGTGGTTTGCCTTCACACTGCGCACTGTTCTTTTGGGCATGGAGGCACAGCGCTGAGCGCACTGAGAACAGACAGCAGTCTATCGAGATGAAAGTTTATCGAGATGAAAGTCCCTACTCCCCAGTCCCCACACAGTGACAGCGCTCCATGTTTACGCACAGACAGACAGACAGACAGAATAGGCTATTCTGTAGGCTACACTGCAGTGTTTTTATGCGTTTCCTCAAGTGTCCTCATTTCGACCAGGGCCACATTGTTTGCTTCATTTCATTATTTGCTGCGGATTGCATTCACACCTGCACCGAATCGTAATCTAGTGCGATTGGAAGCGAAGCGAAACCCCCGTTTTTGGTCGGAGTAGAATGCAGTTCTTTGATGCGCATTAGGATTCGAATGATGCTTCACACCTGCCAAACGAAGCGCACTTTCTGACAATGTGCAGCAGGATTCGTTTTAATCGCAGTAAAGCTTTCTGGTGTGAAGTTCTCCTTAGTCACTCACCAGAGTATCTGGGTAAGGCCAGATACCCTGGCTAGTACAAGCTCTCGGGGAGAGATTTGAGGATGTGGGAAGGGCTCTGTAGTTGCCAGAGTATGTGGGCTGTAAAGGCCAGATATACCATGGCTAGTACATGGTAAACTCTCAGGGAGAGGTTTGAGGATCATCGCTGGGAGTCATCGTTGCACCTGCTCTTAGAGCTCAGAGATTCCCTTGCCTTTTATATCGTTGGCTAAGGTTCTTGTGTCATCCCATTTGTGTCACGCCCCAAAATATAAGTCTATGATGTTAGACTTAAATATATCTATATCTGTGATTGTCAGTTATCTCGATATAGTTCTAGGCATCCTGTGACACAGTCTAATGTTGCGTTCACACGGGCAAACGCAAAGACGCAGTCTACCATTCATTGTCAATGGAAGCCAGCGACATGGCAATGCAAAGACACAATGATTCATGTACAGTAGGTGCTCCAAATGATTCTCCCATTCCTCTTTGCGTCTGCCTGTGTTAACGCATCGTTTCTCTTCTCTTCTCTTCTCTTCTCTTCTCTTCTCTTCTCTTCTCTTCTCTTCTCTTCTCTTCTCTTCTCTTCTCTTCTCTTCTCTTCTCTTCTCTTCTACAGCCATGTCATGGTTGTGCTAGTGTTGCTGCTGCTGATCTGTCCTGTGCACTATAATTATCTAAGGGATGGTGTCAGGGTGTGACGTTCTGTCATGCTGCCTGACTCAAACATGCTATACCTGACTCACTGTAATATATATATATTTTTTTTAAAGATATTTTTTTTGCGGCTTACGCCTTTTATTGATTTTTGAAGGGACAGACAGTAGACTGACAGGAAACGGGAGAGAGATGGGGGGATGACATGCAGTAAAGGCCGTGTCGGGTCCGGGAGTCGAACCCGCGGCACACTGCGACTGGATTACCAGTCCGGTGCCCAGACCGTTACGCTACGGCCTGGGCCGACTCACTGTAATATTAATGTGCGTGCGTGTGCCTGCCTACGTGCATGCTTGTGTGTTTGTGCGCGTATAACGTATATGTGTGTGCATGCATATTTGGGGATGCATTTGTGTTTGTGTGAACCCAATGTGCCACTATTGTATGTCTGTCAGTGCTAGTGCCAGCCGATACTATAACAACTTCTGTCCATTTGGCAGCTTATACTGTACCTGTTAGGACTGTCTGCTCATTACTGTAACATGAACACCAGTATGGCAAAGAAGCACGCACATGTGCATGCACGCACGCACACACGCACGTACACACACACGCGTGGTTATAGTCACAGTTACAGATGTATGCAATCTAGAATACATGCACATGTAGGGTACACACTAGGGCTGACCCCAAAAAATCGATTAATCGATGTTCAATCGATACGCACGGGAATCGATTTTTAAATTTTGAATCGAATAGTCATAAAAAAAAAGCGTCCGCTTTTGGTCCACGAGACGGCCCCATTTGGTCCGCGAGCCATGCTCACGCCTCGCAGCACCGCAACGCCTCCTCCCCTCTCCCCCTCACTCGTGGTGGTAACAACAAGGAAGGAAGTCAACACTGCACACATTCTCACCTAATACTTCGGTAGACTCAATGCGTATGGGCGGAGAATTTGGGATTCTTGCATATTTAATTTGCTGCGGTTTGCCTTCACACAGCTGTCATCCGCAGCAATTGGAAACGCAGCAGGGGGACCTTTATCAATGTGTTCCATTCATAAACTAGCCTACACAGTGAAATCTATGGTGATAAAGTTATACTCATAACGTGCATGTGTCGTGCCGTCTGGGACTGGACCCCCCACTCTCTCTCGCTCTCTCACTATACGCACGCAGCCACACACTGTTCTTTTGGGCATGGAGGCACAGAACTGAGCGCACTGATATAACAGACAGCAGCGCAAAATGTTTACACGTTTATTGAGATGAAAGTTCCTACTCCCCACTAGTCCCCACACAGTGACAGCACTCCATGCTGTCTCCATGCTATACCTGACTCACTGTAATATTAATGTGCGTGCGTGTGCCTGCCTACGTGCATGCTTGTGTGTTTCTGCGCGTATAACGTATATGTGTGTGCATGCATATTTGGGGATGCATTTGTGTTTGTGTGAACCCAATGTGCCACTATTGTATGTCTGTCAGTGCTAGTGCCAGCCGATACTATAACAACTTCTGTCCATTTGGCAGCTTATACTGTACCTGTTAGGACTGTCTGCTCATTACTGTAACATGAACACACCAGTATGGCAAAGAAGCATGCACATGTGCATGCACGCACGCACACACGCACGCACGCACGTACACACACACGCGTGGTTATAGTCACAGTTACAGATGTATGCAATCTAGAATACATGCACATGTAGGGTACACACTAGGGCTGACCCAAAAAAATTGATTAATCGATGTTCAATCGATACGCACGGGAATCGATTTTAAAATTTTGAATCGAATAGTCATTAAAAAAAAGCGTCCGCTTTTGGTCCGCGAGACGGCCCCATTTGGTCCGCGAGCCATGCTCGCGCCTCGCAACACCGCAACGCCTCCTCCCCTCTCCCCCTCACTCGTGGTGGTAACAACAAGGAAGGAAGTCAACACAGCAGCCTGCAGTCATGCCGCCACAAAAGAAATCTAAAGTGTGGTTGCATTTTAGAATATGCAAGGAGAACAAAGAACAAGTGGTGTACAGTGTCAACTATGTGACAAGAAATTGGCGTATCACATACGGGTTGGCCCAAGTGGGGCAAAAAATCCGCGGCAAAATTTCACGCATGGGACAGGGGAAAAAGCCCCTGACCTCCTGGGCTCCGAGGGACTTCCAGGCGCGCTAATTTGAGCCGCGGTCATCGACACTTTTCTACCCCAAGAAAGAGCCTCGTCGGAAGGGTCTTAGAGCGGCGTAGACCGCGGCGCAAATTAGCGCGCCTGGAGCTCCAGGACTGGTGCTTTTTTTGGTGTTTTCACATCTGAGTTTCAATCGGAAGAGAAGCTAAATCCCTACATTTTCTGGATTATAGGCTATATATATTTTTTTTTGAGAGGTAATGCCTGTGTCAGGCAGTTGACTTGTTAAGCCTTGTTTTTATTAAGCCTAATTATTTGTGCGTCACTGCTTTCATGAAGGCTGCAACAGTTGTTGCTTCAATGCGTTTTAAATAAATGAGACCAATCCAAGCATGCCTTTCTCTCCGCTATTGTTTAAGGTGCACGCCTCGCATCGCGCACCTCGCATCGCACCCCCCCCCCCCGTTGTGTTTCGAAGCGTCGACGATCTAAACAAATTTATATCGAAGCGTCGATCATCAAAAACGTAATGGAAGGTCAGCCCTAGTACACACACACATGCACACACCCAGTATCCGTGTGGTTATCCATCTGTTCTTAGATTGATTGATGAGCATGGACACGGCAGCGTGAACGTGTCCCCCTGAGCGGTTACCGTGGTGACGGAGCACCCCCACCCTAGGTCACTGGCTCCAGCCCAGCTGCTTCCCCCTGATCAATATCTAATGTCTAATATCGTCATGTCGGGTGGAAAACCCTTCCTTTTTTATTATTTTAGAAATAGTGAAAATAGCTGGCGTACAAACTCACATGTCACATCGCGGTGTGCTGTAAGCTCGTAGATCTTTTGTACATAAAAAGTTGAAATATGGAGAATGAGGTTTCACCATCAATATCTATAGTAATGAGTCAGACTCATTAATGCTGGTCTTGATATTAGTCTAGTAGTACAGTAGTTTGAATGTTTGAAACAGCAGCACTAGAGAGAAAGATGAAAGCAGGGTGTGTGTGTGTGTGTGTGTGTGTGTGTGTGTGTGTGTGTGTGTGTGTGTGTGTGTGTGTGTGTGTGTGTGTGTGTGTGTGTGCGTGTGCGTGTGCGTGTGCGTGCGCGTGCGTGCGTGCGTGTGCGTGCGTGAGACTTGAGAGAGAGAGAGAACACGTGCATGCGATGAAGTTGGAGAGGCTTTTTAAGTGCCTCATTTGTTTAACAAGCTTCTGTTCCGGTAAACAGTGTTGGGTACACACAGTAATACATGAATATGCATAATAAGCATATTCACGGGAAGGTGAAAAGGGGACAGTGCAGGCGGTTATAGTGACATTCAATACTGCGACGACCTTAACAAAGTAGAAGTTGCATTATATCTGTGATTTGAGGAAACAAATTGTATAATAATGGTGTCACTGAAATGCTCTTAACAAGAGATGTTTTTTAAAAGAGCTCCTAAACCAGGGGTGCCAGTAGGCTGTGCAAGTAGACCACATGACATGCTCCTAAAATATATAATATAATTTTAAAAGAATGGCATCTGCCACTTGATTAATTGTCATAAAAAGGACCTGTCAGCTCAAACCCACAAAGCAATACTTTGTTATCAAGAGCGTTGCAGACAAACATTACAAACTACAGTTATAATATATTTAAAAAACCTACCAATTCCATTTTGCCCCATTCTAAGTGTGTTTGTCTTATATCTAACGCCTCAGGTAACTGTTTAAAACTATTTTCAGCAATGGGATAATATTTTTGGGGGTGGGTAGATCTTGTTGAGTTGCAGTTAACCCATTTTGGGGCGGGAACCCCTTTTGGTGTTAGCATTATGTTATGCTTTAGCTATTGAAAAATAGCAGATCTACAAGCTCATAGCGTGCCACCGAGTGGCGTGCTACGAGCTTGTAGGTCTGCTATTTTTGAAAAATCGAAGAACCACTGACAGAGAAACATAGCTTTTTCTGAAAACTGTCAGGATGTAGAAGACATTTTTAGAATTTGATCTCAGGTAAGTAGTTCTCGAGTCAAAAAAGTGTGGGCACCCCTGGCCTAAACGATTGACAAAACAAGACGGGTTGGGGCGTGCACGTGGGCGCATATAGTCAGCACCAATTTGGTTGCGCTCAGCAGGGACAATCGGTGTGTTCTCAACGTCCCTATCTATCCACACAAACGGGTAGCGAGAGTAATGCCTAATTTATGCTTCGTCCTATACGAAGGAGTCCAATTAATCCACTTTGATCCAGTACTAGAGGGACTGTGGGTTACAAACTAGGTCATACAGTACTTCAACTACATATAAAATGTTGTTTAACCCATTCAGAACGGGAACCCCTTTTGGTGTTTTAAACATTATGTTATACTTTAGCTATTGAAAAATAGCAGATCCACAAGCTCGTAGCGCGGCACTCAGTGCAGAGCTTGTAGATCTGCA
The DNA here is from genome assembly GCF_964188405.1 of Protomyctophum parallelum. Lineage (NCBI taxonomy): Eukaryota > Metazoa > Chordata > Actinopteri > Myctophiformes > Myctophidae > Protomyctophum > Protomyctophum parallelum. Next base: position 27,380,674 of record NC_139701.1, on the reverse strand, counting down.
TATATATTTTTTAATCAGGAACGTTTTTAACTCATATCCTTGCTTCTGGTGGGACCCTGGAACAACATATTTACAGATGGGGGTCGACAGCCAAATACAGATAATTCTTGACGTGAAAAAGGTTGAGCAACACTGACATAGAAACATAGGTTTTTCAGAAAACTGTTAGGATTTATTTTCATTTTTTTAGAATGCCGTTCATGTCTAGTAGGAATAGGAGTAGGAATAGATGTGTACATGGAACGAGGTGAGGTGGAAGCAAGGTAGGAGTGATGGGAGAGAGACAGACTGTGACAGTGATAAATGGTTTATATCTCAACGACAAGAGTGTCTTTGTTAAACTGCAGTGCAGAAACCATTTTAGGGGAAAATAATGGCATTAGTCACTGAATAGGGTGAACAAACCCTGTGACCCATGAAAAGCCCATTTCATGTCATCTTCTTTCCACTTTGCTTCAATTCTTATGTGAAAACGTTTCAGATAAAACCGGAGGAGAGCTTGCTCGGCGGTGCCTCTCGTGGCTCAAGTCACCTTAAGACGGCGCCCCTCTGATGGTGAAACAGAGTGCGCCTTTTTCAATCGGACTGGTTTTCCAATCATGCTGTGACATTGTGTGGCCAAAGCTGTGACTAGATAATAGTTGTGTTGACGGTGGTATAGTAATTGTGCATAGCGTTCAGAGTGAAATTATCTTTGTAGAGGTGCCTGCATTGGCTGCCTCCTCCCCGTGATGTTATCATGTTGACCACAGAGGGATAAAGACCTGTGATTCATCAATCAGTGGAATAGACTGAACCCTACACAAGCTGGATTGCACCTGCCTCACATTATAACTACATTTACAGTTTTTTGAGGCAAAAAGATGGTGACGGTATTCCAAGGTGTTTGTGTTGAAGTAGTATCTTATGCTAATAAGATAACGTGTGGATCTAACCTGAATCCTATTGTATTTGATGATAGTGGCAAGGAAAAAATCTTCTTTTAATATCAAACAGAACACTGCTCTAAGGTGGCTGACATCTACCTTGACTAGTTAGGGAGGGAGGGGGAGAGAGAGGGAGAGGGAGATATGAAGATAGTTTTTTTCCCCTCTACCTTTATTTACTCAGGAGTGCTGTACAGCAAACAATAACTAAAAATCACACCCGTGTTAAGTGAGTGGTGCAAGTCCGTGTGGGGGTCTCCGGGGGGTCACTGGAAGTTCCAGACCCACAAGACCACGGCCACGTCTGAAATGGTAGAGAAATGAGAGATTTACCATGTGGGGGTCTACGGGGGTCCCCGGAACATCCAGACCCCCAGGAACGCGCCCAGGGGGCTGGGCCGATTCTGGCGAGCCGCCCCACGTCCGAAACGGTTGAGAAATGACAGAGTTAACGTGTGGGGGTCCCTCTACTGTACTGTACTGTACTGTACTGTACTGTACTGTACTGTACTGTACTGTACTGTACTGTACTGTACTGTACTGTACTGTACTGTACTGTACTGTACTGTACTGTACTGGCACACCCGAAATCATCATAATACAGTTAATATGTGCGTGTGTGTTTGTGTGTGTTTTAGGTTGCTCACAGGTGGTTAAAAACAACCATGCTAGCTATTTTCGTGCTCATACCCAGGCAGGCAGGCACCCAGCCACACACATACTGTAGCTCCGTAAGGGAGTGGTTGCACCACTCAAAAACAGTCCGCACCATAGTTAATTGAAGTCTGGTTAGTCTTGACTCACTCTTGTATAAATTTATATCCGGTCGTCAAGGGTCCTCAATTGAAATCGGTTTCCTCTCAAAATGGTGCGCAGTGTTTTTTAATCATTCTACACATTGTACTACTGGAAATAGAAGTAGCCAGTAGTTGAAACTACTATTGGGAAACAATCAACTGCTACGGAACTGGCACTGACAACACGACAACATTTTTCTGTATCTGCATGAGATGTGCCTGATTTAAAATATATATATATTCGTCGCTGTCCGGCAGAAACCAGCCAACCGTTTCTTTGTTTTTGTTTTCATGAATCAATGCTATTGAACACCCTTTACGTCTCTGTTGGTTAAAAAATATTGAACCAATGAAATGTATTCAAAGGTTCTTCTGACAAAACCAGCTAAACATTGGACCCTCATACTTTCTGCTAAAGCACATAACTCCACCCTCTCTCACTCCCCCTCTCATGCAAGTATCTGAGAATATATAAAGTCATAATATCAACTTCGATGAAACAGTATTGCTTTGTTTTAAAAATATACGTTTATTTACTTCATTTCCTAAAAGAATATTTTTAATTTCCTGAAAAATGAACATTTTAGAGATTTTTTTCTACCCAACGGCAGAGGTATTGTTTCTAAAGAACAGAGGGTTATTTTCTGAAGGTCTCGGCATTGGAGCTTCAAAGCAGGTCAAAGAAGTTATCTATATTTCTCATCCTCATGGCATTTAGCACTAAATCCTGTGACCCATAAATGACAGTGAGGCATCTATATACTGTAGTAAGTACTGTATATGTACCAGGTCCTGACCTTCAGCTCTTCGGGAGGCGGATTGGTCAAATCACCGGAGACTACCTCACTGGTGTCATCATCTGGTGGGGTGGCATTTGTGGATGCTCCCACTAAATTGGCCACTAATTGACATCATAGGAATCTCATTCCAGTATAGATGGCTGTGCAAACACACACACACACCCACAACCCACCCCCCCCACTCTCTCCAATGGAAGGCTAATAAATAATTTGCTTAGGTTAATTATTCACCCTGCCCAAAGAGCAAACATTTTATTTGGCAAAAAAAAAGTGTTAACTATGATTGCGTTTTTTTTTTAAACTTTTTTCTATCTTTGCGGGTCCATTTGGTTGAGTTGTTTTTGTGAAACTTTTGCATGTAACACGTATACACTTAGCAGAGTGATACATACAATACATGTAATGTTAATTTCAAGGTATGTTCTCTAGCCAATATCTTCATTGTCCTCTGCTTCTTCAGTGTGTGTGTGTGTGTGTGTGCGTGTGTGTGCGCGCGCGCGTGTGCGTGCGTGCGTGCGTGCGTGCACATTTGGACAGAAAGAGAAGGAGAAAAAGAGACCACAGAGTGATAGAGAGAGAACGAGGCAGAGAGATACATAGAGAAAGAGAGAGAAAGATGCAGATAGAGGGAGGAGGACACTGTGGGTGGAGAAGCTTATTTCAACTAAACCAACCAGAGAGAAGAACAGTGTGGGAGTGCTTCAGTACAATTCCTCACTTGGTCAAGACAATCACTGTTTACACGCACACACACACACACACACACACACACACACACACGCACACGCACACGCACTCCTCTGCATTTCAGCATTGTCAAATAAATCTACATTTTCTGTACACAGAACAATTAGAAGGACAACTTAGAACAGCATCAGAACTTACTGAAGTTCCATGAATCACCACTATCAAAGAGGGAGTGCCGTGATCCCCCCTCCCCCCCAAAACATGATCATCGGGTACTATGATTATACTAGGAGAATTATTTTTCTCCAAAAAGTGTACAGAACGTGTTCAATTTATGTTTTTATGTGACCACACCCACCAGTTCATTAAGTATGCCTGGTTTTCCTGGTGGGTGGTGACCCACCTGAACTGAAGCCGCATCCACAGCTGTTGTGTATGATAAAGGGGGAGGGGTTAGGGGAGGGGGTGATTTTGTGATGTCACTATATCACTGTCATTTCGATTGGGCCTTTTGATAAACCAAAAATACTCAGGGAACTTGGGAAGATTTTCAATATTCTAACCACACCTGGAGGTCGATTAGAGTAATGTTAACTCTATAGATAAAACAGAAAAAGCAATGCCATACAGTCTACAGAAAGAAATATCATACAAAAATCACACCTGTGTGAAGTGAGAGGCGCTAATATATTAAAGTCTAACTCATGTTGCTATGATTAGGTGATGTAATGGTGATGTAAAACTAACGGTGACAAAACAAACATACATTTTCCCTTCATTGTCAATGGCGTTATTAAAACAAACATTGTACTAAAAACATTAAACCTGTATATAGGAGGGGCTAGTGCCCCTCAAAGATAAGTAATAATGTATCCATTTCTAGCTTTAGATTTGTTAAACTTTTTATTTTGAAAATGCAGAACTGAACGGAATTTGAACACATTGCAGTTGATGAAAGCTTCCATTATCATTATCATTACAAATTGTCACACAATACTATGTCGGCAAACATAAATTAGGCGTCCCACTTAAAGATAAGATAAAAGTACATATTAGTTAACCATGTTCTAAATGCTATGGACAATGTGGGCTCATATCATATTGAATGTGCTCCGTGACAATGACACGGGGCATAAGTCAATGTTATTGCTATCATGGTGTGATGCTTGTCATGATGACAGATACAACACACGTCAGGGACCTGTCATTACAGGTTATGTCACTGTGCCACAGTTATCAAACCTGACAACTGACAAGGGGACAAGCTGAGCTCACTGTGGTGGCTGTTTCGGCTGAGAGATAGAGACAGACAGAAAGAGGTGTTGACGGTCATGTGAAAGAGACTGTACAGCTCCTGTGGTGATATTACGATATAATAACTTGACAGCGCTCCTGGTGATTTAAAGATTGACTTGTCTAATAGACGCCTTAACAGACGACGTCACACTGATAAGCACCAGTATGTGCTCGCAGGCTACGTACAGCACATGAGCCCAATCACTCATAAGATGCAATGGAAGAGTGATCAATGCACTTGCGTGTAAAAATGCACATCTGAAAAACACATTTTCAGATTCTATTTTTTTCCCAGTGTGGATGAAGAATGCTTATGATTTATATTGTGATCTCTTGCCCTTGAAATATATAATCCTTGATTCCTTGGTTTTTGTTGTGTGTAAACAATATTAGCAGTTCAAAGCAGTTGTCCTCAAAACCACACCTAGAGACGCTGTCATCCGACCAGAGGGAGCGCTCTATGATCACAGTCATCTATGATGACAGTCACCAGTCACCAGGCTCAATGTTTGTAAACTAATAATTGGTCTATACTATGGTTGTAGCTTTGGATGACTATTTGTGATGCTGGTGCTTTAGATCACTATTGTCTGCATGTGGAATGGAGTGAGGTGGTCCTTATTGAATTGAGAGAGCAAACTTTCGGTACAAACCTCTTAACTCCTTGTACTGTAATACATTAAGAGAGGGGGGCATGCCAGGATGTCCACTGGCAGACGAGCAGACCATTTTTAGACCCCATCCCCTGGTCTCCATAACAACTAAAACACAACAGAGACACACTAATGATTTGGAGAAAGAGGGAGAGATGGAGATGACTGAAAGAAGTGTGAACAAGAAATGAGAGAAAAGCTAAAGATGAGGGGAAGGAAAAGTGAGGAGGGAGAGGCGCTGCATAAAGAGAGAGAGGTGTGATGCTATATGAGGCCCTCGGATGGGACATGTTCATTTATACATCTGTACATGACTGTGAGCTATCTTTTCTCTTAATTAAACCAGTCCCACATGTCCTGGCACTAGGGATGTGCCAAATTCTCACAATCCTCACAATCCTGGTGGAAGGTAGGGTAAGGTACATGCATTTATAAAGCGCCTTTCAACACAAATGTTACAAGGTGCTGTACAATAAATAAAATTAAGTAAAACAAGAGCATCACATAGATCAACAATAAAAAAAAAAACAATGCAATGAGTTACAGTAGGGCAGTAAAATACATATAAATACACAGTACTATATAATACATTACAAACCAAAATGCTTACGAAACAAAGGGGTTTTTATCAGCTTTTTAAAGGCATCGACAAACTCTGCCCTCTTTAGTTGAACTCTCTTAGTCTCTTAGTTCATTCCATAAGGTAGGGGCTACGAACGCAAAAGCTCTATCGCCTTTTGTCCTTAGTTTTAGATACATTGAGAAGGCCTTTACCTGAAGACCTACAGTAAGTATTCTCACATTAACCTTGGCGGACAGTAATTCAGTTAAGGAGACAGCCCATGGAGAGCTTTAAAAGTGATTAACACATTTTTAAAAACAATTATGCAGTCGATTGGAACCAATGTAAATCGGCAAGCACTGGAGTTATATGAGACCTTCTAAAATTATTCGTTAAAAGTCTGGTAGCCGCGTTCTGCACCAGCTGGAGGCGGTGTATTGAGGAGCGACTAAGATTAAAGTAAGTAAAGTATATTAATTAAGCTGGGAGGAATCTCAAGGGGGTTTATAGTGACTTAATTTTGGCAGTGTTTCTTAGTTGAAAGAAACAGGTTTGAACCACTTTTTTTTTAAATATGTGGTTCATTTGATGGTCAAATAAAAATCCTCGGTTCTTTGAAACTTTTGCAAAGTGTGCTGATGAAGGACCCATGGACTGCTTTATTTCATCATATGCCTTCAGGACCTATGATAAGGATTTAATTGAAGAAAAATGTCTGTCAGAGGACATGTGATTAAAACTGATTGATTAAAACACCAAGTGTAAGCATGTATAAAGAGAATAAAATAGGACTGAGAATTGAACCTTGGGACACGTGCAGAGGTGGAGAAGGCAAACCACTGTAGTGCAGTCCCCCGTAGTCCTACCCATTGTTCTAGTCTACTGATCAGAATGGTGTGATCTGTCGTGTCAAAGGCTATACTTAAGTCCAGCAGCGGCAGAACCGAACACTCCCCAGAGTCTGCATGCATCAAGATGTAATTTGAGAACCTGAGGAGTGCCGCTTCAGTGCTGTGCTTTGGATGAAAGCCAGATTGAAACTGAAATGAGTTGCATGCATGCCCCCTTCTCTACTATTTTGTCAAACTAAATTTATTGCAATAATATTACATTGTATTTGGCAGTGTGGCTCTGCTTCACAAATTGGTCAAGAAAATAGTGTGCAAATAACTTGCGTTAACCTAGCCTAAACAACATGCTTTCTCTAAATAACAGTCTTAGCAGACGTGATCAAGCAAACTTGTCTATTGAAGTATACTGTACAGTACATAGTACTACATACTGTAGCATATATGAAGTTTGAACAACAAGTACCCACCATATTGTACATCAATTATACAAGGATAGAGCAGTGCTAGAGGGTGAAATAGATTCTAAAAAGGTGAGTTTTCAGTTTGCGGTGTAAAATGGGGAGAGTGTCTGAAGTCCTGACTGATGGGGAATGTAATTCCATAGCTTATCCCTTCTTTGTTTTCACCTCATCACTCCATCTTCATCTTTCACTCTGGAGGCATCCTGCTCAAAGGAGATAAATGTGCATTCAGAGAAACTGTGAGAGATGGCAGGCAGAGTGTGAGAGAAGTGCCGGTCCAGGGAGAATGGGAGAAATTCAGGGTAGAGGTGTGTTGCAAATCACAATGAAGGGAGCTGGGAGGACAGCAGGAGAAGATGGAAGGGCTAATTAACAGGGAACTAGAGAGAGAGAGAGAGAACGAGGGTGGTCGTCAGTATGGCCACAAAGGTGTGTTGAAGTTTGAAAAGTAGAAAAACAGACAAAAAAAGTGTTTATGGATGTAGGTTAACACTGCCACACACACAAAAGTGTATGTGACAAGAACATGTGTACCTCTGACCGAGAGAAGAGTGGTTGTGCGGATGTATACAGTATACTCGTGACGTGCACGTCTCAGCATCTGTTTGTTGTGTGCCTCGAGTGTCTCCTGTCTCCTGTGTGTGTGTGTGTGTGTGTGTGTGCACCTGTGCATGTTAGTTTGAGGTATATATTTTTTTACCAAAATTAACAGAATCACATTCTTGGACACATCAGTATGTTCATATGAATCCCTAAGAAAGACAATAACAAAGTGTGTGTGTGTGTGTGTGTGTGTGTGTGTGTGTGTGTGTGTGTGTGTGTGTGTGTGTGTGTGTGTGTGTGTGTGTGTGTGTGTGTGTGTGTGTGTGTGTGTGTGTGTGTGTGTGTGTGTGTGTGTGTGTGTGTGTGTGTGTGTGTGTGTGTGTGTGTGTGTGCGTGCGTTCAGGATCCTGGCCACAGCAGGGGCACACATGAACATCCCTGTAGACCTAAGGACTCTCAGGGCGGTGCGAGTTCTGCGGCCCTTAAAACTAGTCTCAGGAATCCCCAGTGAGTACTACAAATGAATAACATGTCTACATGTATGTGCATGGGTGATGGCTCGTTTAAGCTGTCACACCTGGCCTAAATCCAAATTAATTGGACTCTGAGCTGGGTGTGACTGCACAGTGCACACCTGCTGTGAATACCACAGGATAAATCAGTCATCCTGTTGTGAATCATGCACACAGGACAAAATAGTCATCCACTTAGAGACAGCAATTCCCTCTGCTCTGGCTTGTAACATCTTGCCCTCTTTCTACAATAAATGTGTTTGATTGTGTCCCTGTTCGGGCACCAGTGTAGAAAGACGGCGACCAGGGACGCAGTCAAGTACTGTAGATGTTCAAGCACATTGTAGACTAGAGAGAGGCTACTTTACAAGCCGGAGCAGATGGAATTGCTGTCATGATAGAGGCTATCTCTTAGTGTGTGTGTGTGTGGGCTTGACTTGCCCTGTGTGCATCGATGCACACACAACAGGTATGAGTCCTTAAGGTTCGACCTTAGAGTATATATATTTATAGAGAAGGCACCCAGAGGAAATCTCGAGGCGAAATGGACATAGTGGCCGAATGAAGGTATTGCAGCCTGGCCCAAAACACATGAACGCGCTGTCCGTTGACTATCATTGTACACGTTCACGACGGACGACGCTCGTGCGCGTTCAACGGCAGCGCGTTCATGTGTTTGGGGCCACTCACCATTGCAATCCGTCCCAGAATGCACTCTGTTCCTACCCGGAAGGAGGAGTGAATCCGCCTCATGCGCTTTTGAGCAACTCAATGCAAGTGGATGGGAGGAGAACTCGGGTGTCTACTCTATAGATATATATACTCTATGGGTTCGACCTCCCGTTAGTTCGTCCGGATTAAGGTTGGGGGGGGATGCGTTTCTCCCGTGCTTGCGGTTATGTTTAGGTTAGAGTTAGAGATAGGCTTAGTAATGGTAGATCTAACGGGAGGTCGAACCAATGACATGTTAACATAAGAATTGTGTGCGATATTGTCGGGTGTCTCTATCGTTTAATACAGTCAGTCACTCATATTTGATACAGTCTGTTTCTAGCTAAAATGTAACTAATTCAGCAGCAGTAACTTTAGCGTTTTCTCAGTTGATTCTTCATATCCAACTGATGATTTGTTGTTTTTCTTATATGAGGTGACCTAAGTACAAATAAATAAATACACAAACCTGTGGACACCCTCTAGCGATATTGACGTCAGACTTCAGTGCTCTAGTAACAAACTTGTCAGTGGAATATTGCCAATGCTGACACATCCACATCCAGACTGTTTTGACTCCCAATATTTAAGAGTCAGTGCTGATGGGAGATTTTGTTGGAGTAGTTTGGTCATTCTCAAACTTTATTTATTTATTTAATTCATGTTGAGAACCAGTGGAGTAGTTGATGGCCAAGTGCGCAAGCAATCGTCGAGTTAAAGGAACATTTTTACATTTACAGTTAGTTAGTGACGAGGGCCAGACTTCTCAGAAACACTTCTGTTGTGATGTTCCCAAGGTCTGCAGATCGTCCTCAAGTCCATCATGAAGGCCATGGTCCCTCTGCTGCAGATCGGCCTGCTCCTGTTCTTCGCCATCCTCATGTTCGCCATCATTGGTCTGGAATTCTACAGCGGCAAGCTTCACCACAGCTGCACACCCACGCCTGGCATCCTGGGTATAAGTTCACCTCTACACTGTAAAAAAGGGATATTTACTCACACCACCCATAAAACCTTGGAAAATACTGTAAAAGAATGGAAAAGGCGGGGATGAAGAACTACAATGTGGCCAGCGCACTGTGCGATTCAAGTCACAGGCAGTGGCACATTGCCACACAAGCAGACACACTCCACATGCACATTGGAGATTTGAACAGTCAGAATGTTCAAATGTGTTTATGTCCCCCACAGACCTAGTGGAATAATACAATATTTTTGTAAATATTGTATTTTTATATACAATTTTTTGGGGCAAAAATAAATAAATATATATATATATATATATATATATTTTTTTTTTGCTCAGTCGACTAAGAGGTGGTCAGTCGACTGAGACCCGTTCCGATCGATTAGTCGACTATTCGACTAATTGAGGTCAGCCCTAGATTATTATGCTTTTTTATTCCAGCAAAGTCAATAATACAGTATGCTCGATCATAGACAGGCAATACACTCATACACACATAAAAGCTAGCTAGCAAGACAGGAGGCTTGGATTGTTGCTATTGTTGTCATTTGTATGTTCTGCACACAAATAATAAGCTTGTATGCTCACTTGCACACGCACGCACGCACACACAACCAGGCACACCAACAGAATTCAAAACCAGCTTCCTCCTATGTAATTAAAGCCAGTAATGCAGCACGCTACAATGGCTCATTGTACAGTACATTCACAGTAACCTCCGAGCCATTGCCAACACAGATAGATGGACTGAAGGGAAAGTATTTATCTGTTAGTAGAAGTGATGACAATGACGTCAGCTGTGTACTCAGCTGTGTACGTCGGCTGTGTACCCAAAAATATAGATATAATATAGAAATATAGAAAATATAGAGCAAAAATAAATGCAATGTATTTTGTTTTTACTTTCTTCCATTTCGCATTGTGAGCTTGTAGAATCCGCTATTTTGAGCGCACGACACCGGACCTCAACTAAGTATGAATCCAGCTTCACGTTGCCCCACACATGCTGTCTGTTCATCAGTGCTTCTTTCTTTCCATCCATGAATCACCCTGACCGCTCAGAAAACGAGACAGTGGACTCGTCTGAGTCGGAGTTCCCGTGTGGCGTACGTCAATGTCCGGCTAAGTACATATGTAGCGGCACCTGGATCGGCCCTAATGACGGCATCACCCAGTTTGACAACATCTTGTTTGCCCTGCTCACTGTCTTCCAGTGTATCACCATGGAGGGATGGACCACTGTCCTCTACAATGTAAGATTCACACGCACGCACGCACGCATACACTCACATAAGCACACATGCACAAGCGCACGCATACACATACACACACCGTGTGAACATCTATAAATCAGACCTTGCATTACTATAATCTCCTTCACAGTAAGCTGTCAAGTAGCCAAAACCCAAGAGACATCCTTAAGTTAGAACTTCACATTCTCATCAGTGTGACTCACAATCTCTCTCACTGGTTCTCTGCAAATAGATGAGGTGTAACAGTGTTGCATTAGTATACGGGCCCCAACATTACCCTGGCTTAATGACCTTTTTAGGATTCATTGGTGTCCCACCCACTGATGTGTGCAGATTTGGATGCTTCAAATCGCACCCTCCTGCACTCTCAGACGCTCTGCTTCGTGATGCAGAATTGGATTTAGCCAAACAGTATGAGAGGTGACTGAGTGTCCACACGGCAGAGCGATGTATGGATTCCAGCAGGCTCTGTACTGTGGGACTCTCAGCTCGACTGTCACCCCTTCATTTATATCCTACAAACCCCTTTTGGTGTTTTTAAGGATTATGTTATAGGCCTACTTTAGCTATTGAAAAATAGCAGATCTACAAGCTCGAACAAGCTTGTAGATCTGCTATTTTTGAGAAATCGTGAAAATGTGGCACAAATCTTTGAATATATAATCTTTCAGAGCGAACGTTTTTAACTAAAATCTTTGCTTCTGGGGGGTCCCTGGAACAGCATATTTTCACATGGGGGTCGGTGGCCATACAGATAATTCTGGCGGTCCTTGTCATGAAAAAGGTTGAGCACCACTGACATAGAAAGAAAACTTTTAGGATTTCGAAGATTCTTTTTTAGAATTGGTCTCAGGTCTAAATGGCAGAAAGTGGCTGCCTTCATTAACTTATTTACCGCCGAGGTTGCCTTTTTCGCCTATTTTAATATAAATTGATTACGGTTTACAACCAATGAAAAGTATTAAAAGGTGCTTCTGACAAAACCAGCTAACTCCATTGGACCCTCAAACTGTCTGCTAAAGCAGCTAACTCCACCCCCTCTCCCCCTCTCATTCAAGTATCTGAGACACGTTGTCAACGGAATAAGCCCCAGCAACGACAGCCAGGCTGTTATCAGCCAAAGTTATGAACATATCCGACGGTGTAAATCTGCAAGTCACAAACCTATGGGTGTTTGACCATATCATACCCATATGGAGATCCCTGTCATCAGGGCAAATCGGCATTCTTAGGCAAACGGCTTAATGCCCATACTCGGATGAATCGGCTCTCAGTCTCCAAATATGCCCATGCATATTTCACCCACGCAATAACCTGGAGAGGGAGACAGAGAGCCTATTTCACTATGCTGGTAGTTGGTACCAAAACCTTAACACACTGCTTGATGTTTTGCTTTGCGGTGTGTTGTCAGCACAATAACCGGCAAGCTGATCACTTTTTTTTGTACTTCATCATAATTATAATATTATTGCAGTGGTCTTTTTTTCAGTGTTCTTGCATTTCTCCTACAGGCCAACGATGCTTTGGGCTCCACCTGGAACTGGCTCTACTTCATCCCTCTCATCATCATCGGCTCCTTCTTTGTCCTTAACCTGGTTCTGGGAGTTCTGTCTGGGTATGTTCATAAACCACACTGTAATATCCTGAGAGTGACTCTGGTTCACATTTGTACACTCTGAATTACAAATGGATACAATGTCAGCAGACCAACTGTTGACAGACCAAAAAAGTGTTGCTGTACAGTATATTGCAGAACTACAACTGGAACATTTCCATTTAGAAGAAGTTTTCTTTGATCACTAAAACAAATTGACAGGCAGTGAGATGGCATGCTGGCTGGCATAATGTGCTGGCTGGCTTAGTGGGGTTCCGTATCCATGTTAAATTATAGAACCATAGACATATTTAGATGGCTCAAGGCGGAGTCTCTGACATAGTTCACCCGGCGGCCATCTTGCTGAGGGGCTACAGTACAATATGTTCTATGGCAGCTCAAACAAATATAGTCATAACTCGCTCAAATCTTGACAGAACCTACACGCATCTATCGCCAGATGGCCCTGTGCTCTCGCTTCAATGTGAAATGCTTAGAAGCGCCAAAAAATGCCTGCCACTATCTTAATTTACTTCATTTTCGTCAAAAACAACTCCTAGCCCCGCCATCATCACGCAGAACACGTGTCACAAGTGAAATGCATGTTGGGAGTGACACAGATTAATGTAGGGGTCACACTTTTCTGTGCAACAGTCCCTTGCCTTCTCCACCGCACCTCCCCTTTAGGAATTAGACAGCATTAGGTGCGTGGCAGACAGGCAGCTGAAAACCTGCACTGACACAGCGAAAGCATCCCCGCCTCCTCCTCCACTGCCAGACAAATACAAACAGGGTTTTTCGACACCCAATCCGCTCGGGACGGGGGGTTTAGCAGCCGCAACGTTGGACGGGGGAATTTGCAGCCAACGTTACGTGCGCTAACGTGAACACATGCGCTGCTTTGCCACCACACTGTCCGCCCCCCTCCTCCACCGTGCGTTATCGTCCAGACGTCCACACATGCACTGTGATGCACACAAACTTTCCCAGTAGCCTAAAGGTGTTTGTGTTTCGACACCACAACATGTAATGAGCGGATCCATTTGGATGATTGTTTTTATATGGTATGACATGAGTTACTGAGTGAAAGGTTAATGGGCAATTCACTGTCATTATCTCCACTTGAGATAGATAGAAGACCCCTTTTCTTCTGATGTTGACTTTTGTCTTGTCTCATCTCCCCTCAAACATTTCTTCTCACCTCCCCTTGGCTTCTTTCTCCACCTCTCCTCTCCTCCACATCCTGTGGTTGAGTGATGAGGAGAGGTCAGTTCAACTATAGCTCTCTCCCTGGTGACTGTAAAACTGATTTATAATCTAAATAAGAACACTGTTATGAATACCAATGAGATTGTGAGCAAGCAGGGTAAATAAACAACACTGTGTGTGTGTGTGTGTGTGTGTGTGTGTGTGTGTGTGTGTGTGTGTGTGTGTGTGTGTGTGTGTGTGTGTGTGTGTGTGTGTGTGTGTGTGCGTGTGCGTGTGTGCACACAGGGAGTTTGCCAAGGAGCGAGAGAGGGTTGAGAACCGCAGAGCCTTCATGAAGCTGAGACGGCAGCAGCAAATTGAGAGAGAGCTGAATGGCTACCGAGCATGGATCGACAGAGCAGGTGGCATTAGTCTCAATCAGTGAGCAATCCAGGGGATTGCTACAGATGTGGGTCTTAGTGAGAAATGGAGTTTGTTTCACCAGAAGCCTTGACACTGACACTAACACGTCCATCATGGACTGCAGCGCTAATCTTGTTCGCCACATTCTCCTCCAAACAACCACTTTTCAAAGTGGTTGTAGATAGGTTCCCGGCTCGTGTGGGACAAATCTGGCATGAAGTACTTAAGCCACTTGAACCCTATAATATACTTTGTTGACAGGAGTTGCAAGGGCTCTATACTATACTATACTATACTCCTTTTTTCCCTCTACATATACTTGTCTATTCACTGAAAATAGCTTAGTTTGTAGATGTCGAATGGTGGTCACCACCCCAAAGTGTCCCTGTAATATTCCCCTTTCCTTTCCTATAACATTCAATGTCAGTCTAATACTGGTCATAATGTGTTCACTAAGTATAAACTGTTGCTTTCCAGAGGAAGTGATGCTTGCTGAGGAGAATAAGAACTCAGGACCCTCCGCTCTTGATGGTAAGACAGGAGAGGACTTTTTAGCTGGTTGTGCTTTTTTTTTAAAGGCTTGGTTTTAGATTTGCTTTTGTTAGTGTTATTGTTAGTTTTAGTTTTTTTAAATTATTTTATTGTTTATTACAGGTATGTTTGATGTGGAGACCAAAGAAGAATAACTAAGGACATTTCCGTTTGTTTTAGTTTTGTGAACACAGTATAGTTTCATTATTTATTATCATTATTTATAAAGCCTTCTTTGATTTTTTATTTGTAACTAAAATGTGTTTTGTTTTTGTTTTTTTGTTTTTATCTAGATTTAGTTGTCTTTAATAGCCCACACAGAGCAAACTATCTTTGATGAGTGCAGTGTGACTGAACCAATAAGGTTATTTCTTTTATGAAATGTTGATTGATTGATTGATTGATTGATTGATTGATTGATTGATTGATTGATTGGCAGCTCTCAGGATGCTCCCAGAGTGGAGTACAAGTGGTAACTATGGTGAGACCTATCTCTCTCTGTCCGACTCGCTGTCTCTCTCTCTCTCTCTCTCTCTCTCTCTCTCTCTCTCTCTCTCTCTCTCTCTCTCTTTGTTTCTCTCTGGCTAAAATGAAAGTGGGCTCCTGTACTGCATAACACAAAGCTGTACAGTGTACACAGTAAAATCCTCAGTGTTATTTATCTCTGTCTGCACATGTGTATACCCGAGATATGTAATTGTCCAAAGAATGTAGCCAAATGGATCTGATATACATTTGTACATTATTTTGGTTACAAAGTTACAAGTTACAAATGGATTTTACTGTGTAGCAGAACCATGGTTTCAGGTCCAGCTGCTGTGATGGAAATAAACACAGACATCCTAATAGCTTCGATTAAAAAGAGAGGTGGCACACTACTGTTGCCTTAGCAACCACTGGGCTGAAACTGTGCGTGTGCATCGGCACACGTGTGCATCGGCACACGTGTGCGAGAGTGCAGATGTACACGCACGCACGTGCGTATGTTGCATGTGCGAGTTTGGTGTTGACAGCCAGGATGCAGTGTTCCGGCTTTCTTTGTGTGTATGGCTGCCTGCGAGTGTGTGTGTGTGTGTGTTTGATAAGTGACTTTGTGAGAAATTGCACAAGTAAATATTGACTTCAAGTCTAAAATCAAAAAGCGTTTGGGGGATGGATGGCTACATGGGTGAAGGGACATCATAAATCATAAGCGCACATGGCATATTATCTAAAATTATGGCATGTTTGCACTGCACTGTATGTGACCCGGCGTGACTGATCAACATGGTTTGAAATTCTAAATAAAGCATGGCTTGTGGAGCTAACTGCCTCCGAGCATGGGTTGACTGAGCCATTCTGAAATAGCAGCACTGTTTTCATTGTTACGGGATACTTCTAATGACATTAAATGATCATTTTAACCTCATTAAACCGTGGCGCTAATGAGCATAACCTTACCCTCTGGCTACAGCATTTGAGCATTGCAGTCTTCTCGGCTTAGCTTGTCCATTGAAATGGCTTTTACTATGATCTTTATGATTTGCTTTTTCATTATATTGCCATTACTTCTTTTGATTTCACGAATGAATTTCATTGCCTGCTTTTACTTATGGGTATCCTAATAGCAGTGGTGGAAGATTCTTACTTAAGTAAAAGCAATACTACACTGTAGAAATATATAAGTCCAAAAAGTATGGGTGCAGTGCAGTACAGTACAAAATGTAAAAGTAAGGAATAATTTTACGTTTTACGTAATGCATCACTGCAATGTTGCAGCTGGTAAGGGTGGGGCTGATTTTAATTATGTAATGTGCTCTTGGGTTGCTTAATACATCATCATTTATCAGTGTTGTATTAGTAATCTAAATCTGCAAGGTGACTAGTTCTAAAGCTGCCAAATAATTATATATATATATATATATATATATATATATATATATATATATATATATATATATATATATATACAGTATATATATAGTAAAGTAAAAGTACCTCATAATTAAGTACACTTCTTGAGTAAATGAAATTAACTGCATGTTACTTTCCACCACTGCCTATAGGCATAGTGTGGTAATGTAACGGGCAATGTAACGGGCAAGCAGGTGGCATAAAGGTCAGACATATATTTGGTTCCAATGTTTCCTAGCAACAAGAGAATCCTGCAAAGCACCAATATTGAGGCATCTCCTTGGACACCGTTGCCCAGAAGGTTGCCCTGTTCATCACTGCAGTATGGGATATTAAGCTCTATAGGCTGTAGACAGTAAAATCCTCAGTGTTCATTTATCCATTTGTAAGTAACTCAGAGAGTGTACAAATGTAACTATTGGTTACATTTTGTAAATGTTGGTTACATTTGTACACTCCCGGGGGTTGAATTGACACTGGAGACTGTGTACATGATGTTTTGGGACCAGTGTGATTGACCCTCTGTGTCCGCATGCAGTGCTGAAGAGAGCCACTACTATCAAGAGGAGAGGGATGGACGTGGGCCATCGAGGGCCATCGGAGGAGGAACAGTATGGTGACATCTCCTCTGTAGGTGAGTGGGGGTTCTCCACATCGGAGGAGGAACAGTATGGAGACATCTCCTCTGTAGGTGAATGGGGGTTCTCCACATCGGAGGAGGAACAGTATGGAGACATCTCCTCTGTAGGTGAGTGGGGGTTCTCCACATCGGAGGAGGCACAGTATGGAGACATCTCCTCTGTAGGTGAGTGGGGGTTCTCCACATCGGAGGAGGAACAGTATGGAGACATCTCCTCTGTAGGTGAGTGGGGGTTCTCCACATCGGAGGAGGAACAGTATGGAGACATCTCCTCTGTAGGTGAGTGGGGGTTCTCCACATCGGAGGAGGAACAGTATGGAGACATCTCCTCTGTAGGTGAGTGGGGGTTCTCCACATCGGAGGAGGAACAGTATGGTGACATCTCCTCTGTAGGTGAGTGGGGGTTCTCCACATCGGAGGAGGCACAGTATGGTGACATCTCCTCTGTAGGTGAGTGGGGGTTCTCCACATCGGAGGAGGAACAGTATGGTGACATCTCCTCTGTAGGTGAGTGGGGGTTCTCCACATCGGAGGAGGAACAGTATGGAGACATCTCCTCTGTAGGTGAATGGGGGTTCTCCACATCGGAGGAGGAACAGTATGGAGACATCTCCTCTGTAGGTGAGTGGGGGTTCTCCACATCGGAGGAGGAACAGTATGGTGACATCTCCTCTGTAGGTGAATGGGGGTTCTCCACATCGGAGGAGGAACAGTATGGAGACATCTCCTCTGTAGGTGAGTGGGGGTTCTCCACATCGGAGGAGGAACAGTATGGTGACATCTCCTCTGTAGGTGAATGGGGGTTCTCCACATCGGAGGAGGAACAGTATGGTGACATCTCCTCTGTAGGTGAGTGGGGGTTCTCCACATCGGAGGAGGAACAGTATGGTGACATCTCCTCTGTAGGTGAGTGGGGGTTCTCCACATCGGAGGAGGCACAGTATGGTGACATCTCCTCTGTAGGTGAGTGGGGGTTCTCCACATCGGAGGAGGCACAGTATGGTGACATCTCCTCTGTAGGTGAATGGGGGTTCTCCACATCGGAGGAGGAACAGTATGGAGACATCTCCTCTGTAGGTGAGTGGGGGTTCTCCACATCGGAGGAGGAACAGTATGGAGACATCTCCTCTGTAGGTGAATGGGGGTTCTCCACATCGGAGGAGGAACAGTATGGTGACATCTCCTCTGTAGGTGAGTGGGGGTTCTCCACATCGGAGGAGGCACAGTATGGTGACATCTCCTCTGTAGGTGAATGGGGGTTCTCCACATCGGAGGAGGAACAGTATGGTGACATCTCCTCTGTAGGTGAGTGGGGGTTCTCCACATCGGAGGAGGCACAGTATGGAGACATCTCCTCTGTAGGTGAGTGGGGGTTCTCCACATCAGAGGAGGCACAGTATGGAGACATCTCCTCTGTAGGTGAGTGGGGGTTCTCCACATCAGAGGAGGCACAGTATGGAGACATCTCCTCTGTAGGTGAGTGGGGGTTCTCCACATCGGAGGAGGCACAGTATGGAGACATCTCCTCTGTAGGTGAGTGGGGGTTCTCCACATCGGAGGAGGCACAGTATGGTGACATCTCCTCTGTAGGTGAGTGGGGGTTCTCCACATCGGAGGAGGCACAGTATGGAGACATCTCCTCTGTAGGTGAGTGGGGGTTCTCCACATCGGAGGAGGCACAGTATGGAGACATCTCCTCTGTAGGTGAATGGGGGTTCTCCACATCGGAGGAGGCACAGTATGGAGACATCTCCTCTGTAGGTGAGTGGGGGTTCTCCACATCGGAGGAGGCACAGTATGGTGACATCTCCTCTGTAGGTGAGTGGGGGCGGCTCAAACAGCGGGGTACAGGGGAAATTGATTTGAAAATGAATCATGCATTGTTGAATCCAGTAAGTCTACTGAACCATTAGTTGGGCCTGTTCCCGGGTAGGATTATACAGCACTGAGCAAGGATGCCTGGACAAATATTATGGACAAAAAGCAACGTGTCTCTCTGTTTCTCTCATATCTTGCTCTATTTCATACTCAACATCTGTCCCTCTGTCACGCTGTGTCCTCTCCATCATTTTCTCCTTCTACCCCACTCTTATTGTCTCTTCATCTCCGTCTCCCCCATCACTTCAAGGCGTCCCCATGGCCAGAGCCAGCATCAGGAGTGCAAAGCGAGGCCCTGCTGCGTATTTACGCCGCAAGGAGCGTTTGCTGCGTATCTCCATCCGACGCATGGTCAAGACCCAGATGTTCTACTGGACTGTGCTGGGCCTGGTGGCCCTGAACACGCTCTGCGTGGCCATCGTTCACCACAATCAGCCCAACTGGCTGTCCCACTTCCTCTGTGAGTCCTCCATTCTAGTCTAGTCTATCTTGTAATATTGTGCTCCTTTGATCAACTTTTATGGGCCTCGTGCAAGAACCACTCATATGAACACATTGCTCTAAATAACACTGAGAATTGGCTCATCGCCGGGTGTAAGGTGTACTGTATAAGGCCCTAGTAAAATGTAGTGCAAGATAAGATACAAAATATGCATATTCTGCTTCTAAGTGTGTGTGTGTGTGTGTGTGTGTGTGTGTGTGTGTGTGTGTGTGTGTGTGTGTGTGTGTACACCTTAGAACTCTTTATTGGCATACAAACTATCACAACTGGCCAATAAAAAGAAGGTTCTGTTCAGAAATAATTGTCTCCCATCTTTCCACAAAATAATAGCAAATGCTCGATAGTGGGCTCGATAAGGACCCGGCTCGATAAGCCTGCTCGATAAGGTGATCGTTATCAATAAAAATTAACGAGCTCCATCCCTAGTAATCAGGCACACCATGACTAACATACTTCTCTTGGAAGCCTTTAGCGCACCAGGCCCTTGTGGCACGGTGGCACAGTTGGTAGTGCTGTCGCCTCACAGCTAGAAGGTCCTGGGTTCGATTCCCGCTCGAGACACTGTGGCCTGTGGGTGCTGGCGGCGTTCTTCCTCCTCCGCATCATCAGTGCCCATACCCGAGGCGGGGTTGGCGAAAGGGCCTTTCTGTGTGGAGTTTGCATGTTCTTCCCGTGTCCCCTAGGGTAGGTACTCACAAAAAATATGCAGTAATCCTGGTCTCTAAACTGCCTCCCCCTGGCGCCTGATGGAGAGGAAAGGAACTGGTCCAACTAGGGAAACTCCCCCCTCTCAGGTGTAAATGAGCAACTTGGACACTCAGGCATGAAGGAAGCATGAGTTCAAGTCCGTTGCTCTCCCCATGTCCCCCATATAGACCGATTCCGTACCGGTTTCATGGTCGCAGCCTACGTATTTCCTGTAGGCGGACTCGACATAGCTGCGGGAGTAAAACCCTCACCAGGCGCACCTCTTCCACTACAGTGAACGGCAGAGTGACTGATGTTAGTTTGCCTCAAACTTTACTCCTTTACCTGCTTTTTTACTAACACTAACATTACAAAGATGCCCAGAACATCGAGATGAACCTGTGTAGTTTATGGCTGCTCCAACAGTAGTGGCAACATAAAAAAAAAAAAAAAACGGAATGTCTAATATCCACCGCTGTGGCGGAGACCAGAGCCATTGAGTAATGGTTGAGACAAAGCAGTGAAAGATACATAACGCAAGTCTTACCCAATACCAAATCTTTCTGTTTATTAACACAAGGCTGCTGTACTTTATACCTCATACTTTAAATGCTTAGTATGAGGTATAAAATACAGCAGCCTTGTGTTCATAAAACAGAAAGATTGGGTATTGGGAAATTACGTATCTTTCAGGACCCTTCACTGCTTTGTCTCAACCATTACTCAATGGCTCTGGTCTCCGCCACCGAGGTGGATATTAGACATTCCGTTTTTTATTTTATTTTTTATGTTGCCACTACTGTTGGAGCAGCCATAAACTACACAGGTCTCGATGTTCTGGGCATTTTTGTAATGTTAGTGTTAGTAAAAAAGCAGGTAAAGGAGTAAAGTTTGAGGCAAACTAACATCAGTCACTCTGCCGTTCACTGTAGTGGAAGAGGTGCGCCTGGTGAGGGTTTTACTCCCGCAGCTATGTCGAGTCCGCCTACAGGAAATACGTAGGCTGCAACCATGAAACCGGTACGGAATCGGTCTATATGGGGTCTAGGTTGGCGGAGGGTGTGTAGAGCCCAGGATCACATTAATAATAATAATAATAATAAATAATAATAATAATAATAATAAAACTTTATTTGTATAGCACCTTTCATGACATGAAATGCAGCTCAAAGTGCTTTACAGAACAATGGAGAATAAAAGAAAAGCAAGGCAACGACAAAAAACAAGCAGTAATGCAATACAGTGAGGACATGAATAACAAAAAATAAAAATAAAATAAAAGATCAATTAAAAGCAATGTTGTAGAAGTGGGTCTTGAGCTGAGCTTTAAAAATGTCTACAGAGGCTGCCTGACGAAGGTACAGTGGGAGCTTGTTCCATGCCGACGGCCCGTAGAAGCAAAAAGCTGCTTCCCCGTATTTTTTAGTTGCCATTTTTTTAGGCAAAGCGAGCAGGCCAGCAGTGGAAGACCTTAGGGGGAGGTTTGGGACATATTTAGGCAGGCAGTTATGTAGGTAGGAAGGTGCGAGACCATTGAGAGCTTTATAGACAAGTAAAATAATTTTAAAATCAATCCTAAAAACAACCGGAAGCCAGTGCAGTGATGCCAAAACTGGAGTAATATGTTCTCTCATCTTAGTTCTAGTTAAAACTCTGGCTGAGCCCAGGCCGTGGCGTAACGGTCTGGGCACCGGACTGGTGATCCAGTCGCGGTGTGCCGCGGGTTCGACTCCCGGACCCGACACGGCCTTTACCGCATGTCATCCCCCCATCTCTCTCCCGTTTCCTGTCAGCCTACTGTCTATCCCTTAAAAAATCAAATAAAAAAGGCGTAAGCCGCAAAAAAAATATATTAAAAAAAAAAAAAAAAAACTCTGGCTGCTGCATTTTGGACAAGTTGTAATCTGTCAGTTGTTTTCTTAGGCAGTCCTGAAAAAAGTGCATTGCAGTAATCAAGCCGAGAAAAAACAAAGGCGTGGATTAGCGTTTTTGCATCGTCCAAGGACACATAGGCCCTCATTTATCAATCGAGTGTAAAATCTCGCAAACAGCTGATCCTTCCTTAATTTCGTTCTCACGTTAATAAATGTCACGGCTGAATTTGATCTGGCACGCCCTAAGAAATCAAGCCTCGCCCTCGTTTTTGCGACCTGAACCACTGCTATACGATCTGGAAACCATGGTTACCGTGCCTTTCTGCCCGCCTCACCCCCCTCTCTCATACACACACACACACACACACACACACACAGACGCACACAAGCTGCACGCACACGCAACTTGCAAGCCCAACTAACTGGTGTGTTGTTAAATAAATAAATAACGAACACCTGCATGAATTAAATAAAGTTGTAGGCCTACCCTGTCTGTTCCCTCTCACCTCGCTTGCCTTGCTGTCATGTCCACGCACGCACGCACCTACATGACACATTAAATAAAGCTGTCTGTTTCTCCTCTCGCTTCGTTTCCCTTGCTGCCCGCCTCACCCCCCGCACACATATCGCAAATTCGCAATGTTTCACTGTGTGTTGTTAGTTGTATATTAAATCATTAAAGTATTTTTAATTTAATATACAACAAGATATATTAGTGAACAAAAACCTGAACCTGTGAACCATAATTAAATAACAAATAGGCACACACACGCTGCTGTTTTGCAGGTGCTCCTCCTGTCCAGTGTATCTGTCTGTCTGTCTGTCTGTCTGTCTGTCTCTCTCTATCACAGTGGTCCGTCCGTGACCAACTGACCATGCACGTTCCGACGTTCGACAGTCTATTTAGATTGCCTCGCAGACGTTAGTCACTGCAGTGGCCGCCGGCCGGGCTGTCAACTGTCATTATATGAATGTGCAGCAAAAACCGTATATAGCCTCATGTGGCTGGTGGTTGCTTGGCTGGGTAATATACCTATATATCTCCGATGCAGTTCCCACTTGCGCTGGGAGCCTGGCACGGTACATTTGGCATTGAGCGACGCGTCAGGTTTATTATATTGCACAAGAAAGACATCGGCCTTCATGCTGTAGATTAGGCTACAGTAGGCTATACCACGTTGGGACTGCTGCACTATACTCTCCAACGTCCCGTCATGGAAATATTTCAGCACAGACAGCCCAAATCCTCGCATGTATGCGCTCATGCAAAACACTGTTTAAATGGCTTAAGCATCTCTTGCAACATTGTTTTTAATTGCGCGATTTTATCTCCTACTAATTTCATATGACACATGTATTCCTTAACATTTTTATTTATTTATTTTTTACATGTAGCCCATATACATTATACATACCTTTTATATAAACATTTTAGGAGTGAATACATATGTTTAGATGCCTGTGACAGCCTCTCAGCAGTTCAGACAAGGCTGCTCCGCTTGTGTAAAACAGAAAAACAGCGTACGCCAGCTGAAGAGTAGACGTGACTATTTGTCCTACTCAAGTTCAATTTCAAGCTTTGCCGGAAATGTTAAATGCCGAAAATGTCGGTAATTTCGGCGTGCGCCCATATTTTGGCGTACGCACGGTTGATAAATGAGGGCCATAGGCTCTGATTCGTGCAATATTTCTAAGGTGAAAAAAGGCAATCTTGGTAACATGATTAATGTGTGAATTAAAATTCAATTCAGAATCAATAATAACCCCCAGGTTCTTTACTGTACTGTTACTTTCTACAGTCAGGTTGCCAAGTCTGCTTAATATTGATTCTTTCTGTTCACTAGAACCGAATATGAGAACTTCTGTCTTATCCTCATTTAGCTTGAGAAAGTTCTCACTCATCCAACATTTGATGCTAGACAGACAGGTAACCAGCGGGTCTAAAGCACAGGGATCATCTGGAGCCACAGAAAGATATAGTTGGGTATCATCAGCATAGAAATGAAAATTGACTCCGTGATTGGCAATGAGTTCGCCCAATGGCAGTATGTACAAGGAGAAAAGCAGAGGGCCAAGAATCGAGCCCTGTGGAATACCAGAACTGATGTCGTGTTTGTCTGAGTCAAACTCGGCTAGATTGACAAAGTAACTTCTATTTGATAGGTAGGAGGAAAACCAGGACAGGGCCGTACCAGACAGGCCTATCCAGTGCTCCAGACGCTGTATTAAAATTGAATGATCAATCGTGTCAAATGCAGCCGTTAGATCTAGAAGTAAGCGAACGGATACATGTTTCTTGTCAGCAGACACCCTAAGATCATTCATTACTTTTACAAGTGCTGTTTCTGTACTGTGACCTTTCCTAAAGCCAGATTGGAATTTGTTGTGCACATTATTGTTCTGTAGAAACACATCCAATTGATGAAAGATGCATTTTTCTAAAACCTTGCCCAGAAAGGGTAGATTTGAAATGGGTCGATAGTTACCCAAAACAGAGGGATCAAGATTGTGTTTCTTGAGAAGGGGCTTAACTACAGCAGTCTTCAGTGAGTCTGGGAAGACGCCTGATTGTAGCGAGCTGTTTACAATTTTTAGGATATCTCCAATCACACTGTCTAAGACCTCTTTGAGAAAGGTGGTGGGAATTGTATCCAATGAACAGGAGGATGATGTCATCTGTGATATGGTTTTGCGGAGTTCGTCTTCATCAATTGCGCAGAACGATAATAGGCTCCCCCTGGAGAGATCTACCCTGGGACCATTAGCTGCTGTTTGAAGGTTTGTGCTAGCAGCAGCACCATTCATAATATCAGCTCTAATGTTAAAAATGCTGTTGTCAAAAAAGCATGCAAACTCATTACACTTAGCTTTAGAGGCCGGGAATGACTGCTTGTAGGACTGGGGGGGGTTTAAAAGTCGTTCAATGGTAGAGAATAGGACTCTGGCATTTTTCTTGTTCTCATTAATAATGCCATAGAAATATGCCTGCCTTGCTAGACGCAAGGCTTTGTTATAGGCGACTGTTGACTTTTTAAGAATCTCTAGGTGGATGGTGAGTTTGTTTTTTCTCCAAGCTCGCTCAGCTCTACGACATTCTTGCTTCAGTGAGCGTGAATGCTCATTTATCCAGGGTGTTACTCTGGTGTTATGTTTCTTTTTTGTTTTCAAAGGAGCCACTATATCAAGAGCTGACTCTAGTTTAAGATTAAAAATTTGAACCATATCATTCACTGGGGGAGTATCGGGCAGGGGGGGGCCCAGGTGACGAGAGAACTCGTCGGCTGCAGAAGAGCTAAAAAAAACGCTTTTTTATGGTATATTCAGTGATGTTTTTCTCTAGATCAGAGACAGTCCTATTAAAACACAGCAGATAGTGGTCTGATAGCTCAGGCCTTTCAATAGTCCTTTCCACAGTGATGTTCAGCCCTCTAGAAATCACCAGGTCCAGAGTGTGCCCATGTTTATGTGTAGGCCCAACAACATGTTGGATAAATTCAAAGGAGTGCAATAACTCTAAGAAACCCATGGCCATAGCATCTGTAGCATCATCCAGGTGAAGATTAAGATCACCTGAGATAAGAGTTCTGTCATAGTTAGTGGAGCAGATAGATAAAAGTTCTGATATTTCTGTTAGAAATATTGCTTTACTGCATTTTGGCGGGCGATAAATGCTAATCATTGGCATAGAGGCTTGACCATGTAGTATAGTGGCCTGGTATTCAAAGGATGTAAAGCTGCCAAGGGTCAGAGCCTTGAATTTTAACATGTCTGAAAAAATAATTGCCAGTCCACCTCCTTTCTTAGCCTCGCGAACAGAGTGAATGAAACTGTAGTTTGCGGGACAGGCTGGCGCTAGGAGAACAGCTCCATCTGAGCCAAACCATGTCTCTGTTAGAAAGATTATATCTAGCTTCTCTTTACAGATTATATCATTTACAGAGGAGGACTTATTTGTTAGTGACCTGATGTTAAACAAGGCAAGGTTAAGCTTGTTATCACATTTTTGGGGGCTGTGATGCCTGTGAGGTACAGTAACCAAACAGCATTCTCTCTCCAGACCACTCCTTGTGTTGGACACTCTATTTGAAATAACAGTAGAAATGTTAGATAATAATACATAATTGACACAGAAAAATGGGTTACAAAATCAAAAAATATATTAAAAAAAAAGCTGCACTCCGAAACTTTCATGTTCTACCCCGGATTCAAATCTGGGGGGCTGCATACTAGACTAGTCATTGGTTAGACATGGGTTAAGGTTGGTTTAGGTGTGCTGCCCCGTGGGGGTGCAGTACATAGTTCAGACAAGTCATTGGTCCGACAAATGACAACCCACCTCATCTCCTAACCTAACCATAACCGCAAGCACGGGAGCAGACGCTAGTCCGACATGCGGATGAATGTCGGACTAATGCCCTGTCTGAAAAGCGTCCACCTCCCGCCCCGTGGGAGTATAGGGGTGCATAGTTTAGACGAGTCATTGGTTAGACATGGGTTTAGGTGTGCTGCCCCGTGAGAGGTTAGGTTTAGGGTGAGGGTTTGAGATAGGTTGTAGTTGTAGGACTAATGACTGGTTTAACCAATGACTCTAAACCAAAAACGGTCTAAACTAAGTACTGCACCCGTGGCAAAGAGCTGATTTTTGTTTTACCTCTGAACTAATGGAGCCTGCCTGCTTGCTCACAGGAGACATTTATTTTTTTCCTTCAGGCTGCAGGGGTGTCATTTGAGCTCACAGCTAGCGTTTGCATCCAAAATAGAATTTAGTCAATTTCTCCACCACAGAACGTTTGCAGGACACTACATAGATTGATTGCCCTCTGTGTATAGACCGATTCCGTAGCGGTTTCATGGTCGCAGCCTACGTATTTCCTGTAGGCGGACTCGACGTAGCTGCGGGGATAAAACCCTCACCAGGCGCACCTCTTCCACTACAGTGAACGGCAGAG
Organism: Protomyctophum parallelum; assembly: GCF_964188405.1. NCBI lineage: Eukaryota > Metazoa > Chordata > Actinopteri > Myctophiformes > Myctophidae > Protomyctophum > Protomyctophum parallelum. The sequence goes on along the minus strand of NC_139701.1, from coordinate 27,353,496 downwards.
TGACTGATGTTAGTTTGCCTCAAACTTTACTCCTTTACCTGCTTTTTTACTAACACTAACATTACAAAGATGCCCCGAACATCGAGATGAACCTGTGTAATTTATGGCTGCTCCAACAGTAGTGGCAACATAAAAAATAAAATAAAACGGAATGTCTAATATCCACCGCGGTGGCTGAGACCAGAGCCATTGAGTAATGGTTGAGACGAAGCAGGGAAAGATACATATCGCCAGTCTTACCCAATACCAAATATTTCTGTTTTATGAACACAAGGCTGCTGTATTTTATACCTCATAGGCTCATACTAAGCATTTAAAGTATGAGGTATAAAGTACACTGGCGTTATGTATCTTTCACTGCTTCGTCTCAACCATTACTCAATAGCTCTGGTCTCAGCCACCGCGGTGGATATTAGACATTCCGTTTTATTTTATTTTTTATGTTGCCACTGTTGTTGGAGCAGCCATAAACTACACAGGTTCATCTCGATGTTCTGGGCATCTTTGTAATGTTAGTGTTAGTAAAAAAGCAGGTAAAGGAGTAAAGTTTGAGGCAAACTAACATCAGTCACTCTGCCGTTCACTGTAGTGGAAGAGGTGCGCCTGGTGAGGGTTTTATCCCCGCAGCTACGTCGAGTCCGCCTACAGGAAATGCGTAGGCTGCGACCATGAGACCAGCTACGGAATCGGTCTATACTTTATATCCATGCTGTATGCTGCAACTCCAGTAAAGCTTGATTATACTAAATTGAGCTTGTAGTGTCTGACACCATACGCATTGCATTATATCAAGGAAAGCCCAGGTCCAGGTACCCTTCCTTGAGTAGGTTGAAAATGGGTGTGTAACTCTGAGTGTACAAAATGTGGTTCCATTTTACAATCTCAGAGTTATGGGGGTCCTTGAAAGGGAGCTTTCTAATTTGTTGTTGTTATTGTTGCTGCAGACTATGCAGAGTTTCTGTTCCTGGCTCTGTTCCTGACTGAGATGTTCCTCAAGATGTACAGCCTGGGACCACGCCTCTACTTCCACTCCTCCTTCAACCGCTTCGATTGCAGCGCAAGTCCTTTTTCTAGACCTCTTTCACGACAGTCAATATTGAGGTGTTACCAATGATACGTATTAATTAAACACATTGTCTGCTGTTGACATATACGTTTTTTAATATCCATCTATTGTCTGCAATTGACGTGTATGTATACGTTTTATATCACTTTATATGGATTGGAAATGGCACCCTTAAAAAACAACTTTTAGTCCTGAACCGGTTGCTAGGTAACGCCTTGCTCAACCCTGCACACATGGAACTTACTCACGCATGCGTAGACTACTGTTATAATTACTTCTCTGGCTCTTTTCTCGAAAACTACATCGCTGTCTGCTGTGCTGATCAGACATCCAAGGTTCGGATCTGCTTTCTGATTTTTCATCGCATCATGATGAAAAATCGCGATAAATCTTTCTCGTGAAAGATTTATGCTAACATTAGCCTTTTCTTAAAATGGAGGTCTGCGAGCGGGGAAAACGGAAGTACTTGAGTAGTAATCTCTAACTTGTGGCCACATGCCCGCAGTCTAAGTGTCAAGGCACTGTTCCATTTAGTGTAGCAGAGCTTTTCCAACATACAGTATACAATTGTCTTTATTCAGGCCGTAGCCATCTTGCCAGCAAGGTGCTACCTAGGTGCTACTTCCCATAGACAGCCCATTCATCCAAACAGAAAAGTGTTTGTTTCGCAGCCTAACACACACACACACAGACACACACACACACACACACACACACACACACACACACACACACACACACACACATTAACTGTATATGATGATTTCGGGTGGTACAGTACAGTACAGTACAGTACAGTACAGTACAGTACAGTACAGTACAGTACAGTACAGTACAGTACAGTACAGTACAGTAGAGGGACCCCCACACGGTAACTCTGTCATTTCTCAACCGTTTGGGGACGCCCACAGCCCCACACGGAGTTGCACCACTTACTTCACATGGGTGTGATTGTTTTCAAAGTTTTGGAGTTTGGAAGTGCTCGTACGTTGAATATCACTCAACGGCGCATGCGTACCACCTGTTTTGAATTTGAACATAGTGCAGCAGGCAGCAGGAGGTTGCTTTACTGATAACAAGCGCTTCCATACTCTGATACTTAGAAAATAATCATCTGCAAGGAAGTAGCATAACATGTCTACGGTGGATTTTTATCAAACAAACACTTTACAGATTGAAAGAGGATAATTCAAGCTTTCCCTACAGCTGCAATGTTGGTGAGTTTGACGTTGTTGAATATAATTAGATAGGACTTTTCTGTTTGGATGAATGGGCTGTCTATGGGAAGTAGCACCTAGGTAGCACCTTGGTGGCAAGATGGCTGCGATCTGAATAAAGACAATAGGAGCACCTTGACTGTGTTTGACCCAAATGGAACAGAGCCTTATTTAGTATCATTCATTGGTAACATCAATCACAAGGAATTAACATAATTATATACACCAGTATTTATCTGCAGAAATATTCTGCATCTCTCTTTCTGTCTCTCTCTTTTACTAACAGTTTTTACTTTGCAACATGATTAATTATCACTTTATTTTGTCTTTTCGCTCGCATGCGTGTGTGCGACCGTATCTGTGTGAATTTGTAGCATCTGTAGTATCAATTCCCTACTCAACAGTATGTCTTTTCATCTTTTGTCATACAGTAAGTGATGGTATGAGTTCTCATTGAGGTTGATATATATTTTCTGTATCATACATGTAGGTTATTGTTGGCAGCATCTTTGAGGTGCTATGGGGCTTCTTCAGGCCTGGCACTTCATTTGGCATCAGTGTTCTGCGAGCCCTCCGTCTGCTGAGGATATTCAAGATCACCAAGTTAGTGCTGCCGCCTTTCTCATTTTGTGTCCTCAATGACGATGAGTGTTTTGTAAAGGACAAGGAAGACGCTGTCTTCAACGCGGGGTCTGAGAACCCTAGGGGCTCATCAGAGGTACTACAGGGGTGCCAAATCTTTATGTGGTAGGAGCTCTTTTTTGTGGTGCAACCTCTCCTATGGACCGATTCCGTAACGGGTCTCATGGTCGCAGCCTACGTATTTCCTGTAGGCGGAGACGACACATCTGCGGTTTCCCCACACCAAGCTTCTACTACAGTGAATGGAAAAGTGACTGATGTTAGTCTCAAACGTTACTCTTTTACTTGCTTTTTACTAACACTAACATTACAAAGATGCCCAGAACATCGGGATGAACCTGTGTAGTTTATGGCTGCTCCAACAGCATTAAAGCATGAGGTATAAAGTACAGCAGCCTTGTATTCCTAAAACAGAAAGATTGGGTATTGGGTAAGACTGACGTTATGTATCTTTCAGGACCTTTCACAGCTTTGTCTCAACCATTACTATATGGCTCTGGTTTCAGCCACCGCGGTAGATATTTTGACATTCCGTTTTATTTTATTTTTTATGTTGCCACTACTGTTGGAGCAGCCATAAACTACACAGGTTCATCCCGATGTTCTGGGCATCTTTGTAATGTTAGTGTTAGTAAAAAGCAGATAAAAGAGTAACGTTTGAAGCAGACTAACATCAGTCACTTTTCCATTCACTGTAGTAGAAGCGTGGTGCGGGGAAACCGCAGATGTGTCGTCTCCGCCTACAGGAAATACGTAGGCTGCGACCATGAGACCCGCTACGGAATCGGTCCATAGACAGCTATGTGTGTCCCTGGCTGTGTCCCTGGGTCTGAGCACGGAAATATCATATTGTCACCACCAAGTGTCACTGTTGCACAGCCTAACACACCACCAAGTCTGTGCAGCCTAACACACAGACACAGACAGACACACACACTTTGGGTGTGACAGTACAGTACAGTGACAGTACAGTACATCATTTCTCAACCGTTTCGGACGCGGGGCAGCTCGCCAGACCCACCGGGTTCCTATGGGTCTGTAACTTCCGGGGACCCCCCGGGGACCCCCACACAGAGTTTCACCACTCACTTTTTACATTAACCACTTCAACCCTAGCACCCTATCCTGAGGAGAACTTTAGCCGAAAATAGCAGATCTACAAGCTCAAAAGCCTTGCAGTGCGATGCTTTGTGAGCTTGTATATCAGCTGTTTTCGGCACGGAGGTAGGCACTCGACAGGCTGCAGCTCTAAGTGGTTAAATGTCTGAAAGCACTTAACATGAATCCAACATACACTGATGATAATGTCTGTCAAACAACTCTATGAAGCTATCTATGAAATCTATGGAAAAGTTTAATCTGCAACACAATTTTATGCAATATGTAGTGGGGGTCCCGGGTCCGCCTGAAATTCAAACGATGAAGGCCCCTGATTTATAGTCTAGTGTCCTATTGTAACTTGTCAGGTACTGGGCGTCTCTGAGGAATCTTGTCGTCTCTTTGATGAACTCCATGAAATCCATCATCTCCCTGATCTTCCTCCTCTTCCTCTTCATCGTCGTCTTTGCACTACTCGGCATGCAGCTGTTTGGTGGCAGGTAACACAACAGAGGAATACGTGAAGGAATAAATTATTGTGTGGCTCTGAATGAGGTTAGCAGTCTATACTGTAAGTGAGAGAGAGGGAAAGCAAGAGTGTGTACAATCTATAAGAGAGTGAGAGGAAGATTGTGTGTGTGTGTGTGTGTGTGTGTGTGTGTGTGTGTGTGTGTGTGTGTGTGTGTGTGTGTGTGTGGGGTGTGTATGTACATTTCTATTTGGAACAGTAGTTGTATGCATTTTTTTTCCTCATGTAGGCAGAAGATCGTGATTGCTGTAGTATGATTTTACTCTGGGCATATTTCACATTAAAAACAGCAACTTTATGCACTAATATGAAGTATTAGTGAGCTGGGAGGTAAGAACGATATGATCCAAACTTGAAATAGATTTAGAGCAGCTTACGGGAAAATATAGACAATTAAACTTCTCCCGGAGAGAGTTAGTTCTGTCCTCTACAAGGCTATAGTTATACACTAGTCCAGGCAGTCAAAAATGCTGGAGAGTTAAAATTAACACTCTTTTTTACTGTGTGAGGCAGGCAATCAAGGCATAATCTACCTCTTGTGTTGCAACTTGCAAATATTATAGGCAATAACTTTGATTAACTATGGAATCGTGCATTTACTGTCAGTGTGTGTGTAGGTTGGTCGGGGTGAGAGAGCACGTGACATCATCAGGGATGGCGCACGTGACATCACGTGACATCATTAGGGATGGAGATCCCTGATGTCCTCAATATTAAGCCCATATATGGAGATCCCTGATGTCATCAATATTGGCCAGCAACTCTACAGTACATCTGACCTCAAACCTCAAACCCTTAGATCTCCATATACGTATGGAGCTGACCTGTTCTGGCATTCCATATGTTGTTCCTTCCCCATCCATCCTTCCTCTTCGATGTCTCCCTTTTGACTGATACCTGTACATTTAAACTCTAGACGGGCCCGCCCCAAAGTTATTAGTGCAGCCACGCCCGGCAGCCGGCAAACATTTGAGTTCTTAACAGGCCTGAAAATTAAGATCTTACCCCCCATGCCAAAGTGCCAGCGCTCGCCCAGCAAGCAGTCTGCTGTCAGTCACGCAGATATGTTGATCTTACACCCCATTCCAAAGCGCCAGCGCTCGCCCAGCAGTCTGCTGTCACCCAGGTGGATGCGTGCACGTGAGGTCGCTTCTCGCCCTCAGGTGTCTTACTGTTGTATCATGTCTTTATCTGTCTTAGGTTCATCTTTGAAGACTACACTCCAACTAATTTCGACACCTTTCCTGCTGCCATCATGACTGTCTTTCAGGTCTGGTACAAACAAACATATTTGTATGAGGTATAAATTACAGCAATAAGCTACAAGAGGTCTCACTCAGGTTACCGGGTATTTTATAATGGCTGAGAGGCCTAGTGAGACACGACGCGTAGCGGATTGTCTCCGGTCCGTGAAGTGAATGGAGGCTGTCACTGGCCCCATGAAGTGAACGGGGTTGTCGTATCTCTGCCTTACTCTATGGCTCTAGAACCAAGAGCTCTGCCTAAGCCATTTACTCTATGGCTCTAGAACCAAGAGCTCTGCCTAAGCCATTTACTCTATGGCTCTAGAACCAAGAGCTCTGCCTAAGCCATTTACTCTATGGCTCTAGAACCAAGAGCTCTGCCTAAGCCATTTACTCTATGGCTCTAGAACCAAGAGCTCTGCCTAAGCCATTTACTCTATGGCTCTAGAACCAAGAGCTCTGCCTAAGCCATTTACTCTATGGCTCTAGAACCAAGAGCTCTGCCTAAGCCATTTACTCTATGGCTCTAGAACCAAGAGCTCTGCCTAAGCCATTTACTCTATGGCTCTAGAACCAAGAGCTCTGCCTAAGCCATTTACTCTATGGCTCTAGAACCAAGAGCTCTGCCTAAGCCATTTACTCTATGGCTCTAGAACCAAGAGCTCTGCCTAAGCCATTTACTCTATGGCTCTAGAACCAAGAGCTCTGCCTAAGCCATTTACTCTATGGCTCTAGAACCAAGAGCTCTGCCTAAGCCATTTCCAGGAACAGAATCCCAAAATGTAAAATCTTGCAATCATAGCAAAAAGTTATTATGTAACATTTACCGGTCAGTTTCATAGTACAGATTTTAGGCCAAATAGTATTTTGACACACACTTTTTGCTGGACTGCCACTCTTTGTTACAGTGAAGTAAAGAAGGTAAAAAAAAAGGTATTAACAAGGAATTTGTGTTGGCTTGTCATGTGTATGTATTTTAATATACAGTATTTTTTTAAATTGGGATTCAGCACCTGCCTTCCTACATGTGTTCAATGTCAGTGTTTTATCACATCTCTGCAAATAATGTGCCACAGGGTTGTTTTTTTGTTGCCATGGCATGTACAGGTAAAATAGCATTTATATAATCATATCATTTTCATTAGAACAGGGTTAAAGGGGAATTCCACTCATTTTCAACATTTATTTTGTCATTAATATACCTTAGAGCTGTGGGAATAATACAAAGTATACGTGTGTGTGTGTGTGTGTGTGTGTGTGTGTGTGTGTGTGTGTGTGTGTGTGTGTGTGTGTGTGTGTGTGTGTGCGTGCGAACGCGTGGGGGGGTGCGCCTGTAAATGTGACATTACAGATCTTGACAGGGGAGGACTGGAACGAAGTAATGTACAATGGGATTCGTTCTCAGGGAGGAGTCAAGTCTGGCATGTGGTCTTCCATCTACTTCATAGTGCTCACCCTGTTTGGAAACTGCATCCTGTCATACCTCCCACTGAAAGCTATACTTTACTTTGAAGAGACTTTTTAAATTAACAGTACAATGAAGAAACGCTCAAATTAAATAGAAGGGTTCAATTCAATTCAATTCAATTTTATTATAGTGTCAAATCACAACGAGTTGTCTCAAGACACTTTACAACCAACAAAGATCCACCCAGAGCAAGCAATATTGCGAATTTGCGACAGTGGCAACGAAAAACTCCCCTTTTAGGAGAGGAGAAAAGAACGTCAGGCAGAACCAGACTCTGGGGTGGGCGGCCATCTGCCTCGACCGTGTCGGGGGGGGGGGGGGGGTAGAGGGAGAGAGAGAGAGATAGACAGAGAGAAATAGACAGAAATAGACAGGTGGGCTCCGTGGAGGGGTCTGGTCCACATCTGGTCGAGCTCTGTGAGGCCGGGTCCAGGTCACACTTCTGGTGGGCTCCATGAAGAGGCCTGATCCACGGTCACGCTCATTCAGTCAGTTGGGGGTTAGTATTAGAGGTCCACAGAACTGCGACGGGGAGGACGAAAAGAGACTCCGGGGAGAGATTCCCCGGATGTTGGATTAGTGGCAGGCCTTACTGGAGCCTATATAGTGTATATTACAAGTACTGCTGGGAGACAGACCCACACAACAATGTACGACCATGGTATCCAGCCAGACTTGGAGACAACTCTAGCTATAGGCTTTGTCGTAGAGAAAGGTTTTCAACCTAGTCTTGAATGTGCAGAGCGTGTCAGCCCCACGGACCGAAGCCGGGAGAAGGTTCCACAGCTGAGGTGCCTGGGACCTAAACGCCCTGCCTCCTATTGTAACTTTTGATATTTTTGGAACAGTAAGCATTTTTGCATACTGTAGACGCACTGGTGTTCTATTTGGTTTGTAAGGATCAATGAGATCTTTGAGATATTGTGGTGCCTGACCATTGAGAGCTTTGTAGGTAAGAAGAAGAATTTTGAACTCTATTCTGTGTTTGACAGGGAGCCAGTGTAGAGAGGCCAGTGAAGGAGTGATATGGTCTCTTCTTCTGGTACCTGTCAGCACACGCGCCGCAGCATTTTGAACTAGCTGTAGGCTTTTCAGAGACTTACCTGGGCAGCCTGATAATAGCGAGTTGCAGTAGTCCAGCCTTGAGGTAACAAATGCGTGGACAAGTTTTTCTGCGTCTATTTTGGATAGGATGTGCCTAACCTTTGCAATATTTCGCAGGTGAAAAAAGGCAGTCTTTGAGATTTGTTTGATGTGCGATTTGAAAGACATATCTTGATCAAAGGTAACTCCCAGATTCTTTACAGTGGCCTTGGAGGCCAAGGTAATGCCATCTAGAGAAAAGTTCTCATCGGCTAGCTTGTCTCTTAGGGGCTTAGGGCCGATCACGATAATTTCCGTTTTGTCAGAGTTGAGGAGTAGGTAATTACGGCTCATCCAACTCTTTATGTCTTTAAGACAAGCTTGAAGTTTGACTAATTGATCCGTTTCGTTCGGTTTCATCGATAGATATAATTGAGTGTCGTCCGCGTAACAATGGAAATGTATAGAGTGTTCCCTGATGATGTTGCCCAGAGGGAGCATATATAAGGAGAAAAGTATTGGTCCAAGCACAGAGCCTTGTGGGACTCCGTATTTGACCTTTTCACGTGTTGAGGAGCCATCATTGACATCTACAAACTGAAATCGATCAGACAGATAGGACTCGAACCATTTCAGTGCGGCACCCCTGATGCCAACCAGATGCTCCAGTCTCTGTAGCAGAATGTGGTGGTCAATAGTGTCAAATGCAGCACTAAGGTCCAGCAACACCAGTACGGAGAGGAGGTTATTATCTGCTGCAGTCAGGAGGTCATTTGTAACTCTCAGCAGTGCCGTCTCAGTGCTATGGTTAGCTCTGAAGCCTGACTGAAAGCCTTCTAATAAATTGTTGTTATGTAGAAAGTCACATAACTGTTTGGCGACTGCTTTCTCGAGAATTTTGGAGAGAAATGGTAGGTTCGATATAGGTCTATAGTTAGCTAGAATGCCTGCATCAAGAGTAGGCTTTTTGAGTAGAGGTTTGATTACCGCTACCTTAAAAGATTGTGGCACGTAGCCTGTCACCAAGGACATATTGATCATATTGAGTAGGCATGTACCAACCGGAGGCAGGACCTCTTTGAGTAATCTAGTCGGAACTGGATCCAGGGTACATGTCGTTGATTTTGAGCAAGATATCATTGAAGTGAAATCAGAGAGCTCGATTGGAGAGAAACTATCCATATATATATTTGGGTGTGCGGCCATCTCTGAGACCACCATATTTGGAGGCAGTCCAGTGGGAGCCGAGAGTAGTTGTAGATCAATTTGATCTCTGATAGTTTCTATTTTGCCACTGAAGAACCTCATGAAATCGCTACTATTGAGAGTTGTAGGAATACGTGGATCAGTGGAATCGCGGCTTTTTGTCAGTTTTGCCAAAGTATCAAAAAGAAACTTTGGGTTACTTTTGTTTTCCTCTATTAGGGATGAATAATAGGTGGCTCTGGCCGTGTCGAGAGCCTTTTTGTATATTTTGAGGCTATTCTGCCAGACTATACATGATTCTTTCTGTTTGGTTGAGCGCCATTTTTTTTCTAGTTTGCGAGACGTTCGCTTGAGGTTTCTAGTTTCCGAGTTGTACCATGGGGCTAGCCTTTGTTGCTTTACTACCTTCCTTTTCAGGGGAGCAACAGAGTCTAGCGTATTTTGAAATGAGCATGTGACACTATCAACAAGTTGATCGAGGGTGACGTACACGAGAACTCCAGGAAAAGGGAAGGGTTGGCGTGTATGCCGTGGTATCCCACCCTGGTACAATAGACTATTTTCATAGCAGCCGTTCTGATAAGAAAACACAGCTGAGGGGCACGGTGGCACAGTTGGTAGTGCTGTCGCCTCACAGCTAGAAGGTCCTGGGTTCGATTCCCGCTCGGGGCGCTGTGGGTGCTGGCGGCGTGTTTCCTCCTCCGCGTCATCAGTGCCCATACCCGAAGGCGGGGTTGGCGAAAGGGCCTTTCTGTGTGGAGTTTGCATGTTCTCCCCGTGTCCCCTAGGGTAGGTACCCTCACAAAAACATGCAGTAATCCTGGTCTCTAAACTGCCTCCCCCTGGCCAGCCGGGGCGCCTGATGGAGGGGAAAGGAACTGGTTGGAATAACGTGTTCCTTCCACGCGCTACGTCCAACCAGGGAAACTCCCCCCTGTCAGGTGTAAAGGAGCAACTTGGACAATCAAGCATGAGTTAAGTCTGTTGCTCTCCCCTTGTCCCCCATATATGGGGACTAGGTTGGCGGAGGGTGTGTAGAGCCCAGGATCACAGGTGAAAAATGGGTTACAAAATTGTGGGATAAAAAATATATTAAATAAGAAAACACAGCTGAAGGTAATAACATTATTGTGAATGTGTTCCATTTAGGGGTTATTGTGTGCCAGCAGTTTTGTACAGTTTCATTGTTCATTGAATTTCAGAGTTCATTAAGTGATGCTAACTAAGGAATTAAGTAAATATATTGTTACACTGTATATAAAGTTTCTTGGAGAGGAGGAATTATTCGTTTTGATGTAGATTAATCATGTCCTTAACAATACTGGGATCAGACACACTACTGAATGTCTTCTTGGCCATCGCTGTGGATAATCTTGCTAATGCACAAGAGCTGACCAAGGTAACAAATACAAAATATATTTATTGATTTGGTTATTTTGTTTTGTTAACCCATTCTGACCTGAGATCAGATTCATACAAGGTTTCCGCCGGACACACACTGGTCTGATGAACCCATTCTGACCTGAGATCAGATTCTAAAAAATGTCAGTCGCTCTTTGATTTTTCAAAAATAGCAGACCTACAAGCTCGTATCGCGCCACTCGGTGGCGCGATATGAGCTTGTAGATCTGCTATTTTTAAATAGCTAAAGCATAACATGATGCCAACACCAAAATGGGTGCCCGGTCAGAATGGGTTAAATGGCATTCTAACAATATATATTGTATATATCCTGACAATGTGATCTGTAATGTTTAAGTTACTGTACATGATGTTGATTTATTGTCATGCTATGCTATGATTTCTCTCCTCTCCTCTCTCTTCTAATGTTCACTGATAAGGATGAAGAGGAGGCCGAGGCTGCATTCAACCAGAAGCATGCTCTCCAGAAAGCTAAGGAGGTCGGACCCATGTCTTCTATCATGTCTTCAGAGTAAGTGCTGTATGCAGCCACTTGCCTGACCTTCTCCCCTCCCTCCATTTTTCCTCCTCGCTAACTCCCTCCCCTGGGGGATGTCTTGTCTACCTCTAATGGTACAAACGACCAGCAGGAGTCATCAAAGCCTCCAGCTAACGTGCAGTGCATAGTTTGGCTCAACGACTGAATTGACAGCATGCAGAGTTGTAATGGACAGAGAAGATAGGGGACATTCATGTGCAGTAGCGCTTAAAGTTGTGATGCTATGGTGGTTGCTTGGTGGGATCAGGATTGGAATGATCTATCTTAAGGGTTGATAAATGCCAGTTGAGATCGTCATTATCGGGGGCGCCCTACTATTGATACATCCTCCCTAACATGTCTACTATCTTGTCTGACTCTGCTCCTCGCTCTATAATTTGCTCTAAATTGAACTCTGTGTCTCCATGGTTACTGGCAGCCTTACTTCCAGTTGGGGTGGGGGTGCTTACTGTTTGTTGTCATGGAGACAGGGTTACTTATAGTTTCCAAATTAATGTAGTGTGCTTATTCTCCTCCTAACTCAGCTGTGCTTAGAAGACACTCTTCTTTTTCCTAAAGGATTTAGGGACCAGGGCAGTGTACCATACCCTGAAGATTATCTTGTGGCGATCAGCCAAAAACTAACAGACTTTTTATCCACCGACAGCTCACGTTAACCCACGCACGCACGCAACAACACACACACACACTGTCTGCCAGTAAGGTGGCTCTGGTTGGCCGTGCTGGAGACGCCCAGCACCTTACCTAGAAAGCGGGAATCAGTATGAATGAAGTTGCGGGAGTACTGTAATAGGAGGTGTGTGAAGCCTGGAGAGTTTGAACTGCTTACCCTCCTGTGTGGAGCAGTAGTAGCCTGTGGTTCTCCTCCGTTAAAAAAACATTAGTCATGTGTCGACTGTTGTAGTATACAACATGCAGCTGTGTACTTGTACAAGGTACTTGTACGTGAATATTGTTATGATACTATTCTAAGTATTGGACCCTCGTCTCAACCGGGTCGTCACACAATACATATCAAGTACATTGTATATTCACGTACAAGTAACTTGTACAAGTACACAGCATGTTGTATACTACAACATCGACCGTTGCGGTACATGTTACAATACGGCAACTTAGGCAAATAAAAATAACAAATAAGGCAGCCTTGTCGCCAATGGGACCCAGTCATGAATACATTATTTTAAATGTATACCCTACCCCAGGTTACTGATCTCCCATGTAGTCCATCTGTCTGTACTAGTAGGGCATCCATGCAAGAAGAGGATTTGTTTGTTGCATGCATAAGTGTCAGAATGGCATTTGTATTTCCATGGCTGGGTGATGGTGGTAATGGGGGATGTCTGTTGTTAAAATCCTTTCTACTGTATTCCATAATACTGTTGCCAGCCGTAAAGCAGAGTCGAATACCACAGGGTCTCCTGGGTATTCAGAAAGGATACTGTAGTCTGAACTTATCTGTGTTTCTCCCTGAGAGAATCTACCTCCACTGACTTTGGAAGAAAGTTGCATGGTTCTGTTTGCTCAGTGTGAGAGGGAGCATGTTGGAGACTGTCAGTAAATTAAACTTGGAACGCATGTCCCTCGCCAGCATGATCAAAAGAAGAAAAACTATCAACACAGATGCACTCACTGACAATGCTTTTAGAATGTGAACATGTTTTCAGTGAGTGGAGTGTTTTTCTTCCAATGTGCATATTGTTTCTCACCTTTCACTACAATACCCCGCTTTCTTTAATCTCTGAACAGTCTGAGGCTCAGCACGCAAATCTCGTCACTCAGCGACTAGCATGATCAAGCAGAATGCTAATACTGTATGTCACAACTTTGAGTTGGCACTGGTGCTCAGTGATATGCATCCCAATATGGTTGCTTTGTTCAAAGGGTATCTAAATGTGTACTGTAATCTTTTCCTGTGTCTTCGGATGGAGCCCATCTCTGTGTTTTATACCTGTTCCATACTGTTGCTCTGACTGTCTGAAACCCCTCAGTCTATCTGGGAATATTCTTCTTGTTAGTGTTGTGCTTATCGTTGATGTTATAACTGTTGTTTGGATTGTTCTAATGCTGCAGCCATCTTGTTTGTCAGTGTGCCACTTGGCTCCTCTGGAGACACACACCAAAGTGTAAAAAGTATAGAATTGTGTAATTTTCAAATCACGTATCAAGTAAATAAAGTAAAAGTCATATGATAATAATAGAAATATTCTATCAACTGAACTGCTGTAGACCATGTAGTAGCAGACAGATTCATGCATACATTCATCGAATCTATGTCATTATTTGAAAAGGTTAATTTCTGCTTAGAAATGGGCTCTTTTATAGTCCAGCTGACTGTTTTGCTGTGTGTCTCTGGGCCTGTTTTGTCTCTGCTCACAAAAGCACTAATGTCTTGTTTTCAACCAATCGATCATTGATAACACGGACCACACAAGAGTCCACACACCAGTAAGTAACTGTTCATCTCTCTCTCTCTCTCTCTCTCTCTCTCTCTCTCTCTATCTCACTCAACCACCTGCTGAATTTCTTAACTGAGTAAATGTCCTAGACTCATCTTTTGTGTTTGTTTACCTTCATGTTTCCTTCATGTGCTTCCCAAACTCTGAAAGGTCTTTTTGATTCTGCATTTCTGTATATATAATACACCACTGATTTCATTCAGCATATCTCACGTCTTGTATTATGGTTGACAACTTCTCCTGGTTTGGTTTATTTGTCATAACATCTTCATTGATCCAGTAACTTGTTTGTTGAAGTTGCTTGTTAAAGGACAACTTGGGTTTTTTCAACCAAGGTTCATGTTTTACCGTGGCGTGAATCGTAGTCAATGGTCCAGCCAGACCACTGTAGTGATTAGATTAAAATCATAACACCAAGATGAGAACCTTAATCATCAATATTATATATATAATAATGTTACATGCTTCTAATAACTACTGTACATGTTCCATTTGGCTTATATTGTGTATTGTCTTCCTCTCTCCCCAGCGGAAGCCGGAGGAGGCGGCCCTACCTGTACAGGAAAAGAGCCATCCACCGCGGCAGGCCGGCCTACTCCTACTCACTGGAGGAAGCCCAGGGCAGCATCAGGGAGGCCTGCCCGCCTCTCAACCCCTCTAACTGTTTCATGTCCAGGAGGGAAAGGAGAAAAAGGATGACCATGTCCGTGTGGGAGCAGAGGACAAGCCAGCTGCGGAGACAGCGCCAGATGTCCAGCCGAGAGGTCCTTTTCAGCAGCAGTGAGGAGAAGGACGGACCTCCCACATCAGCCCAGTCCGTAAACCCACTGTCAGTGAACAACAAGGGTCCCCAGTGCAGCCCCTCGAGTAGCCTCAAACGTCTGGCAGAGCCCTTGGGCTCGCCAGCCACGCCTCAGCCTCCAGCCTCTACCACGGCCATCGATACAGCCCTGGATGCCAGCCTTCCAGGTGACATGCCTGTGCCCCCAATGTCAATGTTACGGCCAACGTCATCAGATCCCTCAGATCTGTCCCTGCCTGAACCGCCATTGTCAATCCAAAAATTTGCTGATTCAGAGACCACATCAGAGGTCGAGAAAGTAGGCGTCAAACAGAGCCCCAACCCACTCAACAACCGCCGCAGCCCCAGGTTGAATGGTGAACGACGGTACAGGGCGATTAAGAAGATCAGACCGCCTGTCAATGGCAACACCCTGACCCCAGAGACACGAGGAAATGGTGGAGTCAGGGCAAACTGTCATCAGGGGGACGGGAGTCGTTCGACCAGTCGCTCTGACAGCAGGGAGAGTAAGAGAAGTCCAGGGGAACAAGGTGACGAGGAGAAGGATAAGGCAGAACAGAAGGAGGGACAAACATGTCAAACTGAAGAGTGCAGGTCAGTGAAATCGTCACCTACTAATCAAACCCATCATTTTTTACTGCACCTTTCTTGTTTTTCTTTTCACAGCAGACATTTTGACAACTGAAGGTAGTGATGTTAATTGGCTTAAGTCTTATCTTATAGACAGGACTCTGTTGTATCAGTGAGGTAAAATGAGTACAATCATACAGTAAATGGATGGCTACATTTACATCAAAAGGGCATGTGAGGTGTGAGCTCAAACACACAATTCAACATTTTGGTTTCAAGATGTTGATATTAATTTTGTATTAATCCTTAGGACCCCAAATCACACCTTGGAAAGCATGAGTGTCTATTTCAAACAAAGTGTTTTTTGACTGGGGGGGGTCATATTTTGACAACAGGAATTGCCTGTCACTCCCCACTGACAGGTAGTTATTTTAGGTAGGCTGTTTCCTCCATCGTATTTGCATTTACGGTTCTGCAAACGATTCCTTTCTCATCTGCGTTCACACCTCTGATTTGGCTCAGCTTTGTGCATGTCAAAGAGTGGGGTGGACGTTTTTTGTCTTTTCCTATTTGAATTTGTCTTGTCTTGATTAAAAAAAAAAAAAAAATCATGATTCTGTAATTCATTGTTGTAAATGATATCTGCATTATCAATAAATAAATCTTTAAAAAAAAACAAAGAGTGGGGTGGACTGGACATGCCCACAGATCTAGGATCAGCTCAGTCGCCGTCATTCGAGCGAGATGACGGCGAGTGTAGCGTAAACACAGCAGCATTAGCCTCGTTCATCACAGCAGTATCGAACAGACAAAAATCCACAAAAGTGTGGTTGGACCTTACGAGAGTGGAAAAAGGTTTGCAAAGTGCATGGAATGCAATGCAATCCTTTTGTGTAAAGGTGGAAGCATGTTGATTTTAAGGTAATCTCTCCAAACAGAAACACATGATCTACAGGTCTAGTCAATATGTTGTGTGGAGTATCCGAAAATCCATTGAGTCTGCGGCCGGTTCACGGTTCTCTTTCTTTAGGCTAGCCTACTAACATTAGAAAATATACTAACTACTAGCTACTAACAACTAGTAACTGTGCAGCTTGAAATGTCCTTTTCACTGCTAGGCTTGTACAACTGCTGTTTATGGTGTTCGTTCCTGTTATTAGAACGACAATGACTCAACGTCTGTGACTAATGTCGTATGAGTAACTACTAACTAGAGCCATACATTAAAGAAAATCAATCTGTCGCATGGTTCTCTTAGTTACAATTTAAGAGTACGCTCAACTTGTGTTAAATTGGCTCTAAATTAATCGGTCATCATGAATATAATGTAAATTTAAGTGTCGTGTTATACCTTTATTGAAAGAAGCTACAGACGAGAGCAGCAATAGTCAGCAAGAGCAAGTGGGACAGTGGGAGTTTGGACGGTACCGTTACCAGGTGGGAGGATGGACGGTACCAGGTTTATTGTTAAGGATTCCCATGCATTCTCCATGTGAACGTCCGAGCCTTTATAGGTGCATGCATATCTGCACGTATACAATTAATTATATTGTTGTTGTTGTTGTACCTTGTATTTCTCTCTCTGTGTACATGCAGACTGAGTAGCCAAACACAGGATGAGGAGCCACACCTAAAAGGCACCAAGACTCAGGCTAGCACCCCCTGTCCTCAGAACCAGAAAGAGCCCCCACAGCAGGCAGGCCGCCAGCAGACCTCACACCCCGGTGTCCCAGAAGACGTTAAGATAGACAAGGAGACCGACCACAGTGCTGCAGTTTGTCTAGAGCGGGATAAGTCTCCGCTCAGCAGCAGCGTTATCATTGACGTGCCCAATGTACAGTCATCTATGGAGCTCTCCACTCTCTCAGGTACCTCTTGATAGACTGAAGTGATCATTCAGTCATCAGTGATGTTCGGTCAGCTGAAAACAGTACACTGAACACTGTTTTGCCTGTCGTTTCTCTCATTCGATCACTCACCTCCATCCCTCCCTAACTCATTCTTACTCATTCACCTGCGTCCATCACACCTTGATCCTCCTGTCTTTGTCTCTGTTCCCTGCTGTTCCACGCCTCTTCCTCCTCTCCTGTCCTCCTCAGTCAACAGCAACGACCCTGAGGCCTGTAAGTCAGCGAAGGAGGACGCAGAGGAAACGAAGGCTGTTAACACCGAGACCCCAGACAGCATGTTCATTTTTAAACCTGACAACCCGTAAGTAGCTGTCACACATGCACGCACGCATGCACGCACGCACGCACGCACGCACGCACACACACACACACACACACACACACACACACACACACACACACACACACAGAGAGACAGAGATAAAGTGATTTATAGAAGGATGGATGCATGGATTGATGGATGGATGGATGGATGGATGGTCATATGTATCGGCCGAGAACATTGGCAATGCACTAGACATCTGGGAGATGGCTTGCTGAGGTGGAGTGCCATCTACCATCAGCTCTCAGTACCTAAACATATGTCTTAGTTACCCAAGTGGCGCTACTCATACACTGAGTTGGCAGTGCCCAGGATCAAACCCATGAAACCTTATGGTCCAATGGCGAGTGCTCTACCGACTGAGCTACCTGAACACAAATCATACAGTAATGTATTATCTGGTCAGTTTGTTCACCACTTCACACAGTGTGACGTGTAATAAACACAAAGGACAGATTGTGTCACGCAGTGTCAGTAAGATAAATGAGCATTTGTGCCTGTCGTAGACATGCGCAGAGCAAGTTCAGTCAGGGAACCTCAGTCAGCGCGCCGGCCGTTAATTGGGCCACCGCAGCATCAGGCTCTCATCCACATGATTCACTCAGCCAATCACACGCTCACCCCATCTCATACCGGCTACTTGAACCAGAGGTTTGCATTCCTCTGCCTTCTTGCTTGCTTACTGCTGTTGTATCAGCGTGCTGCTGTCATACAACCTGCGCTCAATTCTGCTTGCTTACTGCTGTTGTATCAGCGTGCTGCTGTCATACATCCTGAGCTCAATTCTGCTGCTGCTGCTGCTATACTGTATACCCGTGTTGCTGTATACAAGTGCTCACCCACCTCCACCCCAGCTACCACCATAATAAATATATTGCATTGATTATCTTATATTCAATAAATAATAAATATATATATTACATCCTCCTTGAGTTGTCTGACTGAACTCCCCCTGGCATGTGCATCTTTCCCACTCCTCCAGGGTTCGCCGGGCCTGTCACTATGTGGTGAACCTCAGGTACTTCGAGATGTGCATCCTGATGGTCATTGCTGCCAGTAGCATGGCCCTCGCTGCTGAGGACCCTGTAGCCACCACCTCCTACTGGAACAAGGTGTGTGTGTGTGTGTGTGTGTGTGTGTGTGTGTGTGTGTGTGTGTGTGTGTGTGTGTGTGTGTGTGTGTGTGTGTGTGTGTGTGTGTGTGTGTGTGTGTGTGTGTGTGTGTTAAGGCTGTCCCCAAACATTCAAGGTTCGAATGTTCGCTCGTTAGGGTTGGCACTCGAATCTTAATTAATGTTTGATTATTTTTTTTCCTTTTTTATTAACTCGAAAATATATCTCGGCGAGAATGTGATATGAGCAAAAAAGTAAGTTTCTAGTGCATTCCTGTCAGAAGTTATGTCTATCTCTGCTGTCCCTCTCCAAAATGTGCACATTAATTTGGTGATGGGCCTGCAGCCAATCAGCAACAAACACACACACACACACACACACACACACACACGTTTTAGTACAAACGTGTCCATGCACCGTGAAGCCTCCTTTTGATCAACACGTTGCTTCACGTCGTTATTCACCTCCTCCGTGTCATTAAGAAACGACTCTAACTACAAATGTCACAGAAGACTCTTTCAATATGCCTTGCACTGCATGGCTTCTTCACCCACGGATAAATAGTTTCCCTGTGCTTGTTGTAGTAACTGCACTTCATTTTCTTCCCCTTTCTCCTCGTTGTACTATGTTTCGTGCATTGTTTTGTTTTGGTGGGTGTTCACTAAACTGTCCGCGGCGCATTGATTTGGGGCGCGTTCGGAAATAGCGCACTGAGCCCACTGTGCAATGCAAACTAATCGGCGAGTGCGCTCCGGTGTGGTATTTCCGAACACGCCCCATTTCCCCCTCTCTGTCACGGCCCGCCCCCTGGCCCTGTCATGACAGCCTACGCAGCTCCTCTGCTGACAGACCCACAGATAAAGCGCACGTTTGAAAACTGGAGCCTGTCTATCATAATGCGGGACAACGTCTCAATTTGCGGGACGCATGAAAAGTCATTGAAATGCGGGACAATCACGCACAAATCGGGACATCTGGTCACCGTGTGTGTGTGTGTGTGTGTGTGTGTGTAGTGTGTGTGTGTGTGTGTGTGTGTTGGGAGACGAGAGAGATTGATAAAGAGCGGGGGAGACGCGCTGTGCACTCTGATCGAGACGGTTATTTTTTTTATTAAGAAACAAATGGTCCGAATGTTCACTCGGAAATTCCTGACAAAGTTCGAGTCCTAAAATAAGGGCTAGGGTACAGCCTTAGTGTGTGTGTGTGTGTGTGTGTGTGTGTGTGTGTGTGTGTGTGTGTGTGTCTATGGTTAAAAATTAACATGGATGCATTTCTATGTGCTTGCCTTGAACATGTGTGTACATGTGCACTTGAATGCATGTATCCCTCAATACATGGATGACGACAGATAATATTAATGACTGTATCTAGAGTTCCCCTACTGTTTTTGATTCGTACATGATCCCCCGTGGTAGAAATATAATCACTATCAATCTGAACCCTGGGGTTCTTTCCCATACTGTACCTCCCGCTGTGTAGATAAAGTAGTTGAAAAGTGAATACATTTCCTTAAATTGCTTTGTTGAGGACTCCTGATGTGACTGAATTGATGACTATTACAATGATGGGGATTGAGAAAAAGGAAGTTAGGGATACAATAAGTCTGGGTAAACAGAACACATCTAATCATGCTTTTTCCATGTTCTCATCAACGGAGGAGATTTGTCATTGCCACCAGCAGCAAAACAGTGAAATAAACGAAGGTCACACAGATATGATAATTGAACTAAAACAAAGAGCGAGCTCTTACTTGCTCACTTTCATTCTCTGTTTCATGCTGTTTCACTCTCTGATTTAACAGGTTCTACGGTATTTTGATTACGTGTTCACTGGAGTCTTCACCTTTGAAATGATAATAAAAGTGAGTAATTATTCATTCATTATTATTTCTTAATTACATACATAAATAACTGCAGTATAACAGTTCTGAACTCAGTTCCTCTGATATAATATTGTGTATGTATTCTATACACAAGACTTGAGCCCGACAAACCCTAGCATAGCCCACCGATTATCAATGTTGTGACTGATATTTAAAAAGAGCAATTTGTTCTAATAAAAAAATAATATATATATATATATATATATATATATTGACAAGGAGACTATAGCAATGATTACTATCAGAATCAGTTATTTTAACAAAGAAATATGACTCCGTACTTTTAAACATGTAAAATCCACACATGAACTGAACTTTAGCCTATGTTATTTAACAACTGAAGCCTCGAGGCACGTCGTGAGATTATGCCTGGAATCGTGATGGCAGGTTGAAAGTGTTTAGAAATCGGCTGCAGACGTCCTCAAAAAAGTCAAATATATGGACGATAAATCGTCCAGGCTCTCGCAAAGAGCCTCCAAGTATTCATTGCATCTTACTTTATCGTCCACAGATGATTGACCAGGGGTTGATCCTCCATGATGGCTCCTACTTCAGAGACCTGTGGAACGTTCTAGATTTCATCGTGGTGATTGGAGCACTGGTGGCCTTTGCTCTCACGTCAGTCACATTGCTTGGTTAAAAATTATTATTCATAAGCCAACATGAAAATAACAAGTAAAGGCCTGTATTAAAACTTTTACTTGAGTAAAAGTAAAAATGTTTTGGCATCCATTCAAATGTACTTACAATACCAAACATTAAGTCAAGCCGCACACAACTATTGTTATCGTGATGCATTGTGATCTTGTAGATCTGCTATTTTCCTAAAGCCAAAGTATAAAATAGGTTTTCTAATAATATTCTAATATGTAAGTAAAGTTGTCAAATCATTTTAGTGCAGTAAAGGGTGCAATTCCTTCCTTTGTGTTGACATATTTATAACTGTTGATATGCGTGTCCTTCTCTCTGCCTTTTTGTCTACTGTGGATGGTGGTCCTGTGGGAATGACTGGCAGCAATGTGATGGGGTAAAAACACAAGAAATCTACCTTCCTCATTAATATGGACATCAAACATCAAACAAAGAGATACTGTAGCATTCTGTCATACAGTACAATGTCAAACAAATTAAGCGATGGAAAAGTGCTGTACAGTAACAGTATGCACACAATAATACTCCAAAATATCAAAGTAATATATAATCTGCGTTGACTCAGTGTGATAATATGATTACTGAGTACTAAACACAGTAGTGTTTGTGCACTTAAACAGTTAAGATGAACTATAGAAACATATAAAATACATAGTGAAATAAAAGGGCGTCCACTGTCTTGGGAAATGCAACTACAGTATAATAACAGCTGTGAAATTGTATGATTCTAACTGTGTACTGTATGCGTTTCCTTCACAGTAACAACAAGGGACGGGACATTAAGACTATCAAATCTCTTCGAGTTCTGCGTGTTCTCAGACCTCTGAAGACTATTAAGAGACTTCCCAAACTCAAGGTCAGTGAAGTCCCATGTCCATTACAGCAATCTCTTCTGTTAGCTTTCCTAAGTTTTTTGTAATTTATAGAAACCTTATTCCTGCATTATGACTGTGCCCTACTGTACCTAATGTGATGATGTAGAGTAGACACAAGTCTCCACTTTAAGTGTGCACAGTAAAATCCTCTGTGTTAGTTCTGGGAATGCACAAATCCATTTGGTTACATTTGTGCCACTCCCAGAGTCACAAATGGATAAATTAACACTGAGGAATGTTACTGTGTGGTTTATCATGCATTTGATCTGTTGGTATACAGGTGTATTTACAAACACATGCATACACATACACACACTCAATATTCTGTCTATGAGCACACATACATTAACACTGTGTGCTCATAGGAATGTTACTGTGTGGTTTATCATACATTTGATCATCACAGGGGGGTGGCGGTGGCTCAGGGGTAGAGTGCCTGGATGGTAACCGTAAGGTTGCCAGTTCCGTAAGGTTGCCAGTTCGAACCCGGCCTCCCCCAGAGTTACTGTCGAAGTGTCCTTGAGCAAGACACTGAACCCCTAATTGCTCCCGATGTGCTAGTTGGTGCCTTGCATGGTTTCCGCTGCCATCGGTGTATGAATGTGTGTGTGAATGGGTGAATGTAATGCACAATCTCTGTAAAGCGCCTTGGATAAAGGCGCTATATAAATGCACCATTTACCATTTACCACAGGCTGTTGGTATTCACTAGGACAGACGTTCACACACACACACACCAATTCACTCACCTCTATTCTAAAGCAGATTTTATAAATATGGTATGAGACGGGGGACTTACATGATGTAACAGGTGTTGTGGCTCTTTGTTGGTTCCAAACATTTCAACCTTATAGCCAACAAACCCACTGATGCACCTAGGGATTATTGATGTACGCAGATATAAGAAGTAGATTGTCCACAGGTTCAATGTCATTGTAGTTTGTATTTACTTTCCTTTAAAGTGCAGTGATGGTACATTACAAGCATTTGTCTCTTCTGTGTTGTCTGTCTGTCTATCTATCTGTCTGTCTATCTGTCTGGTAAAACTGGTTTGTCCACCAGGTGCATGCCGCTCCCCAATCACCCAGGCCTACATATGCTCTCTCAATCAATCAATTAGGCCTGGGGAGGCTTGCCCTTGGTGTCCAAACAGTGACACAACCCATCAAACCAATGCCCAATAATAACTACAACAAGTGTGATAATAATAACAATAAATAGACATACAAATCAGTGCGGATGGCTTCTACACTCCCCCCTAATTGTGCACAGTATATGGACACAATTACAAAATACATTTCAAAGAAGCCAAACACAAAAAACATTATTCAAAGGTATGTGGTATGTGTGTTGTAATTAGGCTTGACTGAATCTTCTTTGATCGAAACTGCAAAAAAGAAAGAAAGGGAAAGATGGAGAAAAGAAAAGTTAAAGCTCTCAGTGGTCTGGAGAAGGCTTGATGTAGCCCTCAAGCCACCACAGGAAGCGGAGCAGGTGGTTGTCCCTTTCCTCCGGCACGTCACCCTCCTCGTTCTCCTTCTGCTCTCTCTTCTCCTGGACAGGCCCTTTGTCCTCCTTTCGGTTCCTATGCCAGCTTCTTTCCTTCTTCAGAGGCAGCTCTTTCTTACCACCTTGTTGGTCATGGTCAGATGTAGCCCTCTCCATGCCGTCCATGGTGCCATGGTCCCCTCCACCACTGGCCCTCCGTGATGGGGAAGGATGCCTCTCTCCACTGAGTGGATCCCTCACCACTCTGTTCAGCCTCTTTGTGTCAGCTGACTCAACCCAGCTAGCGTTGTTGATCATGGCATCCTGCTTGCCGTTTTCATCTCCCTCACGCATCTGTCCATAGTGATCTCCAGCTTCAGATGTGACGCCGAGAGCTGAGGAGCCGCCCGTCTCCACAGCCATCTCACCGTCCTCCGCTCCGTCCTCTTCTGCAGGGTCAGTCAGCTGCTTCCGCTGGAAATCCTTCAGCTGCAGAATGTTCTCCTCCTGAGGGATCTTCGGCTCGGAGATACTGTCCTCTCCTTCCTGCCATGTCTCTCTGCCATCCTCTCCCGGGGGTGCGTCTTCCTCCACCACGCCATATGTGGCCAAAATGCTCTCCCTCTGCTCCCTCTCCATCTCTCGTGCCATCCACTCCTGCACGATAATCTCAATCTCCCTTCGACTGAGCTCTGGAGGGTCTTCCCACCAGTCTTCTTCATCTGCAGGTTGTAGAGCAACCTCGCTCACTGCTCTCGTGGCATCTGAGTCAGACATTGTAATTTCCTTTTTGCCACACGTAAAAGTGCAGTGCAGTGTAAACTTCCAAGAAAGTGCAGCAGCGCAAATGCAAATGCCCAAATAAATAAAGGCAGTGCAAAACAACAGGTGTGTCACTAGTAAAAGTCCGGCAGTGACAAAAACAAGAATAATAACGGACGGCAGTGCATCAAATGGCCAGCAAACAAGTCACCAATAAAAGTTAAGCAGTGGAAAAACACGAAAATAAAATAACTCCAATAGTTATTGCCGTTTTCCTATACAGCTTTTAAATTCGGTTTCCAGTGTCCACTACATACCAGGCTCCTAATTGATGAGTCTTTGTGGCTTTGAGCTGCGCGTCCAGTTAGTTAATTCCCTTATGTTTGTTCCAATTCCTGGTTCGAGTCCTCCTTGTTACTTTGAAAAACCAACACATCTAAATCCAACAGGACTCAGTTTTACTATGTTGTGGCTCTTTGTTGGTTCCAAACATTTCAACCTTATAGCCAACAAACCCACTGATGCACCTAGGGATTATGGATGTACGCAGATATAAGAAGTAGATTGTCCACAGGTTCAATATCATTGTAGTTTGTATTTACTTTCCTTTAAAGTGCAGTGATGGTACATTACAAGCATTTGTCTCTTCTGTGTTGTCTGTCTGTCTGTCTATCTGTCTGTCTATCTGTCTGGTAAAACTGGTTTGTCCACCAGGTGCATGCCGCTCCCCAATCACCCAGGCCTACATATGCTCTCTCAATCAATCAATTAGGCCTGGGGAGGCTTGCCCTTGGTGTCCAAACAGTGACACAACCCATCAAACCAATGCCCAATAATAACTACAACAAGTGTGATAATAATAACAATAAATAGACATACAAATCAGTGCGGATGGCTTCTACAACAGGTAAGCAGACTAGCGGAGCATGAAGTGTGCCTCTCGGGAGAGGAGAGAGAGAGGAGAGGAGAGGATAAGTTGACATGAATGGAGAGGAGGATTAGAAAGGACAAAGAATAATAGCAATGGATAAAAGGAGAGAGGTGCAGCTGTCAGTGTGGCAGGAAATTAAATGGGCTTATAAAAGAGAAGACGTGTGAGGGAATGTGATAACAGGTGCATGTCAAGCAAGCAAGATAGACGTTTCAGAGCCACTGAATGTAAATCACGCAGGAGAATAGTACAAAACTTTGGCCTTTAAGATTTGATGTACTTTCTTTCAGATCTTTCTACAGCACCTTGGCATAGTAAATTGCATAGTAGTTTAAACAGGTAACAGACAAACTTGAAGAATAAGGAATCCAATACTGAGCAACATTCTTGTGGTCCTTTGAGGAGCCATATACGAGGACGTATTTTGAGTTACCTGGGCAAGTATTTAGCCGATCTGCCCTTTTTGCCACACGGAGACGGCGTTTTGGGGGACGGCTAATTTGGTGTATGTATTGTGATGTAATTTTGCCTGGCATGGTTTTTTAGATCTTACCCACCTTGTTAGCAATCAATCAATTGGTGCCCTCTCTTTTCATGCAGGCGGTGTTTGACTGTGTCGTCACGTCTTTGAAGAACGTCTTCAATATCCTGATAGTTTACAAACTCTTCATGTTCATCTTTGCCGTCATCGCAGTGCAGCTCTTCAAGGGGAAGTTTTTCTATTGCACGGATGGCTCAAAGGATACAGAAAAGGATTGTCAGTGAGTGCACACTTACCTGTCTGTCATTCCACCCAGGGTTCGATTTGCTGGGGAGATGGAGGGGATCAATGCCTCTGCTTTTGATATCACCCCCCTCTGATCATTCATTCTTCTGGTGGGGATATATTTTATTCCTGCTTCTGGTCAGACTCAAATAAATGCAACCTTTTGGGAAATGTACACTGCAGTGTATGATATGTTTGATATCACAGTATATATATATAGATATGAAATTCACAGTATGTATGTTAACCCCATTAACCCTGGCCCTTTTTGGGTCGAATGTTCTTTATTTCCTCATTTTTCTCAAATTTAATTCTTCAATAGTTTTGAAAATAACAGTCTACAATCTACAGTACAAGCTCAGTGTTGTTAGCTTATTGTGAGCTTACCGCAGTCTAAAAGCCATTGTCTCAATGTTCTACTCCTTACTTTTGCTTCTTCAGGGGTTACTACATCGACTACGGGAAGGACAAGAAGGAGGTGAAGAGGAGAGACTGGAAGATACACGAGTTCCACTATGACAACGTCGTCTGGGCTCTGCTCACTCTCTTTACTGTGTCCACCGGAGAGGGATGGCCTCAGTGAGTAATAGGCACACCACTGGATCAATTATAATTTCATCTGGATGACAAAATACAGTTGTATTGGCCAAACTGAACGTCCCCTTTCAAGCTTTGAAGGTTCATTAGTATTAATTTACAAACGTTTGAATGTTCAGCTGTGTATTTTCTGAGACAATGAGGGTGAAAACAAAACAAGCAAACAAAAATATACAGTATCTCTCACTCTGTGGAATGCATGGGTTTGAGCCTGTTTTTTTTGTTTTGTTTTAACCCAAAAATATATATCAGAATCACAGTAGTACTATGTTCATGTTGTGTTTACAATCATTTGAAAGTCACACATGGACAAGACACAGACACACTCGACACTGGATTCATGATTGACTCCTCCTCCTCACCTCGTCATCATTGAACTGTGTGTGCGTGACACAGTTCAATGATGACGAGGTGAGGAGGAGGACTCAATCATTGTAGTTAGTAGCAACAGCAACAAGTGGGAAGAAATCACCAGTGTCCAGTGTGGAAACACTTCAAATTAACGCATTCTGCGTAGCACAACAAATATAGGTGCTCATCTAAAAAATTTAAGTAAGAGCTGGCGGCACCCAACGCTAAAAGTATCGCCTTGTGCAAGAGCCTTGTGCTGCGCACATTATAAAAAAATACGTCTTAAATAAATGTAATGTAAGTAAATGATATAGGCTAATAATAATAATATCAATTATAATTTTTTCTCGTAGCGTGGCTATTATTGGCCAGAGAGAGCGATTTGTCTGACGATGTGAATTATTATTTAACAGTTTGCAAATAAATAAATTTAAAAAAGACGGTGGCACATACCATGCTGTTGACTATCTGTTCCAGGGAGGCCGGCTCTTGCTAATTATAATAATATCTGGTATTTATATAGCTTTTCTAAGTAGGCCTCCTCAAAGACGCTTTAGGCTAGCTACATGTTACATGTATTTATTGGTATGTATTTATTTATTAATCAATTGGCGGTGAGTGGCGACGCGTTGTGCTGTGAAACTAAACTTCACCCTTTTTTCACGGATAGACTATCCCCCCCCAAAATGATATATAATGAATTGCAGCTTGGTTAAAAGCACTCGGAAGGGCCTGGGCCATATCTCAGTGGTCCTGGCAATCCAGCCTGGCAGTGTGCCGCGGGTTCGACTCTCGATCCCGACGGCCTTTACTGCATGTCTTCCCCCCGTCTCTCTCCCCATTTCCTGTCAGCCTACTGTCACGAAAAAACATACAAAAAAAGCACTCGGAAGTTTTTTTTTCTTTCTTTTTTTCATTAAAACGATCCGCTCGAAAATCCCTGCCGAAGCTCGAATCCTAAAAACAGGGCTAGGGTACAGCCTTAACGTGGTCGGTTGCATTCGGTAGCTGCTTACATAGCCCATACCCCCCCTCCCCCCCCCCTCCCATCGTGTTCCAAGGAATCATGGGGAAAATGTTATTGTACGACCTACTGTTCAAGAGAGACCAAAACATAAAGCGGGCTGGTATAATGCCATCATCATGAGGGTGATTAAAAAAACTGCTAAGCCTACTGGTTGCATAAATGAAATGTTTGGCACACACACAGACACAGGCAAAAGCACACACACAATCAACATTTACATGAGTGCAGCATATAGTTAAATGATGTACCGGTATGTACTGTATGCAGAGGAATATAATACGAAGTCCTCTGAATGCCAGATTGGTACTGGAAGGAACCCATCCCAAACAGATAAACAACACTTCTGAACCTCAGTAGTTTGGACAAGACCTGAACACGATTGATGGTAGTTTGCACTGCCAGCAGCAGCTGTTGGACACGCGCTTGTTGATGAGATCTGCTGTGGCGTGTTTGACGTGTTTGAAATTGGCCCAATGTGACATTGTCTATCTACTCAGATATCTGCCTGCCATCTGGTCAACCCATGAGATAACATTGTCAGACTGATGTCATGTTTAGAGCAGTGTTTTTTGGCAGAAAATTTAGATTTTAGTTTCAGTCTCTTAAATAGTTTTCATTTAGTTTTAGTCGCGACCAAGTCTAAAATGACTTATACTGGATCTCTTGTCCACTAGTCCCTTCCTAACATTTTAGTCTAGTTTTTATCTGTTGACAAAATTGTCAATACATTTAGTATTAGTTTTAGTCATCCTAGCTTAGTTTTCATTTAGTTTCCATTTCGTTTTCGTCAGTGAAAAAGAGTAGTCGACAAAAGCAACACTGGCTTGTTGATGAGATCTGCTGCGTCATGTTTGAAATTGGCCCAATGTGACATTGTCTATCTACTCAGATATCTGCCTGCCATCTGGTCAACCCATGAGATTACAATTTACAATTTAGGCATTTAGCAGACACTCTTAATCCAGAGCGATTTACATTAAGCAAGAACAAAAAAGCATGGGAATACATCAAGTTGCACTTTCTTTGGAGTGTTCTTTTTTTAAATGTACACTAAATTTCTACGCCAAAAATAGCCGATCTACAAGCTCACAACATGATGCGTTGTGACCTTGTACATCTGCTTTCTTTGGTGAATTTCCCCCCCAGAGTAGGGATAATGGGGTTCAAGTGGTTTTTTAAAGTATAAAGTTATATTCAATCTGTGATACTCTCTCAAGTTTTCCTTGTTGTTACATACTGTAAATCAGGGGGAAAGATTTACATATTATTTACATATTGTAATATGAATGTAAGATGCTAGAATCAATGTAATTTCATTGGTGCCGTGGATGAAAAAGTTATTTACAGGAGTGACCTGAGCCAAAAACGTTTGAGAACCTCTAGCTTAGAGACTCCCAAGGTGTAGAGCGGACCTTCAAGCCAAGCAGCACTACTTCTTTACACATACATACTGTATTTTTCTGTTTGCTGTCACAGCGCTTGGTCTTCTGTTAGCCCCCAGCTGTGCGAGATGTTTCTTTTGATTGTTTTCCTCCATGTTACAGCATTGTTTTTTTTAACTTTTGTGATGTAAAATCTGCTCAAACCTCTTTGTCATTCTATGTTATTATTCTTAGCCTTCTGTTCCTTTGCTTGTCCAGGGTCCTGCAGCACTCTGTGGACGTGACCGAGGAGGACAGAGGTCCCAGCCGTGGCAACAGGATGGAGATGTCTATCTTCTATGTCATCTACTTTGTTGTCTTCCCGTTCTTCTTCGTCAACATCTTTGTGGCCCTCATCATCATCACGTTCCAGGAGCAGGGGGATAAGATGATGGAGGAGTGCAGCCTGGAGAAGAATGAGGTGATGCATGGGGATAGAGCAGAGGAGGTCAACCCAGAGTTCTAGCATATCTAGAGAGTGGACGAGAAGCGACAGCCCCGCCCCCGCTATTCATTTCAATGGAAGTTGCTCAGTGGCGTTTTGAAGGACTGACAAAGTCTTCCTTGAGTGTCGATATAATTGGTTGGCTCCTATGAGAGTAGTCATTGCACTGCTCTTGCTGTATCTCTATGTCATGTCACCTCACGTGTTCACAAAGCAAAGACCCAGCGGCGGATTGTCTGCAGAACATTGCCCAGTTGAGTCATATCGCTGGGCTTCAGACCAACTTTGCCCAATTCTTAGCACCCTCTGGTGGACAAATGTGTAGACAGAGTACCGACCACACAGAATATTTGTATGATGATGATGATGTTTCTAGCATACAGTAGGCTTGTTGTGGTTCTTTAAAAAGAAATGCTAACGTTTTCTTTCTCATTTCAAAACTTCAAACACTTGGGCGGTAAGCCACAACAGACCGATAGTAGTAGTTATAGTATATGTGTTAGCTATCATCATGTCACCTAGGTGGAATGTAACACACACATCACAGTGACCCTGACTGTCTGAATCATGGCTAACTCTGCTCTCCCAGGACTGACAACTGCTGACGGCAGTTTCTGTAATGAGTCTTATGGAAACTTCAGTTTAACAGGCAGAAAGAAAATCACATGTAACATACAGACAGAAATCCTTGTAAAAGAAACATAGCACACTGTGAGATTCCTCTAATAATGCTGACGGTAATGCGGTAGGATCAGACCTACTTCACCCCACTTCAAGGATGAAGCACATTCTTGTGTCTATAATTACTAATGAGTTACTTCATACAACATTTCTCTCTTCTATCGCTGTCTGTCCTTTATTTATCTTTTTTTTGCAGCTGAAATCGCTGTCTACAAGTATTGTGCAGGCAGAACAGATGACTTGTACCCCGGATCTGTTTGCAAGCTCAAATAGAAAAAAATAACCTTATCAGGACAAACACTACAATAGAAGAGATACTGACACTGCCATAGTGTATGCGTTTTTCTATTTTTCTCCTAAATCCACAATGGCATTGACTGCTCGGCTTGATTTATCCTGGGTTGCATGCTGTGTCACGCATAGAAAATAGGCGATGTACAAACTTACAACACATTGTGCTGCGACTGAAAGTATAACTCGGGCTTTACGTGTGTTATTCTTTCTGTCCTGTTCTCTCTCTACTTGCAGAGGGCTTGCATAGACTTTGCCATCAGTGCCAAGCCTCTGACCCGTTACATGCCCCAGAACCGACACACTTTCCAGTATCGTCTGTGGCACTTTGTGGTGTCGCCCTCATTTGAGTACACTGTCCTGGCAATGATTGCTCTCAACACTATTGTTCTAATGATGAAGGTGAGTATGCTGTACAATTGTTGATAAAACCTGCAGATACTTTCTCTATATCTATCTAACTCTCAGACTGGGAAGACGGAACCCGCCCACTGCGTCCAGTATGCTCTAGTACTTGAGTAGTTACCCTTTGCGTTTTAACATATTGCTTATTGAAGGAAGATATATATCAGTAGTAAAATCCCTTCAAGGTGTCTGGAAAACTTGAGTAGTTACTCTTTGAACCAAAAAGTTTGTGCTTAACCTACAAAATGTGCTTATAAAGCACTCAAAATATAGCATCTGGTCTAGTACACTAAGTTAAGATGTTGCCACTAATTACTTCACACTTTCATCTCTGTGCCTGTGGGACCACCTCCCATGAGCTATGATGTGTGCATATGTGTTTTCCGTTGGGCACATCTTTTTTCTCCATTGCTCTTTTACTCATGTTTATTCGTGGACATAGCCGTTTTCTCACCTCTGCTAGTTATACAGCCAGACCTACAGATGGACAGGCAGACAGACGGACACAGGGTGACTCAGCCTGTATTAAATATTGAAATATAATATCCAGGGGCCAGCTATTTAGCATTGACCTCATTAACTATGACTGCTGCCCCCAACCCCCCAGAGGAATGGCTCCCTTTATAGTGACACAGATTAGACGGTCTGAGGCTATTTATGGACCTAAAGGAATCTTCCATCAACCTGAGTGCTGACTTTGTGATCAGGGCGCTCTGGTCGCAAGACGACACAGGCAGGTAGCATTTTGTTAGCCTGGTTAACCTTGAAAACATTTCATTCCATTCCATGGAATGGGATGTTTTCAAGAGGGAGTTTCAACCAGGCTAGCATTGTGCTTCAGTGGTGGTAGATTCATCATATCAATGCCTGAACAAGAAATAGCATCTACAGGAGCTAAGGAGAAGGATGGAGTGATTTCTAAGTGGCATTTTAATCATTAACAAAACATTATGAAAAAATCAGGAAAGTTCTTCACTCCTAATAGTGTCTGTTGTTTGCAGTTTAATCTCTTCTTCCCGTTATGTTTCCAGTATTACTCTGCCCCACCAGCTTATGAGGCTGTACTGAAGCACTTGAACACAGCCTTCACTGTTCTCTTCTCGGTCGAGTGTGTCCTCAAGATCGCGGCCTTTGGCTTTCTGGTGAGAGGAACGGGCTCAGACTCAATCTTCAGCCAAAATCTATTTCCTAGCGTGACCTTGTGTGGTCATCAATCACACCTCCCCTCTTTCTGCAGAACTACTTTCGAGACACATGGAACATTTTTGACTTCATCACTGTGTTGGGCAGCATTACTGAAATCGTGGTGGTGGATTTGCAGGTAATTATAGGATTACTAAGTTAAACTTTGACAGTATTCTTTTTTTTACAATAGACAGGTCTCTAATATGAAATATATGCTCTTGTTTTTTCTTTTCTTTTCATTCTCTCTACTTTTTGATCTCTACTCTACTTTCTCTCATACATATTACATACACGTTAAATATTATGTATGATAAAAGTCCAAGCAGCATCCATGCAAAACACGGTTGCTGCTCAAGAAATAATAAGTGCGATGCTCTATGTCCTATGCTCTATTTTCTGTGATCTACTGTATGTCCATCCTGCTCCCAGTCTGTTGACACGTTCAACATGAGTTTCCTGAAGTTGTTCCGAGCAGCCCGTCTGATCAAGCTGCTGAGACAGGGTTACACCATCCGCATCCTTCTGTGGACCTTCGTACAATCCTTCAAAGCCCTGCCTTATGTCTGCCTGCTCATTGCCATGCTGTTCTTCATCTATGCCATCATAGGCATGCAGGTCAGGAGGCGCATTGGCTGACGCGTGTGATTCATTGTGTTGTTTCCCTCTTCCCTGCTTTTGAATTGCACTGCTGCCTGTTTTTAAAACTTTATTTTAAAACGTAATGTGATTTCTCCTTAAATAAATCCAGTCTCTCTCCGTACTGTACAGTATGTTTGGCCTGAATAAAATGTTTGGCTACCCATTGTTTTTGGTTATTAGTATTACTGTATGTGCTGTGTATGTGCAGTGTATATTATGTGAATGTCTTTGCACCTCTATCTTTGAATCAGGTGTTTGGGAACATTAAGCTGGATGAAGAGACTCATATCAACAAACACAACAACTTCAAGAGTTTCCTCGGTGCTCTGATGCTGCTCTTCAGGTAAGGTGTTCTTTCCATGTAATGCTATTAGAAACACATTTCTAACAGACCAACCAATTTGTGGTGTCACCGGCAAACACATACACCAATTTCTACTCTTGTTCTCAGGCTGAACGCTCACCTTGTAAGTGTTAGGGTGGTGGATAGAATACAGATTTAGCTTGAACATCTTAAAGTAGTCACTTAGGATGAGTAAATGCAGAGAGGACGGATTTCAGCTAAAATGTACTAGGCACATGCCTCAACAGCATCCAGCTACCCAGCAGGAGCGAGGTGAAAGATGAAAGACATCCAGATTGCCAACAGACAGATTTGGTAACATTTCAGAACCACATGCATTTCAAAGTAACCAAGTTCCATTCTGATACAGTATGTGCCCTGGATACCATTGGTTGCAATGTTGAGCTGTAGTAAAATGGAGGAATTCCACTCATTTTCAACATTTTACTATTCCATTAATGTACCTTAGAGCTGTTGTGTGGAAATAATAAAAAAGTCCCCCCCCCATTCTGTGTTTCCTAGAACCGGAGGTTCTAGGAAACACAAAAATCATTAACATTGTGAAGTACATCTTGATGACATCATCAAGATGATTCACCATTCACCAGATTCACCATGTTAATGATTTTTTTCAGACCTCACGAAGGAACCCTTAACTCAAATGTTTTTCATATTGTGCTTATATTATCTAGCTCTATATTATCAAGTCCCCTAAAACAACCCTTCTCTTTAACCCATTTCGACCTGACGTTAATTGAAATTTAAAATGTTTCTTCTAAATCCAGTTTTCTGAAATAACTGTGTTTCTATATCAGTGGTGCTCAATATTATATAACATAATGCTTGAAACATCAGGCCTGACTTCGAAATAAAATAAAAAATCTTCTGAAAGATTATATTCAAAGATTTGTGCCGCATTTTCACGATTTTTCAAAAATAGCAGACCTACAAGCTCGAGCTATGAGCTTGTAGGTCTGCTATTTTTGTAGATTTTGTAGATCTGCTATTTTTCAATAGCTAAAGTATAACATAATGCTTAGTTAAAACACCAAAAGGGGTTCCCGTCCAGAATGTCAGATGTGACTCAGTCAGATGTGCCTTGGTGTATGTTGTATGTTGTGAACCTTATTTCTGGGACTTTCATATGGGACAAAAGGACTCTGATATGTCAACATAATTTAGATGTGTATATATAGGTATTTAAGGACTCTGACGTCTATTATAAAGTTGTTGTCTGAATTGTTATGTTTGCACTTTTGGTACAAGTTGGCTGTGAACTCATTGATGTCTGCATGGGTCAGAGGTACTGTCTCTCCTATAGGGAGACTATATACAATGTGGCACTTCCGGTGTCTCCAGCAGATAGACAACGCTGATGAAGGCTTGAACGCCGAAACGCGTTCGTTGTACTGCTGCTCTGCGCAGGGGCGCAGATAGCATTTCATAACTGGGGGGGACATATTTGGGGGCTATCTGTGCGCACAATGTGCGTGCGAAATATTTCATGAGGAGGGGGGGCCACTTTTGCTCATAATTACTGATTTCATGGCAAAACACTGCCAACACAGTAAAACACATGCTGCCACGGTATTTATTTGGGGGGATAATCCCCCCTCCTCATGAAAACCGTGAGTGCTGGTGTTTAAAAGCAACTGGAGTCGTGCAAGCTATTACCCTGATATAACTATCATGTACTGTAGCCTAAATTTCCAGTGGTTATTTGGCAAGGAGGAGTCAGGATTGATGAAAATGAACTGCACATAATGACCGATTGACTTCCACGTCTGTCTGTCTGTCTGTCTGTCTGTCTGTCCAGGAGTGCGACAGGAGAGTCGTGGCAGGAGATCATGCTGTCGTGTCTGGGGGGACAGCAGTGTGAGGGGGACCCATCTCTTCCCCCTGCCCCTTGGACCTCTGACCCCCTGACCTCTGACCACGAGGGGAGCTGTGGGTCAGAGTTCGCCTATTTCTACTTTGTGTCCTTCATCTTTTTCAGTTCCTTCTTGGTAAGAGAGACAGAACTCTATTAACTCCCATTTATGGAACAGATAACTACAGCACACAGTGATGCACCATATTGTTCATCGTATCAGTATCTTAAAAATGCAATTTTTGTAAAATCGGTATTTGCAACATAATCGGATATTTTTAGTCTATTTTCTTTTTCTTTTTTATAATTCTGTATAAATGTGATTATAAGAAGAACCATGTAAGGCTGCAGATGCAGTCAGTGTTTTCTGGGGAAGCTTTCAAAAGTGTCAAGAACGAATAAAAGTAATAGTTATATGTAAAACATATACAACTTATCGAAGATGTAACATTTATTTTATTTGTTAGGCCTACTGATGCACAAATCTGGTAATAAGAATGCCGTTTTTAAAAGTCTTCATCTGCACCCAGAATCACAGTTGCTGTATAGCAGGTGGCCTATGAGTCCACTCTGTTCCCACTGTGCTGTAGATGTTGAACCTGCTTGTGGCAGTGATCATGGATAACTCTGTTCCCACTGTGCTGTAGATGTTGAACCTGTTTGTGGCAGTGATCATGGATAACTCTGTTCCCACTGTGCTGTAGATGTTGAACCTGCTTGTGGCAGTGATCATGGATAACTCTGTTCCCACTGTGCTGTAGATGTTGAACCTGTTTGTGGCAGTGATCATGGATAACTTTGAGTACCTGACGAGGGACTCCTCCATCCTGGGCCCTCATCACCTGGATGAGTTTGTCCGCATCTGGGGAGAGTATGACCGCGCCGCCTGGTCAGTGTCTCTCAGTCTCTCTTTACTGTTTTTCAAAAGCGGGTCATGCATTGAGTCATGCAAATATACTGTAACGTACGTAAATCGTGTTAGAGAGGAGTGATAATTGGGATACCAATATTGTGTAATGGTAATGGAACACATGCATTGACCCAGTAAGGTAGAACAATGATGCACCCTTAACACACAGCATTATCCAACAAAGCCAGCCAAACAGATCCTATTGCTCAGGGCCATCTTATATTTTTGTTTGTGTGCTGTGTGCTTATGACTGTTTCAGAAACACATTATCTACAAGTTGTACTTCCAAAACCATTGGGGCAATCTAAGTGGTATAGCATTTTGTTCCTCTGATCTACTACTTTCATATAAAATGAAAAAATATATATTATCTCATTGCTGCATTCGGTCACAAATTAAACTGCTGGATATGATAAATTACCCACTTAGCCCCTGAACTTATTCTGTAGATGTGCTATTTTTGAAAAAAGAAAAGGAAAAAACATTCTTGAAAAGTTTGTTAGACTTTTGCCTATAATGAGATGATTTTGGGCATGTTGTTATAATATAGACAAAATAAATGCCAGGTAGAAGGTGGATCATTCTTTTGATTCATATAATGTTCATATAGTATATTTTATCTTGAATGAAACAACTGACAATTAAAGAATAGATAATATTTCATACTTTTTATCTGTCAGCATAGGGTCTCATTTAGCGCCTTGAAATATACGTTTATCTATTATCCCTAATTATAAGAATATTTGCATAGTTAATTAACTATTACAATCTACAGAGGGAGTAAACTATTAATTTGGTGATGCCTCATTCATACAGGTTGATCATTTTATTCATGCTGAAATGCTTCATGCTTGTTGTATTTGTAAATATTGTAATTACGTATTTCATGTAGATACACATGACACCAAATAGCAGTTTAAATTAATGTGAATTAATCACAAGAAATTAACAAATGCTCCTGGTGAACAAGGACTTATACTTAAATTCACTAGTTAGAAATAACATTTCCATCATTCCTATGCACACACATATCAGTCTTTTCTGTGCCCACCACTAATTGTTTTATCTAAGTTCTATTTATCTTAATGCAACCGTTATGCATACTAAAACGAACTTTTTGAGGTTTCTCACAGGGAGCACAGCCTCCATTCAGGGCTCATCCAGCCACATATTTCATTCTAACGGCTGATTTATGCTTGGTTGCATGAATGCCATGTCGCCCTGACATCGGCACACAGCTAAGTTAAACTCTGATTGAAAACTAAAGCCGTGTATGTTCTTCCCCAGTGGTAGGATCCACTATAAGGAGATGTACAAAGTTGTACGCACTATCTCACCTCCCCTGGGATTTGGAAAGAACTGCCCCCACAGGGTGGCATGCAAGGTTTGCCCCCTTCTCATGTCACCAGATGCCTCTTCTGCCCATTTCCCTGTGGGACCCTTCCTTCCTGTCTTCCTCCTATCCGTTCTCCTTCCTCCCCCACTCTTCCTCCCCAGCTATCACCACCCTTTTAGATAATTTGGCGGTGGTATTCAGCTCTACCCTCAAAGAATGGCAGTGTTACAGTCTCGTGGTACTAAGGCACAAGGGAATCAAAAAATGCATCCTCACGGATGAACAAATGTTACGTTTTGTCAAAGCGCCCTAGGCAGTCAAAAACCATATGCAATGTTTCTTTGATGGGATTGATGTTACAATTTGAAATTGTCTAATTTGCCTGTGTCTTTCTACCTGTTGGATCTGGCTTGCGGCTGTTATTTAATATTCACACGCACATACTCTCACACATACTCACACACACAAATACACACCCTGCCCCCCTCCAAGCCCCACCCCAACACACACACACATGCACATGCACGCGCGCACACACACACACACACACACACACACACACACACACACAACTAGCAGGTAAGTGTTAATGTACAAGATCCAGTGAGACTGTCATTCCTTTTTATCATCATGTCCCAGGTTTTTCTCCTCCTAGATTTCTATGCCCTGCTGGCAGCATAGAAAGAATACTTACCCATCTTTTGTCTGACATAAAATAATCCTTTCTCTTTTATCTCCTCCCTCTATTTACATCTGTCTTCCTTCTCTCATGTCCGCCCCCCCCCCCCTTCGCATACCCTCCCAAACACACACACACACACACACACACACACACACACACACACACACACACACACACACACACACACACACACACACACACACACACACACTTATGATATTATTCAATTTATCCTCCTTCTCCACCCCCTGCCCCCTGCCCCTCTGTTCTTCCTCCCCCTCCTCTACTCATCTTGCACATCCTTCCTCCTTTCCTTGTCCTCATTTTCATGGCTCCCTGGCGCCCCCAGTGGCCGTATCCATTACACTGAAATGTATGAGATGTTGACCAACATGTCGCCACCTCTTGGCCTTGGCAAGAAATGCCCTTCCAAGTTGGCCTATAAGGTAGATCAAATGGTGGAGATAGACAGGCAGTCGCTGCCATCCTCATTCAGTCAGTGACGATAAGCTCTCTAAACATCATTTTGTGTGACATACATTGGATGCGCAAAGGCTTTTCTTTAGTAATTGTTTATACATTACATAGATATTAGTATTGCCTTTTTAAATAGTCGCATATTCCAATTATTTTCTGTTGAGCGCTGTAGCCATTGTTTTGGTAGTTTTTGTATGGTTTTTCATTTTGGCAAAGAACTCGGATGTCCATGTACAGTATGTTGTTGTTGTTTATGTTGTTATTAACCCATTCTGACCGGGCACCCATTTTGGTGTCAGCATCATGTTATGCTTTAGCTATTTAAAAATAGCAGATCTACAAGCTCATATCGCGCCACCGAGTGGCGCGATACGAGCTTGTAGGTCTGCCATTTTTGAAAAATCAAAGAACGACTGACATTTTTAGAATCTGATCTCAGGTCAGAATGGGTTCATCAGGACCAGTGTGTGTCCGGCGGAAACCTCGTATGAATCTGATCTCAGGTCAGAATGGGTTAATATTATTTGCTGAAGGAAAAGAGGCTGTTGGTGGCTTATGTAACTGTAAAGCAGACAGTATACACCTGAAGTAAATTGCGGAAGCTAAGACTTGCCATTAGAGAACGTTTTCTGTCTAATGTTGACATTGCCTTTCATTTTTGTTTCTTCCTTTGCATCTGCATGTGCCTCCATGTTTCTTATGTGTGTGTGCATGTAGAGTATTTTGTTCATCTGCATGTGTGTTTGTGTGTCTGAGTGCATGAATCCCAGTTGCATGTGCAGTTGGTTTCATAACAGAGATGAACAGTCTGCATGCAATGTGAGTCTTTATTGCTGTTTCATTATTTTTACACAAATAAATGCATAAAAGCTTCAGAAAGCATATTGTATCTCAAATGAACTAAACACTTCATAGAGATAAATTATCAACAGTATTGATGTTATTTTGTTTAACAAATAGCTTTATCAATGAATTATAGAGCGTCACAGTCCCGCCCCCTTTCATGACGACGACAGGGAAATAATTCCCCATGTATTTTCTAAAAGTATTTATTTAAAGATCTGTAAGCCTCGAACAAAGCCAAGTCGGATCGTGACAAATCAACAACACAACAAACACAATATTTTGGGCAGAAGAAATAATTACAAAGAAGAAAAACAACAAAAAAGTGTTGTAACTTGCCCTTTTTGAGCGGTGCCACCGCTCCATCTCCACCGTAGGCCTACTAGTGCGCAAGCAGAGCACGCAAGTACTGTCGACCTCTACGTTGGCTTTGTTCAAGGCTTACAGTTCTTTAAATAAATACTTTTTAAAATGTCTATGGGAAAAATTAATGGGGAATTATTTCCTGGGCCTGTCGTCTTCATGAAAGGGGGCGGGACTGCAACGCTCTATACAAATTTGTACCCTATTATCTTTACTTGTACAGAGTAGAATCTGGAGTGTTAGATTTTCATGGTGTACAGTGGCAGTGGTGACTGATGGTATCTCCTGTCCTTCATGCTATCAGAGGTTGGTGCTGATGAACATGCCTGTAGACGAGGGGATGTCAGTTCACTTTACCTCCACGCTCATGGCCCTCATCCGCACCGCCC
Source organism: Protomyctophum parallelum (assembly GCF_964188405.1). Classification (NCBI taxonomy): domain Eukaryota; kingdom Metazoa; phylum Chordata; class Actinopteri; order Myctophiformes; family Myctophidae; genus Protomyctophum; species Protomyctophum parallelum. The sequence goes on along the minus strand of NC_139701.1, from coordinate 27,313,198 downwards.
TGGAGGTCAAGATCGCCAGAGGTTAGACAGATGTGCTGTAAAAATGTATACTAGTGCACTGTGCTTGTGTGGATTGTGTTTATAAAGGGATTAAATCGTAGTATTTGAAAATAATTGATGTACATTAAAGGTCTGGTGAGTTTTTGTAAGTTTTCTTATTTTTTTAGGTTTTCCGAGCTCAATTGCACCCAAAAAACTATGAACATTCAGTAGATTTTCTGTGGTCTGGGGTTTTCTGAATAATTAGACTCAAACAAGTGCTCTGATTTGCCTGTGGACAGTGATGTAACCATAGATATTAAAAATACTATTAAAAATAGATGCCTCATTGGCCGCTGCAGTTTGTTGGAGCCATGTGTGTTGACGGAGGGGCAGAAGAATTTTCACTGGGAGAGGAAGCATGCCGGAAGTGTGGAAAGCACGCTACGTCACGCTGCCACTCAAGTGATTACTGGCCAATCACAGCGGATCTTTTCCGGGACTTATCAGACCTGCACATGTGCTCTGTGATGCACGCTCATGCTTCCGCGGTGCTTCACAACGAATCTCGGGAAAATTGAGCACATACGCTCCAGAGCCGGAAAGGGCGTCTACGTTTATATGTCTATGGATGTAACAGTCTACAAATCCCATATATGACAATTTGCCAGCAGATGTCACTGTTGAGGGCTTTTGCCTGTTTTCACTGCAGCTCAAAAGGCTTCAGAACACACAGAGAAAACCCCAGACCACATAAAAACCACTGAATGTTCAAAGTTCAGGTTGTTTGGGTGTAATTTAGGTCATAAAACCTAAAAGAAAAACAAAAAATTATAATTAATGATTTTTTTTATGATTTGAGTGCATCTGAATGCCCTTTTCACCAGGTGTGTGTGTGTGTGTGTGTGTGTGTGTGTGTGTGTGTGTGTGTGTGTGTGTGTGTGTGTGTGTGATCCAGGAGGGGAGGACCGAGGTCAGATGGACATTGACCTGCAGAAGGAGATCAGTATCATCTGGCCTCATCTCTCTCAGAAGACTCTGGACCTCCTGGTACCCATTCATAAAGGTGTCATTAGCATTACATACATTTTTAAACTCACAGCAAGACTTTGCTCTATAGTTTTACTCCTTCAGATTATAATACTCAGTGTTGTAACCAGTGGTGGAAAGTAACTACCGGTAAGTACTTTTACTTACTTTACTTGAGTATTTCAAATTTCCAGTACTTTTACTTCTACTCCACTACATCTCAGAGCCAACTAGTGGTAAGTGAACATCCAGGATGAGGCTGAATAATAGGCTCATTGGAAGGCTGCGATGCAATTCAATACTACTACTACTAATACTAGTACTACAAATAATAATTTACAATTGTGAGGCTCCTGGAGGCTCAAGGCCCGTTTCAATTGAAACGATTGAAACATATAAGGCCCTACATACATTTACACTCAGGGTTTTAGTGTCTCTTTCTCTCTTTAATCTCTCTCTCTCTCTCTCTCTCTCTCTCTCTCTCTCTCTCTTCCAGCCAGTGATATGACCATAGGGAAGATCTATGCAGCCATGATGATCATGGACTACTACAAACAGAGCAAGGCCAAGAAGCTCCGACAGCAGCTAGAAGAACAGGTACTGTACTGCACTCATCTGGATTCAACTCTTCCTTTGATTTCTGCTCTGACAATTGTGTTTATTTATATTTTGCATAAAATTATTTTATTTTGTTATGTCCTTTGTTTTTGTGTAAATTGTGACAGATTTGTTGTTGGCATGTTATGAATTGGATCGGATTCAGTCAAATTCAGTCAAATGTGGTTTGATGTGGAGGTCTCTGTGGAGGTCTCTGATGTCCTATATCATCATTGCATATAAAGTGACATGCTTGACGTTCTAATACATGTCTTGTTAAGCTGTTGTATGTCATGTCTTCTCTTTAGAAACATGCTCCTATGTTCCAGCGTATGGATGCATCTTCTCTGCCTCAGGACATCTTGTGCAGCGCCAAAGCCCTTCCCTTCCTGACGCACAGTGCTGGATCTGCTTTGTAACTCCCAAGACCTTTTCATTTCATTTCTCCAAGCTGAAATCCAGAACATGTTTTTTTCATACATTTTAAATTATTTTAACCAATCTGTAGACTATTTTAATATAATATACATAATACCTCTGCGGTACTCTGCAGTAGTCTTCCATTGATGATTGCTGCTTCCCATAGACAGCCCATTCATCTAAACAGAACAGTCCTATCTAATTGTATTAAATAACGTCAAACTCACGAACATTGCAGCTGTACAGAAAGCTTGAATTATCCTCTTTCTATCTACAATGTGTTTGTTTAATAAAAATCCACTGTAGACATGTTATGAGCTACTTCCTGTCAAGAAATTCCTTGCAGATGATTTTTTTTCTAAGTGCTGGAGTTTGATAGTGCTTGTTGACTATCACTCAACAGTCCATGTGTAGTTTGTGTACCACCTGTTTATAATTTGCACATAATGCAGGAGGCAGCAGGATGTTGCTTTACTGATTGCTGATTGCTTTACTTCCAAACTCTCACACTTATAAAATACGTAAATAATAATAATAAATAATCACCTGCAAGGAATTTCTTGACAGGAAGTAGCTCATAACATGTCTACGGTGGATTTTTATTAAACAAACACATTGCAGATAGTAAGACGATAATTCAAGCTTTTCGTACAGCTGCAATGTTGGTGAGTTCTGTTTGGATGAATGTAAACGACCCAGGTTTTAAACCTACCAGGTACTGTAGGACAGTCGTTCCCAAAGTGGGGTCCAGGGACCCCCAGGGGTCCTTGAGGGAGTTCCAGCTAAATGATAGTTTGCAACCAAATGGACCTGTACATGGTCCATTTGGTTCTCAGAGTTACATGGGTCTGTTTTCAGAGTGTACAAATGGAACCAAATGGACGGGTCCATTTTCTTCCATTTGTACAGTCAGAGTTAAATTAATATTGATTTTACAATATTAAATTGGGGGTCTGTAGACTAACATGCATGTCAAACTGAGGGTCCTTGAAATTAAACGGGTTGAGAATCACTGCTAGAACCGTAAAAATCTTCTCTTATGGCATAACTTATATATATCGTGGGCTATTTAGTGTCAATTTGGGGGTCCTTGACATGAAAAGGTTTGGGAACCACTGCTGTAGGACATATAAGTTGTGGATTGAAGCTTTAATTGCGGTGTTGGTAGAACTTAGTATACTACTGTAAATATGTTTGATAGCCAGTGTCGCACACTGAAAATATAATGCATGGCGGCTCTGTGTCTGTATGCCTCGCTCATGATCACAATGCTTTCTCTGAATTTCTCTTCATGCTCATCCACCAGAGGAGGCTTCATGGCGTTGAGCCCCATCTCTCCTCAGGATATGTTCCTGCAGCCCCTGGCTCACAGAATGGAGAAGGAGGAGGAGGAGGTGGACTACCATCTACCTTACCATCATTATCAACTCCACCACCGCCAGCACCACCTACACACATTGGTAAGGAGCCAATCTGACCAAAGACCAGAGCATCTGCACACCTAACTTAGGTCACATTCTCACCTAATACTTCGGTAGACTCGATGCGAATGGGCAGGGAAGTTGGGATTCTTGCATATTTAATTTGCTGCGGTTTGCCTTCACACTGGCTGTGTCAAGCGCAGCAAGGAAACGCAGCAGGGAATTGTATCAATGTGTTCAATTCATAAACTATAGTCTACACAGTGAAATCTATGGTGTTAAAATTATACTCGTAAATTATAACGTGCATGTTTCGTGCCGTCTGGGACTGGACCTCTCTCTCTCTCTCTCTCTCTCTCTCTCTCCCCCCTCCGCACACACTGTTCCTTTGGGCATAGACGCACAGAGCACAGACAAAAAAAGTCCCTGGCCTTAGTCCCCACACAGTGACAGCACTCCATGTTTACGGCACGCACAGACAGACAGGCAGAATATTCTGGAGGCTACACTGCAGTGTTTTTATGTGTTTCTCCCATGGTCCTCATTTCGACCATGGGCTTCGGTCTTCTCATTCGACCACGTCTATCTATCCACGGTAACGGGACATCCGGTCTCCAACTGTGTTTAGCTCCTCACCCGCCACATTTTTTGCTTCATTTCCTTTATTTGCTGCAATTTACAATTTAGGCATTTAGCAGACGCTCTTGATCCAGAGCGACTTACATTTAAGCAAAAACAAAAGCATGGCATACATTTAAGCAAAAACAAAAAGCATGGCATACATCACATATATCAAAAGTAGTTATCATGAATCATGTATAAACTAAGAACGTAAAAGTGGAGTATCTATGTCAACTATACATACTATACTATATTATATATTATACAATATACATGTGTACTATAAAGTGCTATGACTACATGAAATCACGGCTCATAACTAAAGCATCGCTGGTCGTGGTTAAGAAATGTATGCTTGGGGTGAATTAAAATAAGATCGTGGCACACTTTACATAGCCGTTTTTACTTCGCTTCACGTTTTAGGTCTTCAAAATTCGAGCTTGCTTTGAAAAGACGTGGCAAGGAGAGAACTCAACCGGGCAGTAAATTGGATAATAATGAATAATAATATCTCCAATTTATACAACTCTTTTCTGATTACCCAAAGATGCTTTACATGGGAGGCGGAAACGGAACCACTGCTGGTCATCAAATTATTGGCTTAGGAATGTGACATGTGTGTGATCAATAGAAAATAAGTAATTTAGTAATCTCTGTTGCATTTGTGTGCAAGTACCGGAAATAGTGGAGTATAATCTCTGTTGCATTTGTGTGCAGGTGCCAGAGGTAGTGGACTATAACAGGGTGATTTGCCAAGCAGCCAGACAGGAAGCAGTGGCTGTTAAATCGCCTGGTAGGACAGCGTCTATCAGAGCCTCCTCCATGCCCAGGCTGGCTGTTGATGCACAGGTAATGAACAGCAACATTAGTCCAGCTCTTTGTCCTTTATCTTTTCACTCATACAAAACTTTTGTAAACCATTTTTTCACCCAGTGTCAATTATCTAATGTAATCCTGGGCGCTACACTAACTCTGCCGACCTGGGGGGGGGCAGCGGACTGACCTCATGCTTCCTTCTATTCATGAGGAGGAGTCCAAGCTGCTTCTTTTCACCTGACAGGGGGTTGTTCCCCCGGCGGGACGTAGCATGTGTGTGTTTTTTGTACCTACCCTAGGGGACACGGGGAGAACATTTTTAACCTAAATCGTGATGTAAGGAGAACAACAGGAGAAATACAGTATAATGTATAGGGGAAAATACCCTATGCCTTTTGTGTATTCCTCGACACAAAACAATGTTTTATGTCACTGCCGTATACTTGTGCATTTCGCAAGAGAAATGCACAGAAGACTAGGGTACTTTTTCCCACACTGTAGGCCTACCGTATATATGATCAGATCAATGGGATTTACTTGAAAATGTATCACAACCAGTCTAGGGCTATGTGAATGAAGTTTTTCTATGTCCAAAACCAAAAGTGCCATGAATGTTAAAATGGCATGACTTAGGCTGTTTGGTAAAATAAATATACTCTGTTTGTTTTCCAGTTTTACTAAATTGATGAACCTAAAGCCATAATCTGAGAAAAACGGTTTTACTGGATCTTCATTTCGTTAGCGGTCTGTCTAAGCCTTGTACTATGCAATTGCCAGGGCAGAACAATGTATGCAATTTATGTATGTATGTAGTACAGTAATGTACTGTATGTATGTAGTCAGGGACATTGGCAGAAGAGAGTAAGCTGATGAAGCGCTCTTTCTCCACAATTGGAGACCAGTGTGTGAACGGCCTGTGGCAGGAGGAGCATTCCCTGGAGAAAATCAGTCCTGACCACCACACGTATCGACCACGTCAGAGGAGCTACAGGGGTCAGTTAACCTACTCCATCCACTCAATTGAAACATACATGCTTTATTCAAAGTGTTTTTATTAAGAGGATTGTGTGGATGTTGTTGTGTGTTGTTTTATTTGCTTTTGGAACCTTGTTGTATGTTTTTATGTTTTAACATCTTTGTATGTTGTCTTACTATGAAATCGTTAATTTCCCGTCAGTCACTCATTATCCCCATACATGGGGATGCCCCCATATACACCCAGGTCTCGTGACATCACGTGATCATCAGTGATGGAGACCCCTGGTGTCATAGTAAATGCGACCTGCTGTCTCAATTAAGCCCATATATGGAGATCCCTGATGTCATCAAAATTGGCCAGCAACTCTAGATCTGAGACCTCAAACCCTTAGATCTCCATACTGTATATGGATATATGTCAGAACCTGTTCTGACATTACAGATGTTGATCGTTCCCCATCCATCCTTCCTCTTCGATGTCTCCCTTTTGACTGATACCTGTCCATTCAAACTTTAGACGGGCCTGCCCCAAAGTAATTAGTGCAGCCGTGCCCAGCAGCCGGCGAAAACTAGAGTTCTCAACAGGCCCGAAAATTAAGGGCCCTACCTGAGCCCTCATCAAACCCTTTACACTCAAGAGAATGTCCCTGCTACCACCCTTAGATCTCCATGTATGGACTATGGAGCTGATCTGTTCTGACATTCCATATGTTGATCTGACCTCATCAAACCCTGTACACTCAAGACATGCTCCTTACAGTATATGGCCAGTATAGAATTCATTCCTTGTTGATCTAACAAGGAGCGCCAGCGCTCGCTCAGCAGTCTGCAGTCAACGAGGCGAATGCATGCACACAACCTCGCCCTTAGGCGTCTTACTATAGGGATGTTTGTCTTTTACTGTAGTAGCATTGGTGAAAGCACAAGCCAAATATTGTGGCAATAAAGGTTACGTTGACCTTGACTATCAATTTCAGAACGCCAAGGCCAAAAGTTGAGATTACCTTCAAAGTTAAATTAATTGAATGGATCCTGCTGTGTAGTGAAATGTGCCCTGCATCTCAGCAGGGGGGGCTCATGAAAGGGGTCGCTCTAAGGAGAGGCGTCACCTGTTGTCTCCGGATGTGTCGCGCTGCAATTCTGAGGAACGCAGCCAGGACCAATCATGTGAAAGGAGACAGTCCCGATCGCCCAGCGAGAGCCGTACACATGCCTTACAGAGACAGGTAGGTTTACAGTAGAAGACAATTGCACATCGCCAATCTCGCATCTCGAAACGTGTGAGCTTGTAGATCAGCTATTTTTGGCATGGTACACCATCATATTTCAATGTTTAAATTAGGCTTTACGCTACTGTACTGTCACTTGGAATTAGAGTAGTAGACAGCACAGTTTCATTCTCTGTCATTCTAACTTTTTGTGTGTGATTTCTGTGTGTATGTGTTGGTGCACGTGTCGTGCCTGCAGGGTAACACATCAGGGAGCCCCGGCCACTCTGCCTCAGATTCCAGTACACCTCGTGGTCGGCGCCAGCTGCCCCAGACCCCCTCTCGGCCACGGCCACACATAACTTACTCCCCCCTCGTCTGCCGCGCCCACCCCTCTCCCCCACAGGAAGTCACGTCGGTGGGCCAGACCCAGCCTCAGGACGGCCCTGGGGGCTTGACAGATACCACCCCATGGAGGTCTGAGAGGGAGGGCGGGCCGTTGGCTGCAGTTCAGGGATCCTCTGGCAGTCAGGGAGGTTCAGTCGTGAGCCACCCGTCTCCTCACCGCTACATATCAGAACCCTACCTCCCCTTCCATGCTGACTTCCAGAGTGGCGAGGCGGGTGACAAGCAGGAGACGCTGACTTTTGAGGCCGCCATGGCGTCCAGTTTGGGGCGGGCCAACGCTATAAGCTCGGCACCTCAGCTCAGACACTCCTGGCAGGTTCCAAACGGGCATTTCCGGAATCAGCTCGGTCAGGCGAGCTCGGGAGGTGCCGGCGAGCTGCTGAGTGACACAGATGAGGACGACAGATGCTAGGACACAGAAAGCAGGCCAAGGAAGTGAAGTGACAGAATCCCCATCACATTAAACACACTCCATCACTTGAAGTAAAAAGGAACATAGATATTTGTCTGTGTGTGCGTGTGTGTGGACATATACTGTAATTCTGCGTGGGTACATTTGTGCATGTGTGGCTTTAGATAATGTACTCTATGCCTGTGTTTTCAATGCTGGCCAAATAAAGCCAACAAATATTGTATCTCAAGGCAGACACACAGTGCCAAATGTTCCCACACAAGTTACTTGAACTAAATATGACAAAAACAAAGGTGTCATAGGTGATCACATGGACCAGAGAAACTGATGTAGGCCTAACTGCATTTCGGTGAACGTACAAGTACCATGTAAAACTGTCATATGAAGAATGCATTCTAAGCTGTGGTCACTTGAGAAGTTACTGTGCATAATGATATGACTAGTATGAATGAACCAAAGGTTGATTCTAAGCATATGACTTGTCATTAGATATCTCTAATGAATGACGCTGTTTAAAACAAGGAAGCATCCACAAGGTCTGTGGGCATTACAGTACAGTATGGAGGGTGTGGACTTTCACATCACTTCTACATGAACCAAACTATAACTAAACCCCTCGTGACAATGTGAACAGGATTCATCTAAAGTAGCACAGTACAGGTACAGATCAGCACTATCCAGGACACTGAACAATGATTTGTAGTGGATACTACTGCATGATTTCCTCTTGACATAGACAGCAGTAATATATAGGCAGGATTACAGTCTCTTCACAGCATCCTACAGTATGGACTCCCGTGGATTGAAAACAAAGATCTGTGATAATCTACAGGACCAAATTAGTCTCTTCGCACTTGTTGCTCTGCACTGGACTACAATAAGCATGATATCCATCCACTAGAGCGCCAGAAGGCCTCGCCCAGTGGAAAACGTAACACATCAGTTATTAGCATCAGGTATGACTGCCAATGGGACTAGACGTGTGCGTCTGCATTTGTTAACAATGTTCCCATGCTGGATAACCACTGTCGATGTTGTGTGCCACCTGGGTGTCGCGTTAAGAGAGTCGACTGAAGCCATGATTCTTTTTTCTCCCTGTATATATAGAACCGAGGATGTGTCTTCTTCAGGATGTGTTGCCTTCTTGACGATGACGATGACAAAAAAGAACTGTCCTGTATGTGATGTACAGTAAGTTGTTTCAATGATGTGGATGTTTTTAAGAAGAAAACTCACAGGCGCAGCCTGGTATGTCTACTGTTTATGTTAACAGCCATATTGCTCTCATGGTGGTCTTTTTGGACATTTGGCGATGCTGTTCCAGCTCCAAGCTGTAGCAAACATCCCAACATGGTGACGACGATGATGCTGAAGTTAGTGGTCAGGGGAACCACTTGTGAGTTTAAAAGGGTTAGTACTTTGATCAGCTGCGTCATCAGTTAATGTGTTTTTAATGGGAGACGTCACATTTTGGGACCAAATTCCTAGCCATTCCCCTGATGATATTGATGATGGTGGTGGTGATGGTGAAAGACGTGCCTATCTCAAGGATGCCTCACTTTGTCTTGTTTTGCCTCTATGTGTTACATTATATATTCAGTGATGATGAATGTGAGCCATGCACTGACAGAGACCAGCATTGGAATTATTCATCCTAGTAGCGTCTAGACTTTTGCTTTGCAATCCCAGTGTTTATCATCAACACGTTTAGATATTCTAGCTTAGTTTCAAACAGATTGTTCCCCCTTAGAGAAAAGAAGACAATGTATGTATATTTATATCATATCATGTGCTGCTGTGTTGTAATATGTTGAGTTTGACATGTTTCTGAAATGTGAATATAGGACCATGGTTTCAAAGGCCAGGGGGTTGTTCCCACTTGTACAGTGTGCTTAATGCATACAACATAAAAGTTAGGGTTAGGCTTTACCCTGCACTCTCAACGGTTGTGCTTAACATGTACAGTGCAGCCTAGGGCCTAAAACTAAACCTAATCTGAATTTGTACCTAACCTGTGCCTGGGGAAACCTACCCAAAGAGTTCCCTTTTGAGCCTGGATAGAGAAGCTTTCTGGTAAATATGTAGGATACTCTGTATAGATAAATCCATGTCTAATTTATTGCACTGTTTATATTGTATTTCAATCTTGTCCCTAACTTTGACAAAGTGTTTGCATATGTGTTAAAGGACCATTAAAGAAAGTTAACTTGTCTTTGTTGAATAACACACACCCCTTTTTGGTGAGTTGATACAGTCACAATTGAATACTTTAAATATAAGCTCCATTTAGGTATTTTTGATCCAGTTGCCAGCTATGAACAAAATAGAAGAATAGCCAACGTTCCTATGTAAGATAAATCACAGAGCACTGCTTCAGATGTCTTTTATGATACTGTGAAATGTCATGGTTTTGGCTGAATCCACTCTCCAGGTGTTTGTGTGCGTGCAAGCGTCCATCCGTGCATGCGAGTGTGAGAGAGAGAGTGATTACGTACCTATGTGTACCGACCCAAAATAACCAGGTGAGAAAGGTTCAGCAGGCGAGAAACCCAGCAGAGAAGTAGGTGAGATGTCTAGGTTGTTTGTGAACGATCTGTATCTGAGCAGCGTGCATTGTGTGTGTGTGTGTGTGTGTGTGTGTGTGTGTGTGTGTGTGCGTGCGTGCGTGCGTGCGTGTGTGTGTGTGTGTGTGTGTGTGTGTGTGTGTGTGTGTGTGTGTGTGTGTGTGTGTGTGTGTGTGTGTGTGTGTGTGTGTGTGTGTGTGTGTGTGTGTGTGTGTGTGTGTGAGAGAGAGAGAGGTACATGTGAGGAAGGAAGACCAGGATGCCAGTAAGGCCCAACCCTCTGGTCCTCAGCAGCATCTTGTCTCCAACAATGTCTTGCCAGCATCAGTCCATCTCTGCCGGTCCGGTGAGGAGCTCATGATGAGGAGCCCTTTTTTTGGCACTACCATTTCTAGTGTGCCCTGTTTGGACAGGACAGGCTCCATGCCTTGCACAGTATTGTTTCATGTGATGTCTTCAACAAAGACTGTGATGCTATTATATGCCATGCTGCTGCTGGTTCTGTGGGTGGAATCCTGCTTGTCTCTAGCGATCATGCCGTGGTCATGTGGTGTTCGTCCTGAAGCAGAGGAGCAGGAAGGGAGGAACAGAGGAAATGCTCAATGGCCAAGAGTGAGAGGTAAGGAACCTTTCACATCCTTATTTTATGGCATGGTATGGTAAAGATGTTACATTGAATTGAGCCACTTAAACCCTCTAGATCGGCTATTGTAGATCAGCTATTTTTGGCAATTATCAGAAGTGGTTAAATATTCCAGCACTCTAGTTACAGTTCTCTACAACACTTCCATGTTGTAGAAAACAACTTCATTGTCTCCACCAGGCCGAAGGCATGGGGGGAGAGTATGTTTTGCACTCCGTCCGTCCGTGTGTCCGTCCGTCCGTGTGTGTGTGTGTGTGTGTGTGTCCGTCCGTCCGTGAGCAGCTAATCTCGGCCACCGTTAACCCGGTCGATGCCAAATTTTGCACACACACTCCCTGGATGCCAACGATTAACCTCTGCCCCAAACTTTCCAGAACGGCCTGTTATAGCGCCACCAGGAGGCCGCTTTGTGCAAAACAAGTTTTTGCACAGCACACCTACAGATTTTGTCCAAACATCACGCAAATTGGTACACAGTCTCTCTAGAGCCATTCAACCAAACCGGTCTTTCAGATTTCTCAGACTCCATACTGATTGGTTAAGATTGGCTTCCAAAGTTCACAGGAGTGCTCAGTTTCAAACAAAATGCTGCAAATCATGAACACATCGCATGATTTCCGTGAAATTGTGCACCCACATTCCCACTAGGCCGAGGACAAAATGCCACATGAACAATTTCAACTCAGCCTCAAGGTGGCGCTATAACTGGCCGAAAAGTGTTTTTACCTCTAACTGCACGGATCTGTGGATAACCTGGTGGAGACCTGTGCCCAGAAGGGCACTTTTTCTAGTTGTAGACATGTTTCTGCATAGCCTACAATAAAGTTGTTCTATAAAACACTATCCAGTCAGTGTCACTGGAGTATTTCACTCCAGTTTTCTTAACCTCCTCATTAGGTGAAGTTCCAGAACTCCTATTCAGATTCGGTATTGAAACCATTAATAGTTTTGAATTCAGTGCATTTGGAACCGTGATTGATCTTGTAATGATTATCTCAATCGCATCTGCAGCATACACAAGTAGCCTACTCTTTCCAACAGTGTGTGGATAGTATACAAATTAATTAGAAATGCTTGGATGTACTGTAATATATTGGCTTACTTAACCTAGTAGTAGTACAGTAGTATGGATGTACTCTCATCGCATATTTCTTACAAAGCATAGCCTATTGTGAACTTCTGCCAATCAACCATAATCAGGTTGATATGGTTTACAATTCTTATTGTCTACCACCTGCTAAATCAGCATGCAATTATTACCAGCCATGCTTCCAGATGTCCAGTGTAGATTTGTAGAAAAAGCCTTGTGCACACGCTGACATCCTCGTTGTTGGGATGACTCCCGTTCAACATTCCACAGGTTAAGTAAATGGACAAGCCTCGGCTCCACGCCTTTAATCTTCTCCAGCTGATAGCAGCCAAGCTTGCCCTCCATAGGTGGACTAAGCTGATCCAACAACAAGTCAGGTTCCAGAACTGGAACAGTTTTGCTTTGGCAGCACATCACTGGCCACACAGATGTGGGAGAACATGAAAACATGAAGCTTGTTTTTCCTCATCTATAGGCCCTGATTCCTGCAGCATTATACCTATTTTGATCCAGTTCATATTATTACAGCTTGTATGAAGTTTGCTTCATGTATGGTACTGTATCTCTATAGAAGCCTAAATCTTCTGATATTGCAAATCTGGTTATAGATTGCTTCTAAATTATTGACAAAAGGCACGGTGGCACAGTTGGTAGTGCTGTCGCCTCACAACTAGAAGGTCCTGGGTTCGATTCCCGCTCGGGGCGCTGTGGGTGCTGGCGGCGTGTTTTCAACTCCGCGTCATCAGTGCCCATACCCGAAGGCGGGGTTGGTGAAAGGGCCTTTCTGTGTGGAGTTTGCATGTTCTCCCCGTGTCCCCTAGGGTAGGTACCCTCACAAAAACATGCAGTAATCCTGGTCTCTAAACTGCCTGCCCCTGGCCAGCTGGGGCGCCTGATGGAGGGGAAAGGAACTGGTTGGAATAACGTGTTCCTTCCACGCGCTACGTCCAACCAGGGAAACTCCCCCCTGTCAGGTGTAAAGGAGCAACTTGGACACTCAAGCATGAAGGAAGCATGAGTTAAGTCCGTTGCTCTCCCCAGGTTGGCGGAGGGTGTGTAGAGCCCAGGATCACATTAGATGATTTTTTTTTTTTTAATTATTGACAAAAAAATACTTATGTTCAATTCATGAAATGCATGCTGTTAATGGCTATTTTATTTCATTTCCCCCCAGAAGTGGATCTGATGAAGCTGTTGAGTGTGGAATCAGTCAATCATTACAATGTCACCATAACGGAGGATGAGCGTGGCTGTCCAGCATACGAGATAGGACAGTATGCTACACTGTTCCTACCTACAGTCACAGCCTTTGGCCCTCAGTAAGTGTATAGATCACTATTAAAAGTATAGATCAGTGGTGGAGTCCCCAAAATGATCTTAGAATAATAGCAGATGAGAGGAAAAAAGCTGATTGTTTTTTGACTACTGAAATTCTAATTGCCACAAATAGTAATTGGTGTTGTTGATTGTAAAATTGTCCAATTGTTTCTCACAATACAAATAATGATGTGAATAAAATAAGTCATATTTAACATAATTAAATTAATCTTATTTTATATTAAAGATTATGCTTTATTTACACAGGATACTGTTGGTTAGAGGTGCACGCACATCCAAACACCATCTTAAAAGCTCCCAAAATAATTTAATAACAGAGCGGATACAGAGCATATACAGTACCTGACGAAGTCAAGGTTAACTGGGCCAAACTTTATGTATTAGTGCTGTCCGAGTTAACTCATTTAATTGCGATTAACTCACCTTTATGTTGAAGTAAATGTACTTGTCATGTTGCTCCCGTGGGCTAAAGGGCTGCGGGAGCGGCTGCCATTCTCCATATGCAGACCGCGGCCATCTTACCATAAGTTAATGGTAAGGTGCTACCTGGGTGCAACTTCCAATGGCAGCCCATTCATCCAAACAGAAAAGTCCTATCTGATTGTATTAAACAACGTCAAACACACCAACATTGCAGCTGTACGGAAAGCTTGAATTATTTTCTTTGTTTCATAAAAATCCACTGTAGACATGTTATGAGCTACTTTGTGTCCTTGCAGGTGATTCTTTTTCTAAGTGCTGGAGTTTGGAAGTGCTCGTTAGATATCACTCAACTGCAGTCTGCCCTGGCCCCTGTGTACCACCTGTTTTGAATTAGCACATAATGCAGGAGGCAGGCAGCAGGACATTGCTTTTCTGAAAACGAGTGCTTCCAAACTCTGATGGAAACATGGCTGCGGCCTGCATATGGAGAATTGTACTCTCTCTCTTAGCTCTGGTCCATAACCTTACTACTCTTGCCGACGGCATTAGAGCTATGGATCAGAGCTATCTCTCTCTGTGCAAATAAATGAGGGTCATCTTCCATCTGCCTGCTGCTTCTCAACTTCTACCATTGTAGCCTAGTAGAATATCTCAGCTCTTTGTACAGGTTTTCCCTCTCTACACTACAGTAAACAAACCAACATACAGTATACATAAAGTGACAATTATACCCAACTGCTGCAGCCATGCAGTACCATTATGGTTTCTTTTGGGTTTTTAATACATTTCCAATACAAAAGTGAACATACTTTCACTTAAAGCCAGCATTTTCTTCCACTCCCATGTTAATAGGGGTATAAAAGATCTGAAAAATATCCCTCTAGGGTACATTGTGAACAGATAAAAACGGATGACTTATGTGTGATTTATCGTGTGATTAACTAGATAAATCATGCGATTAATCACAATTAAAACTAGAAAAAGTGCCCTTCCGGGCACAGGTCTCCACCAGGTTATCCACAGATCCGTGCAGTTAGAGGTAAAAACACTTTTCGGCCAGTTATAGCGCCACCTTGAGGCTGAGTTGAAATTGTTCATGTGGCATTTCGTCCTCGGCCTAGTGGGAATGTGGGTGCACAATTTCACGGAAATCACGCGATGTGTTCATGATTTGCAGCATTTTGTTTGAAACTGAGCACTCCTGTGAACTTTGGAAGCCAATCTTAACCAATCAGGATGGAGTCTGATAAATCTGAAAGACCCGTTTCGTTGAATGGCTCTAGAGAGACTGTGTACCAATTTGCGTGATGTTTGGACAAAATCTGTAGGTGTACTGTGCAAAAACTTGTTTTGCACAAAGCGGCCTCCTGGTGGCGCTATAACAGGCCGTTCTGGAAAGTTTGGGGCAGAGGTTCATCGTTGGCATCCAGGGAGTGTGTGTGCAAAATATGGCATCGACCGGGTTAACGGTGGCCGAGATTAGCTGTTCACGGACACACACACGGACACACACACGGACACACACACGGACGGACGGACACACGGACGGACGGAGTGCAAAACATACTCTCCCCACATGCCTTCGGCCTGGTGGAGACAATAAAGGAATTGAGGAATTGATTAAGAGGTTTGTCATAATTTGACAAGTTTGGTATATTCATACTTCATACAATACGGAAGAAGTCTATCTTGAGATGGTTTGGACAGGTGTGGATGAGGGGGTACAGTGAGGGAAGGTTGATGAAGAGAGCGGACCTGCAAGTGGCAGGAGTCACCGAGGAAGACACAGAAAACAGAACCAAAAAAGGAAAAGACGATCCGCTGTGGCAACCCTGATGGGGATTGGCCGAAAGAAGACGAATATCTCTGCCAGCTCTCAGCATGGGAGAAGACTGAAGAAGATATCTATCTTGGAACCAAGGTGGTCTTGTGGCCTTATATGCTCCCCCTTTCCCTCTTTGACTTGGTAGAGAAAACTGCAGAGGAGCTGGAGGAGTGTGAAAATACCACACCATGTGAACTGAGCCGTGCAGAGTGTGCGCGCGTGAGTGCGTGCGTGTGTGTGTGTGTGTGTGTGTGTGTGTGTGCTGCCATACATACATGGGTAAATGGTGCATTTACAGTACTAACCCTTACCCCCCTTGTGGCCGCAGGGGGTACTGTGCCCTGAGTGCGTTTTCGCATTTTTTATTCACTAATAAATTCATTATTCATTTATAATTTGTTAAATTGGAAAAAGGGCTTTGTTAAGACCTCCATATTATTATGGTCAATGCCTTTGTGAAAAGTGGGAGCGATTGGTGCAGGCGGTGAGGAGATACGGCGGTGTTTCTGACAGACAGACACACATTCAGACAGACAGGCATTGACTGAATTATAGTATGATATACTGTAGTGCCTTTATCCAAGGCGCTTTACATAGATTGTGCATTACATTCACGCACACATTCATACACCAATGGCGGCGGAAACCATGCAAGGCACCAACCTGCTCATCAGGAGCAATTAGGGGTTCAGAGTCTTGCTCAAGGACACTTCGACACTAACTCTGGGGTAGCCCAGGTTCGAACTGTCCGGCCACTATACCCCTGAGCCACCGCCATCAATGTAGGGACATACATAGAGACATAGAGACACACACGGCCACACTGCTCAACAGTGCCACTTTAGGTCACCCAGCGGTATTGCAGCTGTCCCTGCTCAGACAGACGTATAGGGACATACAGACATACACACATAGTCAGTTATCTGAGATGAAGGTGAATCCAGTTCTGATTAGATGGTATTTCTCCTTTCTATCTAACAGGCCACAACAGGTGATATTTAATTTGGCACTCTCTGATAGGCCAGTAAGCAGTACAGGGGCCCCCCAGGGGACAGTTAGTTCTTATCTTTTATTTACCCTATACACAAATGACTGTGTCAGCTCACAGCCCATTGCCCAATCAGTGTGTAGTCAAGTTCTCTGACGACACTGTTATCCTTAGTTTACTCACAAGTGAAGGTAACACCAGTAGCCATACAACTGGAGTGGACAGGTTTGTAACCTGGTGTGATGAACATCACTTACAAGTTAATGTAAGGAAAACTGACGAGATTGTAGTGGATCCCAGTTCTATAAGTGACCACACCACGATCACCATACATGGTCATGACATCAAACAGGTCACCTCCTATAAGTGCCTCCTAAGGAGTGCACATGAATTGTGATATAAGCTGGCACTCCCATGTGACAAGTATGTGTGTAAAAGTACACCAACGCCTTCATTTTCTCCGGTTCAGACTCTTTGGTGTAAGTAGAAACATAATGCTGATCTTCTATATAGTATAGAGTCAATTCTAAGGTATGGTATCACCAGTTGATTTGGAAACCTAACTGTAAAATACAAATCTGAGATCCTTAGATTAGCCAAGATCATGGGTATGTCTACACCTCCGATCACCCCCCAGGTCATCTTTGAGCAGGCCACCATTGGACAGGTTAAGAAAATTGTGTCTGACCCCTCCCATGTACTATACCCTGAGTATCGGCTAATGCCATCAGGTAGGAGGTACGAGGTCCATGTGTTATTAGATGATGTTTTTCCTCTTTTGCACTAGGTATGTTGGTGTGTGGTTTTTCAATGTTGTACGGGTCACTGTGTGCCTTTGTTGTGTGTATTATTGTGTATTGTATTGTATCTGTATGCTGCAGGGCGGGTCCTTGGGGTCTAAGACAAATTTCTCCTTTGGGAGACAAAATAAATAAACCTTGAACCTTGTGATGTCACGAGGCGTGATGTCACGAGGGCGTGATGTTCTGATAACCATATATGGAGCTGTGATCGACCGACTGACGGACGGGTTTTTCATAGTAATCTGCAACCTACGGTCGCGATTAATACAATATATAATTAATTTGGGAAACATCCCTGGTCAGAGTAGTAGTATTGGACAATCATATACTGTAGGACACACATTTAAATTAAGCCCTGCGAATTGCATGCTCCCGTACATGTTGTATTTGCCTAGGGTGGATTGCCTTTCCATGAGGTGGGGATTTCCATATACCTTTGGTGTTAGAATTGCTGAATCTGTCAGCTTTGTGGTAAAGTTTACATAGGCTCGTGAAACTGCTGTCTATGAAGCCAGCCTGTCTGACACTCTATGTGTATACAGTATACTGTCCTCACTCGTCATCCGCCCCCGTGTGTGTGTGTGTGTGTGTGTGTGTGTGTGTGTGTGTGTGTGTGTGTGTGTGTGTGTGTGTGTGTGTGTGTGTGTGTGTGTGCGTGTGTGTGCGTGCGCACGCGTATTGTGTGTGGGGGTACCCACAGCCACGTGTACATATGTCATGCATGTATACATTTGGCATGCGTGCATGCATATGTGTAGATGACTGCATGTACACGTGTGAACATGTGTGTGTGTCCATTTATTGTCAGGTTTCCAGCTGAGTGGAGTGTTCTCATGCGCCTGCGTCTGCGAGACTCCTGGTCAGAGGACCGCACACTATTGGCTGTCCTGGGGGAGGAGGGGGAGGAACTTTTGCAGCTGAGGGTGGGGCCAAGGTTCTTCACTGTCATCAGCACCTGGCAACAATATTATGAGTGAGTAAACACACACACACACACATGCTCAATAGCTCACATATACTTTACATACACACAGAGTAGAGTAGACACAAATACACTGGGATTTCATTTATTTTGGCCATTTGAACAGGAGAGAGATACACAACCATAAGATTTGGGAAGATAAAGTGGAAACTATAATAGGGTGAAAACATCAGAAAAGGATAATATTTAGACAATGTAAAACTTTAGCCAATGGATACAATGCTGTGCTCTAGGTTGACAACCACGCTGCACGTTCACTGCAGGGTGATTTGTAATCCATTCACTATATTCCACAGCCTAGACTAGAGGGATGATTGATCTGTGATGGGCTAGTAGTCCAATCAGCCTTTATCACTCATAAGTCAGTCCTTCACTCAAAGACATGACCGACTGTCGTGCTGGCTCACCATTCCAGCCAGAAATATTCATAAACATACATTAGGTACATACTATACATGTTACATTACACATAGCCTACTTTACATGCAATCACAGAAGTCAATAACAGGTATATTGTTGTGAGTACAAAGTAAAGGAATGTCTTTACACCAATTTCACCAAAGGTCTTCTCATTCTGAATAATAATCGTTACGCTTTATGGTTGAATGTATTCACAACACAAACAGTTCCATAAAATATATCTTCAGGCAAATTAACCGCATGCAAAAACACCCCTGGTGTGTAAGGACCTTGGTGCCTCTAGTCTTTGTTAACTATGAACCGTCTCTGTCCAGTTTCCATTCTGGTCCTCTGTGGGACGGGGCGTGGCACAGCCTGTCGCTGTCTGTGTCTCTGTGGACGCTGGAGCTCTACGTGGACTGCTGCCTGCAGGAGAGCATCCCCTGGAGGCGGGGCCCAAGACTGCAGGTCACCACCTTGGGACTGACACTGCTGGGAGGAACATCGCGACCCCACCACATCCCCTTTACCGTAAGACCCCCGCCTGCCTCACCTCTCCACACACCCCTCCTCCAGGCACCAGCGTCTCGCTCTTCTGACCCTGGTGCCACATTCCTCACCCGGGCCCCAGTGCACCCCCGCCTCCTTCTCGCGCTGCGGAAGGAGCGATCAATTTGAAGTTAAACAGTAAATCACGTGGATAGTCATAGTTTGTGCAAAACAACCCCAAATTCGGTAAATAAAAAATATATCCAGATAATAATATTATCTGGATATATTTTAAGTTATCACATTAATTTAAGTTATCACATATTATGTGATAACTTAAATTAAAGTGAACATTTTTTTAATTTATTGTATAATGCAACCTTAATTACTTTATTATATCAAAATAGTTTTTTCCAACCCTCTGTGAAGTGTTCTGTGTACTTGATAGATTTATGTTAGTGCTGGTGGAACTGTTTAAGAATGGTCTCACTGGACCAATAACTTGTACAGTGTCCCTTACAGTAGCACTGGTACTGTCAGTACTGACTTACCTGTGAACTGATTTACCGTGATGGATGACTGATGTGAACTGAGGCCGTGATGGATGACTGATGTGTACTGAGGCTGTGATGGATGACTGAGGAATGGGGGCAAAGGAAAGGAGCTTATAGGGCTAGTGAACAAGTTGTCCTTCACCTCAGAGTCAGACCAACGTCATGACAGGACCCATAACTGATGAGGCTGCTCCTCTATAAAGCCTCACCTTCACCCTCCACTCTGCCCTGAGTGTCTTGGCGTATGGAAGACTGTAGGACTCACACTAACATCAGACCCATTATGAGAGAGAGATGAGATGAGATGAGATATACTTTATTGTCCCATGAGGGGAAACTTGTCTTGGGCAAAGTCCACTAGACAACACAGCTGACAATCTTTAGAGGATTTAGGTAATACAGTGCTGTTGGATGATAGGCACTGTATGGCCTGCGGTAGGCAGAGTGTTGGATACTACCTGACCAAACTGCCTGGCACTGTGCGGACACAGGAGGCAGAATCACCCAGTGGATAAATATTTGTGCGTGTGTGTGCATGAATGTGTGTCTGTTTTGTCACACCGCAAAACGATGCATTTGCATGAGACAGCGGCCTAGCGGTGAGTTTGGGTGTCTAGTTTTCCGTCACCCGTTGCTATGAGCTGTTAGCGCTTGGGCAGCCAGACCAGCTCTGGGTCTATAGCGGTCCAGACTAAGAGAGGTGTGTTCTTCTAGTGTGTGTATGTGTTGTGTGTGCACTGTACTGTACTGCCATTACTATCCATCAGCAGTCAGGAGAGTTCTGAAGTCAGCTCTCCCTGAAGCCATGCAGGGCTCCATTGTGGTGTTTCTGCTTCTCAGCTGCGTAAGTCTTAGTTTTGTTTTTCATCTGCTCAACTGTATTGTTTATGCATTTGCTTCTAAAATTAATAGCTTGCAGTATAATTTTGGGCAGGAAGGTGTGATGTGTCTGACTGTCTGTACAGTTGAATGTAAGCATTTATGTGAATGAAGTACAAACTTGTTTAAGACTGTTTAAATCCTCTATTTTGCATGATGTAAGTATAACTCGAGTTCATTATCTTTGTCAATGTTTTGTGATATATCTGGTGTTGTGTAAAGGATGCTATGCAGGAGCATTTGTCCTCTTTGAAATACATACATTGCTTGCTATAATGTCAAGAATAGAATCTGATAACCTTCACGTTTGCCATTTCAGTCTTCTACCTTCATGCAATATGGGCACAGAGATATTTCATGCGGTTTTAAGTGGTTTTGTGTAAATCTAAGTATTAGTAGTAACAGCTGTGCCTAAGCATCTGTCATTTTGACATAGTGCATCTGCATCATTCACTACTCACTAGTGGCTCAAATGCACCTGGATCAGGACTGTGGGCCTTTTTTTACAAGCGGATGCGAGTGGATGAGTTGACAGTAAAAGATTTTCACATCACTGAGGCAAATCTCATAAACTGTCGGGGGAAAAATGCTTCTCTCTCTATCTCTCATGTGGTAAACATTAGATATATGGGACCTTGACCATGACATTTCCACCTCAGCTGGCAAACTGGGAGTGACTAGGATGCCTGATAGGGATACAAATTATTATAACAAGCATACCCTGTCTCTGATCTCTTGCCTTAGGGCTCTGTTGTGATTCACCTGATATTGATTCTTGTTTCTAAAATTCTACCGGACACTTAAATACTATAAGGTGACATTTTAGAGTAAATTAACCAGAGATATTGTATGGCATGATTTTCTCTAAGGCTTTATCTGTTTTTATAGGCAGATATGACATTCACTGCACAGTCACATTTTTGAGAGAGAAGGCCATTATCTGGTGCCAACTAAGAAGGCCAGCATTACCTTGTCATCATGGTCTGGTCCAGCCCCATGAAACATCATTTGCACAGGAACTGAAAATCTGTTAACTGTTAACTCTTTGTAGAAATTATGTGATATTGTTGTCTACCCAGAGAGGAATAATGCAGTGTCTGATTTTAGACAGCTATAAATAAAGTCTGAAGTCCTTTTTATTTCAGCAAGTACCACCATTTGATCACTTCTGCACTACTTGGCACAGGACAAACACTAGATTCATTGTATGAGATCACTGAAACAAGATATAGTTCTGTGACATTCTTTTGTGTGCATTTTATGGTCAACTATTCTCACCTCATTTTTGTCTAGATTTATTACAGTTTATTACAGTTCAGTTGCTTCAGTCATTGAAATTAATTATTTCTGTGACGTGACTGCACTAAAGCCTCATGAATCATAAAGCTCTCTCCCAGATATATTCACCCATTCTACTGGGGTGTTGTAGCCCCAGTAGATTTATAGCATAATATTATCGTATAGCATTTTGTCCGCTTGGAACAAATATATTTAATCATGGTAAGGTTGTTTTACTTAGGCACAATGTTTGGTTATAGCTGCAATGAATACCAATGACAGTCTATATCACACATTCTCTGATATAGCAAACTGTCTCTGTTTTATTTGGGTAATTATGATCCAAAATAATAACAATGATTTAAAATAGTAAAACATTTACATTATTGCTATGACTCTGTGATAGCAATGGTGGTAACTCATTTATAGTAATAACAATTTGGACAAGTTTAAATTATCTAAATTAAGTTTTGTAGGAAGATGAGGTACAGTACAGTAGTCTACAGCGTTCTCCCATTCAAAGAAATTGAAAAATGGAATCCCCGCTCTTCTTGAATATTCTATGAGCTATTGAATGTGACATACAGCATGATGCCAATTCTGAACATATAATGGCATTATTATTATTTATTATAATTTTTCATTTTTAATTTGTTTCTGACATTGTTTATATTATTCCATGTTTGGACTGTTCAAACTTGAGGTTAGTTCTTGATGGTCTCCTGTCTCTCCTGTATGGTTTCTCAATGCAGGGCACCATCCAGCACATGATCTTTGTCTCTGGGGATCGCACAGCCGCCAGACGCCACTGTGACGACTACAACTCCACATGTGCATCTGAAACAGACACTCAGGTGCTGTCAGCAACTATAGTTCTCTTCTTTATTGAATGGGTTTCCCAACATTAAACAGTGCATTAAAATTACATCACTCTGTTACTTGCAGTGGTGGTAAAATTACTTGCATTTTTTACTTAAATAAAAGTATCAATTCAATACTGCAATGTAGAAATAGTATTTTCAGATATTCAAAATGTACTTGAGTAAAAGTATTGGCATCAAAGTACACCAGTATATTATAATACAAAAAGAAAAAGTATGTTTTATGCAGAATGTCCCAAATATATAAACATATTTTGAATCAGCTCATCTACAGTACAAGCTCACAACACGTCACATGACGTGACACGCGAACTTGTAAATCAAATAAGTGGTTAATATACTGTATGTTACTTACCACCACTGCTTAGTGCCTACTTGTGAACTTGTAGTTTGGCTATTTTTGCCGAGCAACACTATCATACGACAAAGTATAAATCAGGCTTTTAGTGTCTGAAAGGACAGCAAATAAAACACTGTTCATAAGTTGATCTTTCGGTCTGCTGGGAACCGCATGTGGAGCCGACAGTCAGTGTCTGTCTGAAACCGCCTGGTTTGACATCATCAAATTTGTTTTGGACATGGAAAGCACATGGTCATCTCTGCCATGTTTGTGTGTGAGCACACTGTGGAGTCTTTTCCTGGAGCTGTTTCCAACTCCGAATTTATTACCACCTTTTGTAAACACACTGTGGTTTATATTGTTTACATTTATATTTAGTACACTATTTAACATTGCAATACCAATTTTAATTAATATATTATGCCAATGATGTACAGTACTTATTCTATTCCCTCCACTTTTACACTGTTATATGATCTAACTTGTAATTATATTGACTTGTAATATAATTATCATTGTTGTACCGTAACTAAGTACATTTACTGTACTTAAGACTGCACTAAAGTACACTTTTGAGGAATTGTTACTTTACTGGAGTGTTTCCAATTTGTTTGTTTCCTATTGCACTTTTTACTGCATTACAATTATTTGACAGCTTTGGTTATTGGTGTTTTATATATTTTGATTTGTTGCAAAACATACATTAAAGGACAACTTTAGTTTTTTTCAACCAAGGTTCATGTTATAGTTTGTTATTAGAGAAAGTAAAAGATGAGTGTTAATTATTTTTAATTTGCCGCTTTCTTTTGTTTTATGGAGTTTTTGACAGGGGGCGGAAGCATTAGAACATGGGGCTAAATATGTATTTTTTTTGCAAATTTTTATAGCGATTTCTTTTTTTATTAGTGTGGTTGCCCGAATGGGCAACCAGACTCTTGTAACTGTGACACTTTATTATTATTTTCTCACTGGAGTAGTCTTTATTTTGACGCTTTATACCTCCCACACTGTACGCTGTACGCACTTGAGCCATATGTCAAATTGACCGGAAAAATCGGGAATCGTGTGCTTGTATTTTGTTAAGAGAAATGTTGTATAGTTTAATTGATATGAATTTATTAGTGAATTAAATTTCCCCATTGACATGAATGGGAAAAGGCAAAAATTCACATAAAAGTATTTGTTCCTCGGAGACTGTAATCACTATAGTTACAAAACTTTTAGGGATATTTCAACATTATCACTAAAATTATTTAACCCTAAAATTTTATCGGTCGGCCTCATGGTGGCGCTATAACAGCCCACTTTACCTTTTGGCTTATAACTCTTGAACCGTAGGTCGTAAAATCAAAATTATTTTTTCCCTGGATTCCTTGGGTCATGACGCATCTCCCCATATAGGCCACGCCCATTTCCGCCATGATAGATTTTCCGCCATTTTGAATTCTGTCCAAAACACACTTTTTGCTTTTCCTCCTACAGATTTTGTCCAAATCTCACAGAAATCGGCACACGTGATCTCTGGACCCATCCAATTAAAACTGAGCCGCAGAATTTTGAAAGTGCGTATCGTTCGGCCGCAATCGTCTTCCGAAGTTAGTAGGAGGGGCCTATATCACAAAAAATGCCATAAATCACGAACGGAATGTCCAATCCATCCCAAATTTCAATCACATGTCCGGGGTGGTTCAATCAACCAAGTTCTAAAAGCAATTCCATTTTCATCCATAGGGGGCACCGCAGAAGCGAGAAATGTAACCGTTTGTCGCAAAAACATGAATTTCGGGGGTTAAATCCCCTCCGAATGACTTACGCATGATCTAAGGCGTGACTTGAAATTGTAATTGGCTGGCAATACTAGTGGGAGGGGCATATGTAAGCCACTGCGGCAACCACACTCTGCAATTTTTTAAAATTGCGAATTTTCTAGTGTTATTTGTTAGTGTAGTCTTTATTAGTAGTCTTTATTTTGACGCTTTATACCTCCCACACTGTACGCTGTACGCACTTGAGCCATATGTCAAATTGACCGGAAAAATTGGGAATCGTGTGCTTGTATTTTGTTAAGAGAAATGTTGTATAGTTTAATTGATATGAATTTATTAGTGAATTAAATTTCCCCATTGACATGAATGGGAAAAGGCAAAAATTCACATTCAAGTATTTGTTCCTCGGAGACTGTAATCACTATAGTTACAAAACTTTTAGGGATAATTCAACATTATCCCTAAAATTATTTAACCCTAAAATTTTATCGGTCGGCCTCATGGTGGCGCTATAACAGCCCACTTTACCTTTTGGCTTATAACTCTTGAACCGTAGGTCGTAAAATCAAAATTATTTTTTCCCTGTATTCCTTGGGTCATGACGCATCTCCCCATATAGGCCACGCCCATTTCCGCCATGATAGATTTTCCGCCATTTAGAATTTTGTCCAAAACACACTTTTTGCTTTTCCTCCTACAGATTTCGTCCAAATCTCACAGAAATCGGCACACGTGATCTCTGGACCCATCCAATTAAAACTGAGCCGCAGAATTTTGAAAGTGCGTATCGTTCGGCCGTAATCGCCTTCCGAAGTTAGTAGGAGGGGCCTATATCACAAAAAATGCCATAAACCACGAACGGAATGTCCAATCCATCCCAAATTTCAATCACATGTCCGGGGTGGTTCAATCAACCAAGTTCTAAAAGCAATTCCATTTTCATCCATAGGGGGCGCCGCAAATGCGAGAAATGTAACCGTTTGTCGCAAAAACATGAATTTCGGGGGTTAAATCCCCTCCGAATTACTTACGCATGATCTAAGGCGTGACTTGAAATTGCAATTGGCTGGCAATACTAGTGGGAGGGGCATATGTAAGCCACTGTGGCAACCACACTCTGCAATTTTTTAAAATTGCGAATTTTCTAGTTAGTGTGGTTGCCCCAAAAGGGGCAACCAGACTCTAGTAATTGTAACACTTTATTATTATTATTATTATTTTTATTATTATTTCACAGTAGTCTTTTTTTTGTCGCTTTATACCTCCCACACTGTACGCTGTACGCACTTGAGCCATATGTCAAATTGACCGGAAAAATCGGGAATCGTGTGCTTGTATTTTGTTAAGAGAAATGTTGTAAAGTTTAATTGATATGAATTTATTAGTGAATTAAATTTCCCCATTGACATGAATGGGAAAAGGCAAAAAATCACATTCAAGTATTTTTTCCTCGGAGACTGTAATCACTATAGTTACAAAACTTTTAGGGATATTTCTTAATTATGACTAAAATTAATTAAAATTATAATTTTATAGGTCGGCCTCATGGTGGCGCTATAACAGCCCACTTTACCTTTTGGCTTATAACTCTTGAACCGTAGGTCGTAAAATCAAAATTATTTTTTCCCTGGATTCCTTGGGTCATGACGCATCTCCCCATATAGGCCACGCCCATTTCCGCCATGATGGATTTTCCGCCATTTTGAATTTTGTCCAAAACAAACTTTTTGCTTTTCCTCCTACATATTTTGTCCAAATCTCACAGAAATCGGCACACATGATCTCTGGACATATCCGATTAAAACACCAGATGCAGAATTTTGGTAGTGCGTATCGTTCGGCCGTAATCGTCTTCCGAAGTTAGTAGGAGGGGCCTATATCACAAAAATGCCATAAATCACGAACGGAATGTCCAATCCATCCCAAATTTGAATCACATGTCCGGGGTGGTTCAATCAACCAAGTTCTAAAAGCAATTCCATTTTCATCCATAGGGGGCGCCGCAAATGCGAGAAATGTAACAGTTTGTCGCAAAAACATGAATTTCGGGGGTTAAATCCCCTCCGAATTACTTACGCATGATCTAAGGCGTGACTTGAAATTGTAATTGGCTGGCAATATTAGTGGGAGGGGCATATGTAAGCCACTGCGGCAACCACACTCTGCAATTTTTTAAAATTGCGAATTTTCTAGTGTTATTTGTTAGTGTGGTCTTTATTAGTAGTCTTTATTTTGACGCTTTATACCTCCCACACTGTTCGCTGTACGCACTTGAGCCATATGTCAAATTGACCGGAAAAATCGGGAATCGTGTGCTTGTATTTTGTTAAGAGAAATGTTGTATAGTTTAATTGATATGAATTTATTAGTGAATTAAATTTCCCCATTGACATGAATGGGAAAAGGCAAAAATTCACATTCAAGTATTTGTTCCTCGGAGACTGTAATCACTATAGTTACAAAACTTTTAGGGATATTTCTTATTTATCACTAAAATTAATTAAAATTATAATTTTATAGGTCGGCCTCATGGTGGCGCTATAACAGCCCACTTTACCTTTTGGCTTATAACTCTTGAACCGTAGGTCGTAAAATCAAAATTATTTTTTCCCTGGATTCCTTGGGTCATGACGCATCTCCCCATATAGGCCACGCCCATTTCCGCCATGATGGATTTTCCGCCATTTTGAATTTTGTCCAAAACAAACTTTTTGCTTTTCCTCCTACATATTTTGTCCAAATCTCACAGAAATCGGCACACATGATCTCTGGACATATCCGATTAAAACACCAAATGCAGAATTTTGGTAGTCCGTATCGTTCGGCCGTAATCGTCTTCCGAAGTTAGTAGGAGGGGCCTATATCACAAAAATGCCATAAATCACGAACGGAATGTCCAATCCATCCCAAATTTCAATCACATGTCCGGGGTGGTTCAATCAACCAAGTTCTAAAAGCAATTCCATTTTCATCCATAGGGGGCGCCGCAAATGCGAGAAATGTAACCGTTTGTCGCAAAAACATGAATTTCGGGGGTTAAATCCCCTCCGAATTACTTACGCATGATCTAAGGCGTGACTTGAAATTGTAATTGGCTGGCAATACTAGTGGGAGGGGCATATGTAAGCCACTGCGGCAACCACACTCTGCAATTTTTTTAAATTGCGAATTTTCTAGTGTTATTTGTTAGTGTGGTCTTTATTAGTAGTCTTTATTTTGACGCTTTATACCTCCCACACTGTACGCTGTACGCACTTGAGCCATATGTCAAATTGACCGGAAAAATCGGGAATCGTGTGCTTGTATTTTGTTAAGAGAAATGTTGTAAAGTTTAATTGATATGAATTTATTAGTGAATAAAATTTCCCCATTGACATGAATGGGAAAAGGCAAAAATTCACATTCAAGTATTTGTTCCTCGGAGACTGTAATCACTACAGTTACAAAACTTTTAGGGATAATTCAACATTATCCCTAAAATTATTTAACAATAAATTTTTATCGGTCGGCCTCATGGTGGCGCTATAACAGCCCACTTTACCTTTTGGCTTATAACTCTTGAACCGTAGGTCGTAAAATCAAAAAAATGTTTTCCCTGGATTCCTTGGGTCATGACGCATCTCCCCATATAGGCCACGCCCATTTCCGCCATGATAGATTTTCCGCCATTTTGAATTTTGTCCAAAACACACTTTTTGCTTTTCCTCCTACAGATTTTGTCCAAATCTCACAGAAATCGGCACACGTGATCTCTGGACCCATCCAATTAAAACTGAGCCGCAGAATTTTGAAAGTGCGTATCGTTCGGCCGCAATCGTCTTCCGAAGTTAGTAGGAGGGGCCTATATCACAAAAAATGCCATAAATCACGAACGGAATGTCCAATCCATCCCAAATTTCAATCACATGTCCGGGGTGGTTCAATCAACCAAGTTCTAAAAGCAATTCCATTTTCATCCATAGGGGGCGCCGCAAATGCGAGAAATGTAACCGTTTGTCGCAAAAACATGAATTTCGGGGGTTAAATCCCCTCCGAATTACTTATGCATGATCTAAGGCGTGACTTGAAATTGTAATTGGCTGGCAATACTAGTGGGAGGGGCATATGTAAGCCACTGCGGCAACCACACTCTGCAATTTTTTAAAATTGCGAATTTTCTAGTTATTTACTATAGTCCTACTAGACCCCAAGAAATTATATTTGACCACAAAAGATCACGGGATCTACTGAATGCGTCAAACTGACATGTTTAGCCTTTGACACAGTGTGGCTTCCCCCCAGTAGGCTACCTTCACATTCAGTAGATCCTGGGCTCTTTTGTGGCCAGATGTAATTTCTTGGGGTCTAGTAGGACTATAGTAAATATTAAAAAAATAAATCGCCTATCAAAAATAGCTAACATCGCTAAAACAAAAGAAAGCAGCAAATGAAAAAAACTCTCATCACTCATCTTTACTTTCTCTAATAACAACCTAAACATGAACCTTGGTTGAAAAAAGCTAAAGTTGTCCTTTAACCACTTCAGCCCTATGCATACTTAAGGGCTATTCATACTCCCGTTTAGGTGATAAGGTGACCACTGCTTTCCCCTTCTCTCTGTTTCACCAAAACGGTGGTCATCGAGACTCGCTCCACTCGCTCTAGAAAATCTAGATTCTCTAGAAGTTGGGTAGGCCCCCTTGGTTTTGCAATTTCCCGACGTAAAAACAAACAACAAACTCACGAAACAGAGCAGCGGGAGAATGAGAGAACAAAGGAATGAAATAGACAGTGACAGAAAGAGAGAGAAACTATAGAACAGGAAATGAACAGTAAATGACCAGAAAGGAATAGAATAGAGGCAGATAGGCAGTAGAGAGAAAGCAGAGGGAAAACAATGGAGTGACGAATTCTGCAAAATGAGTATACTATATATATATATATATATATATATATATATATATATATATATATATATATAAATAAAGTTTACAGTTTCTGCCGCGCGTGCCAAGCTGTCATTCTCTTGTACTTGTATTATTTAACCGGAGTAACCTTGTGTCTCGGAGGACAGCTGGTAAGACCATTGGGGCAAGACGGGCAGTGTCGGTAGGCCAATCAGAGGCAGGTGGGGCGTTACCATGTCTATGCTTGGATGTAGAAGCATGTATTATAACAAACTCTGCAGACTACTTTGCAATGCAGCACACAGTAGCCTAGAGAATATTAGTTTAATGTTGTTCCTCCACTTTTTCCAGGACATTGGGGTCTTTGGTGAAGTGACAGTCAAGCCTGGAGCTTCATCTGGACCCTCTGGGAGCACAGCCCTCGGTACCGGACCTAAAGACCACACAGTAACCAGTCAGGATGGAATAAAAAACACTTCCCTTTTGGTCCAGTCATCAGAGTCGCACCATTCTCCAGACCCCAATGAGCACCCTGAATCAGTAAAACAGGCTGAGCAATGGAGTATGGAAGGTATCACAAACAGGACTATATCCCCAAACATATCTGAGATGTTTCATGACATGAGCCAAAGTAATAATTCCTCAAACACAGATAAGGATGTGTCTGCGATTCTAGACGTATCTCTCTTTGAAGATGTTGAGACAGCCATTTTGAGCCCAGTCATTGAAGTGGACAATCCCACAGCATCAGGCCTCCTTAATGGAAAGAGTGGGGAAGATATTGAATCTTCAGGCCCAGTAAATCCCTCATCTGTTGGGCCAGAGGGCTTTCAGGTCTCCGCTAGACCCACACTCATCTCTGGCCCCACCACAGAATCAGAGTCCATAAATCTCACCTTGCCTGAGGAGGTGCAGGGAGTCAGAAAGCACAAGGCTTTACAGGCGACTCCTCTGCCTCCATCTTCCCAACCAGAGAACATCTCCATTTCAGTTCAGGAGGTAAATTACACAGCTACAGTTATCCAGAGTCCTTTACTAGTACAGACTGATTCTACTGGTGCAGAGACGCCAGCAATAGAAAACTCTACTGCACCTCACAGAGGAGTTCTGTCGCCGAATATGACAAACATCACTCCCACGTCAATAGCTGAAAGACCTCAAGGTCAGAAAGGCGAGGTATCTGAAACAGGTAGGATCTCAGACCCCAGGATACCTGTAGAAGCAGGGGTGGAAATGGAGAACAGTTTAGATAGCGTGTCACCTATGGAAGAAACACCCACTCAGCAACTTCCTGTTGAAGAACTAGAAAGTGAGACAGACGCAGGCACAGGTGAGAGAGCTGAACATGCAATGGAGATAGAGAAGGAGGAGGATTTGG
This sequence comes from Protomyctophum parallelum, assembly GCF_964188405.1. Taxonomy (NCBI): domain Eukaryota; kingdom Metazoa; phylum Chordata; class Actinopteri; order Myctophiformes; family Myctophidae; genus Protomyctophum; species Protomyctophum parallelum. Next base: position 27,281,803 of record NC_139701.1, on the reverse strand, counting down.
AAAGAGACAGTATGCAGTCAATAATTGATGTCACTGGGGACTATACAGAACCTGGGGGAGCTATGGACACCGCCATCCAAACAGAGAACGGATCCAAGCACAAACCACCTCTTATGCACATAGCCGAACATCAAGTGGCAAGGCTACGGTCTGGGACCAGAGGCCAACGGGTAAGACATGGATTATATATTCAAATATATTATAACGTACGTTGCTGTCGGGAGGAAACCTTCCAACTCCATTTTTGAGATTTTTGATGAAAAGTAGTAAAAAAAACACTTTTTTTGGACCAAACCTCATAACTCCATTGGACCTCCACCACCTCTCCCCCTCTCATGCAAGCAATTGACAATACAGTATATAAAGTCAGAATACCAACTTTGATGAAGCAGTATTGCTTTGTTTAAAAAAATATATAAGGTTTTCTTCTATTTCTGAAAAAAATATATTTTTCATTTCCTGAAAAATGAACATTTTGGAGTTGGGTGGTTTCTTCCTGACAGATATATTACAGTACATTCATATAGTGTAATATTTCATAATATAAAATCATCATAACAATACCTTACTTAAATGATTTAATAAGGTGTGTCGTGTGTGTTATGTGTCTTCCTTTCTATCATTCTACAGACAAATTGAGAGAATTGATTGTTTTCTAAAAGCAGACATACTGCAATAGGATATTTTCATCACGTTGTTTTATTTTGATCCCAGTGAAAGTGAAGATCTTGAGCTGAGATTAAGTCAGTGTGGACTGTGGACGTGATTTGATTGCAGAGATGGTAGTATGGTATTACATTATAAATGTGATATACCCTGTGTGTGTGTGTGTGTGTGTGTGTGTGTGTGTGTGTGTGTGTGTGTGTGTGTGTGTGTGTGTGTGTGTGTGTGTGTGTGTTTGTGTGTGTGTGTGTGTGTGTGTGTGTGTGTGTGTGTGTGTGTGTGTGTGTGAGCGAGCGAGCGAGCGAGCGAGAATGTATTATGTGTATGTGTATGCATACTCATATATATTGTAATATGCATGTGTCTGTAGGAGAGGAATTATTATGAGGACAGTAGGAGTAAGCGTCATGTAAGCATAAAAATGAGCAGCGTGTCTTGTAATAAGATGCTCTTGCGCCCCCCTCTGGTTCAAATGTGGTATTGTGGACTGGATCTGGATCTCACCTTGAACATAGGTCTTTCTGCTTCTTTAATTTATGTTTGATGTGATTGTTCTTTGTCATGTTTGCCACTGCTTATGCACTACATGGAGAAAAACAATAAGGTTCAGTACCATAATGTACCGTATTGTAGCATACTGGACCGTACTGTATCATACTGAACTGTGCCATACTGTACTATACAGTAGTGTACAATACTGTACTGTACAATACTGTCCCATACTGTACCGTTCTGTATGCTACTGTACTGTTCCATACTGTACTGTACTGTGCTGTATCATGCTGCTGTGCCCTGTGTATGTGTGTGCGCACGTGCGTGTGTGTATGTGTGTGCAGTGAAAAGGAGAGGTGCCGGGAATGAGGAAGTTGTGATGTAATTTGCATCACAGCGAAATGTTGCGCAATAACAGTGTGTCTGACAAAAGTAATATTTGGCAGTTGTGGGGAAGCGATGTACTAGTGCATATGGATTCGGGTGGCGTGCAGGATTCTTTGTGCATGGAGAGATGAGTGCTAACGGAGTGGTTTGGTAGAAGAAGGAGCACGGATAAACGGCCATGTGCTTGTGTACCCCCTTTCTATTAGGGTAGAAGGATGGTAAGAATTTCAGCACAGAATTTCAGGCTTCAAATCCAGGGTATAAAATGAAGTTACAGAAGTTACATAGTGCAGCTTTAATTTTGCAGTTTATTTCTCTGATGAACAATGGAAACTGACCAGAGGTTTGAAAACGTTGACCTATTCAATCATAGATCAGGTGTGGGCCACTATATTTCCACACTCACTCCAGAGGGCCACATTGCATTGCTGGTCAGGCAGAAAACTTCTACTTCATTATTCTATTATGTCACACAAAAGTAGCAAAAATAGCAGATCTATAAGCACAAAATGTGTTGCATCGTGACATGTTTTGTGCTTATCTGCTATTGTTTTGCTATTTTTAAATTGGAATCACAGAAAGTTAAAAAATTATTTAATTCCAAATGCATATGATCAGTTATATACTTATGTTAACTTTATGAACTTAAATACAAATATTAGTTTTTTAATACTAGTCATTAAACTAGTACCAATATAGACTGTATTAAGTGGATCATGTTTGCATGTTTGGAATTGGAACAGCCCAATAATCAATAATATATCAGTATTCTGGGGGCCGCATTAAGTGAAGGTGGAGGCTGTCAGATGCCTACAGTATGTATGATCTCTAGACCCTGTACTGTAGGTTTCAAGTGGGTTCCACAATCTTAGCGATTATTCTATTCATTAATTGTTTTATCAAATAATGTAGAAGCATTTTCATTTCATTTCATTTTATTTTTGTGTAGTGATGTGACGAGTGATTTAAAAAGACAAAAATGCTAATTCAATCGATTTTAGTATTGATTAAATTGATTAGTTGGATTAACTATTGCAGCCCTATAGATTTCAGAAGACAGCTTATGACAAGGAGGATCATATGACGATCTTGGTACAGGTCTTCTCTGTCTTTCTTTCTGTAGGGGCTTCAGGGTCCACCTGGCTTAACAGGGCCTCCTGGACCTAAAGGAGATAAGGTCTGTGTTCTATATTAAACCACAATCAATTATACATAATTAGTTAATGTACATTATGGTCCTGCTATGTTCAGGTTCCAGGCTATAGTTCATTCCAGTGTTCTTCCAGTGTTTAAAGATGGAGTGCCACAATTGTTTTATTTTTCCAGTTTTTCATGTGTCTATGAGGTGACAGTACTTCATTAGACACCCTGGAGTTGTTTTTATGTGCAATGGTGTATTAACTTTGTATTTAGGGTTTCTTCCTGGAGGCTGAACCCTTGACAGTCAAACGGGCCAATGAAGTAAACAGTATAGTGACACCACACTATCAGCCCCTCCCCTAACCCCTCCCCCTTTATCATACAACTACAGCTGTGGGTGCGGCTTCAGTTCAGATCACCACCCATCACCATTCACCAGGCAAACCAGGCATACTTAATGAACTGGTCCACATAAAAGCATGATTTTAACTACTGTACACTTCTTGGAAAAAGTTCTTCCCCCTTATATTGTAATAATACCTGATGATCATGTTTTAGGGTGGAAAAAAAGGATGGCACTCCTTCTTTAAGCCTCTTTCACCTGATTCTATATATAAATCACTGCCCCTATATTGCTGCAGATTTCACATTTTTTTTGCATTATATTATCTTCGTTGTTAGGGCTATGCAGGTGTTATGGGCAGAACTGGGCGGACAGGATATCGTGGACCCATTGGTCCTCCAGGCATGCCTGCCATTGTTGTGTTCAAGAATTCTGAGGAGGAGTGGGAGACTTTTGTAAAGGTACCTTGGTTGGTTGTCGTTCACTGTCACCTGGTGAAGGCCACTCACAGCCGAAACGTCTATTGACTAGAACGTAAGTGTTTTAATATAATAAACACTGTTGGAGCTAAGGCTGTGTGTGGACTTCTTCTTTTCCTGTATGCAAACCTTGTGTCCAGCACCAGTGAGGGACTGGATGTGCGCAAGCCAGCTGTTTTTAACCTTGAAGCAGTGTTAATTACATTTTGACAGCAAATTCTGTGTTACACCATTTAGTTTTTTTGTCCTATTTTAGTCATCTGAAATTGTTTAGTCTTAATCTAGTCTTAGTCGACTAAATATCAAAATCTTAGTCTTTTAGGCTTAGTCTGATACTGATTTGGTCTTAGTTTTTAGAATAACACACCATTTAGTTTTTGTCCTGTTTTAGTCATCTGAAATTGTTTAGTCTTAGTCTAGTCAACTAAATATCAAAATCTTAGTCAACACAATTAATTCTGGCTTGAATTATACATGCATTTGATGACACAACATGAATGACATTTATAGCAATATGTATATTCACAGAATAAAACATAATATACTGTGCAGTGCTATATTCTAGAGCAGACAGATTTCCCTGTATACATTTGACGTATGTGTTCACTGTTCGATTCTAGCATACGTAGCATTTATAAGCATATATAGAAACTGTACAATAGATACAGCAGATTGAAGTGATTTTAATATTCTATGGTATGAAAAGGGTATCTTTGAAAGACAAAGAAGTGGTCCCGCACACTGTCAGACAAACAAAAAAATAATGTTGCTCTTTATTAGGTCGACGTTTCGGTCGCTTAGACCTTCATCAGGAGAGACAATGTCTGACAGACTGTCTGTCCTGAGGAAGGTCTAAGCGACTGAAACGTCACAGTGTGCGGGACCTCTTCATTGTGTTTCAAAGATATCCTTTTCATTATATGCTCTATTTCCCTACGCACCTGTCACCAGCCTTTTGAGGTGTGCATCGGCCTTTTGCTTTAAAATATTCTATGGTACCCCTGCTACCAAGGGCGAAATGAAAGAGAAATGTGTTAGAGAAACACAACCTAGTATTAACGAACTCTGTTCTTTTCAGACAAACAAAATCTACAAAAAGCTGGTTTCATCTTGGCCGGTATGTTTTATTGATTTTTAACTAAAAATAAATGTTGCTGTCATTTAGCACAGCACAGTTTTCCTACTGTACCTCTGTACTGTACTATCAGGAGTGTAGCGTCTGAGGATCAACTGATTGGATTTTTCATCTGCAGAAACGGAAGGGTCCGCCAGGACCTCTTGGGCCCCCTGGGGACCCTGGACCGATTGTAAGCACATCAAGATTTGTATTTAACAACAACATTGTTCCCTTAGTCTATTTTGGAGACAAGAGTATTGTGTGTTTTATGAACTGACTCCAAATGCTGATCTTGTATTCCAGGGGCCACCTGGAATTACTGGCAAGCAAGGACGAAAAGGAGAACACGGGAAAATCGTAGGTATCTGTTTCAGACCTGATCAGAGTCTACATTGAGGTATTCCTATACATGGGTCCATGTTTACACTCAGAATGACAGAATGATCCTGTGGGGAAAATTCAGTTGCCAATGGCAGTACAGCAATAAAAGGAACATTATCAATCAATATAATTACAGAATTGTCAGACAAAAACTAACCAATCAGTACTATCTATCTACAGACAATACAGTACAGACAAGATCAAAAAAGCACCACAGTTTATGGGTGTCAGTGAGTGAGATCAGATTAGAAGGGCTGAACAGAGTGACCACGTGCTTCTTTGTAGAACCTCATGGCTACTTACTGGCACGAAGGACAGGCCAAGTCTATCGTTCTTCTGCAGGGGAAGGTTGAACCACGATGGGTCATTATCACATTTGTAACTCGGAGAGTGTACAAATGTGAGTCTAACAAATGTAGTTTGGTTGGTAGTGTAGTGCAGGCATTTTGATACATTTCCTCAAACAAATTGCTGAAGCACTGAGAAAACTGTTTCACCTTTCTTCATCCTTTTTTTCAAACTTGACTACGGTAGCGGTGGTCTCGAACAAATTGCAACAGAAATGCTTTCAACAGTTTTTGTTTCATAAATACTGTATGTTAGTAACAACATAGTGGTGGAACATATTGAAAAATGCTAAAATAGGTGATGGTACCATTAACAACCTACTATAAGTCCAAATTTCATTCTGCTTTAAGTAGTATGTGATGTGTCAAACTAAGGTTTTTTACAGTATGATTCTAAATCCATTGCAAGCATTTGTTTTGCACGAAATACACTCCTTGGGCTAAAAACTACCATTGCCGTCATCACAAGTGGCTAAGGCAACATTTTCTTATAGGTTGTTAATGGTACCATCACCTAGTAGTTTCTGTTGCAATTTCTTTTAGGTTTAGCCCTTTTTTTGCCAAAAAATGCCTGCACTAATGGTCCAATATGAAGATGGAGTAAAAAACACCTTGGACCACACATCCTAGAATCTTCTCCCTCTGTGGAACTGTGGAATAAACTCTGCATTGCAGTCAGACTCAGAACAGCAGGCTCACCTACAATTGTCTTCTTAAGTTCTTGCCATGCACCAATTGATGCATTGCTAGCTATAGTGACCAAGATATGGCTACTATCTTTGTTCCTCGTTCTCATGTCTTTTGTTTCATACATACCACAAATGTTAAAAATGTGATTTAGATAGCATGTTATTTAGATGGATGCTATAGGTTCATTGTTTCAGAATGTGCATACTATTATGTCTGTTAAATGGGGGGGTGCTAGGCAACAAACCTTTCCTGAATCCATGCACATATACTGTAGGCTACACTCTTCAGGGTACAAAATACTGCAACATACAGACAAGATGACGAGGTGGGATGACAGTTTCGGAGTTGGTGTGTTAACGTGACTGACACAACGTGAGGTTGTGTTTATTTTATTTTTTATGTGAAATTACTATTTCAGATGAAAAATACGGACACAGTGTGCAAAACCTTTACCATTGGATAGATGAACACTGGATTTTACTGTGTATATCGAGTACAAATTAAAGAGATTGGAAGCTTCTTGCTTGCAAATGATGAAACAAAAGCACATAACTCAATATTTGCACCTATAGAGGAAGTGATGGACATATGGCTGCAAATTGAACATGCAGATACTGTCCACTATGCATTTCAAGTTCAGCACATGTTTCAAGCTCAATACTTATCACAGTTAAATTAACACTCCAGATTTGGCTGTTTACTGTACTGTAGTGTAGTAGAGGAGGTGTGGAGGAGGTGTATGTGTTCTTACCCCCGACAGGTATTAGCGATGCATGCCTCTGTGAGCCTGTGTGAAGTGAACCAGCCGCTGTCAGACACGTCTTTTATACTGAGAGCGGAGTAGCCGCGGCTGCGGCTGATTGTTGATTTGGGTGCGGTCGCTCCATCATTTCGGCCTGGCGGAGGAGGAGATTCGGGATGTAGATGTGCTCTGCTACGAGGCCGAGGGCGGGCCTGGCTGTCAAAGCCGTCTTCTGTCTGGTTGCCCTGGCAACGCACTTACCATGTCAGGGGATCGCTAGCGAGGCCCCACAGTGTATGTAGATCTGCTATTTTCAGTGGAGAGATTTGGTATAGAGGGGAAAAAGGAGCAGACCAAGTAGAGTAAAGTATAGTAAAGTCTATAGTAAAGTAAAGATGTTTTTTTCCATGTTCTTTTTTTGCGGCTTTCGCCTTTATTTTTTTATTTTGTACAGAGGGATAGACAGTAGGTTGTCAGGAAAGGGGGGAGAGAGATGGGGGAGTGACATGCAGTATAGACATGGTAACACCTGCCTCTGATTGGCCTACCGACACTGCCCGTCTTGCCCCAATGGTCTCACCAGACTGTCCTCCGAGACGCAAGGTTACTCCATGGTGGGAAATAATACGCTTTGCACTTTGCACACGCGACAGTAAATTGTAACTTTTATTTTTGTAGTAGAGGCAAACTAATATTGTTTATTCCGTTTGCTTTGATTGAATGATTGATTGAACATGTATTTGTATGATTTGATTTGGGTGTGATCTAAATTAAAGTGTTAGTGTTGATTATCGTGTATTAATAGTAAACTAATACTATTATACTAAAAAAGATAATACAATAATGTTTCAAGTTTACACTGTACACATGTCAAATAAAAGGCATAAACAATATATTAGTTTGCCTCTTCTACAAAACATAAAAGTTACTGTCGCGCGTGCCAAGCTGTCATTCTCTTGTATTATATCGTACTTGTATTCTTTATTTATTTCCCACCATGGAGTAACCTCGCAGCAGACTATCCAGCATATAGCTATCCACCTCGGAGAAAAGTCTGGTAAGGCCAGCAGTGTCGGTAGGCCAATCAGAGGCAGGCGGGGCGTTACCATGTCTATGCTCAGACGTAGAATAGATATACAGTACGCAGGTGAACAGCAGCTTTTCAAGCAGCTTGCAAAAACAAGATGACAATGCTGTATTACACAAGCATCCTCACTCCCACTGACCGGTACCTTTCTGAAGAGCAGAGTATCATAGCAATTAACACCCACTAGACACCAGACCCTCCATCACAACCTTGCATTGTACTTTATGAGACTATTATGAGTATTCAATGCACATGGCTCCATGCTGCAAAGAGGAATGTCGTCCTTTGTATTTTAAAATCAACTTTTTTATTTGTCAAAGTGAATATATCGTAACCTAACACAGATTTGTAGCACTGTAGGATACAAAATAATCAGATATATGTTAAACTCAGCACTGGCAAAGTACCGTCAGATTTCACATGCCTACAGTGACACAAGCAGACTTCTGACCCTGTACCACAGACAAAGACAAAATGTTACTGATGTATTCAATTTACTGACACTAAGAAGAAACCAGCATTCAGCTATTAGTACTGTATATATCAGTGGTTAATTATTATAATTTGTTGAGACTATTTTTGGGGGTTTTCTGTCTTTATTTGGCTAGTATAGTGGAGAGTGACAGGAAACAGGGAGAGAGCAGTAAAGGTCATCGGGCTTGGGAATCAAACCTGTGACACGCTGTCAAGCTGCAGTAGAGCATATATGTGGTTGCGCCTTCACCACTAGGTAGCGACAAGTCCAGGTGTTCCTATTATTGGGACTTTGAGACAACCACACATTATGTGGATGTATAAACGTAATAAATGCAAAAACTACAACATGCATATTTTTTATTTACTATTGCTTGTGTATTGGACTATTGGTTCATTTCCCAATACAGAGGCAAATTCTACATAAAATATAGGCTATACTTTTTTACAACTCTATTTAATTAACTAGAGTGGTGCCCATTGGGCACTGCAGGCCTACATGGAACAATGCAAGTTGGAAATGCATGCCTCACCCAGTTATTATGTCTGTGTCCCTTTTATGCCCATATATGGAGTTCTTTGTCAGGCATGCCCAAATTTGGAGTCTATGCAGATGTCAGAACAGGCCAGCTCCTTGTATGGAGATATACAGTAGGGGTGAATGGGTGATCAGTTCCAGATCCCGGGCAGAGGCTTTTGTGCTGGTTCTGGACAACCAACTATCTGAAGAACTCGGAACTGCACTCCTTGTGGGGATGTGGAACACGTGTGTCAAATTAGAAGTCGGTGGGACAAACAGTTCTTGAGTTTCGTGGATTACAGACGTACGTTCCCAGAGACTTGGTGCATTTATAGATACTAGAGCGGTGCCCGTTGGAGCCTCTACATCGGTGCCCATTGGGCACTGGCCTACTTGGAACGATGCAAGTTGGAAATGCATGCCCCACCCAGATATTATGTCTGTGTCTCTTTTATGCCCATATATGGAGTTATTTGTCAGGCATGCCCAAACATGGATTCTATGCAGACATCAGAATGATGTCAGAACAGGCCAGCTCCATATATGGATACTGGGCAGGGGCCCTGTCCAGAGCCCGGGCAGAGGCCTTTTGTGGCGGTTCTTGACAACTGTGGGTCCGACCAACTCGACACCGGGCACTGGACTCCCTGGGGGTGTGGAACGTGTGTGTCGAATTTGAAGTCGGTGGGGCGAACGGTTCTCGATTTACGTGGATTACAGACGTACAGACGTGTACATACACACACACACACACACACACACACACACACACACACACACACACACACACACACACACACACACACACAGACGTGGTGCATTTATAGTTAGATAAGATGTTCAAATTTAACATGGGGGCAGCAATCAAAATGTCTTTAATGTCCTTACTGAAATATATGTATTGCTACTTTCAACTTTGCATCCCTACTTTGGGAATGTCATTCATTATATTTAATTATGCCGTTTTCAAAAATGTCTAAATTAAATCCTCAAGCTCAACACAGCACCTATTTTCGCTATGAATACAGGTGTGCCTTGAAATTCTTTGGGACAAATGTTTGAAAACCACTGAGCTACATATGATGCATTTGGGTGGACAGCTGCTGCAAGATTAAATGTTTATTGACACAGGAACATTATAGGCAGTGAAGTGATATTATGTCTAAAGTACAACGTCGGCCTGCCTGTACTCACACAACAACTGATATGTGTTTGACACAAAGTGGAACCAGATGATTAGGAGAGGCTTGCACTGCTGTCATGACAACATCAATAGCATAACACAACATTTGAAGATAGTGGAACACAATAACATCAACATAATTGTCTTGTGTTCCAGGGTAGTCCTGGGCCACGCGGTACCCCGGGTCCTGAAGGCCGACCCGGAGCAGACGGAACCCCTGGGATGGATGATGGCCCAGGACCTCCGGGCTATCCTCCTGGGGAACAGGTGTGGATATATAAAATAGACATGCAGATGTTGAAACTATATTAAACTAGAAAAAGTGCCCTTCTGGGCACAGGTCTCCACCAGGATAGGAATGTAGGACATTGCAGCTTGCCTTCATCTGGTGGTTGGATAAAAGGGCAACAAAAGTAAAAAATCTGAAAGACCCGTTTCGTTGAATGGCTCTAGAGAGACTGTGTACCAATTTGCGCGATGTTTGGACAAAATCTGTAGGTGTAGGCTACTGTGCAAAAACTTGTTTTGCACAGTTCTGGAGCAGAGGTTCATCGTTGGCATCCAGGGAGTGTGTGTGCAAAATTTGGCATCGACCGGGTTAACGGTGCCGGAGATGAGCTGCTCACGGACACACACACACACGGACGGACGGACACACGGACGGACGGAGTGCAAAACATACTCTCCCCCCATGCCTTCGGCCTGGTGGAGACAATTAATGCTATCGATGCTATGCGAGAGTGCAGACTAGCCGACACAAACAAGAGATTCCTGGATCGCTGGCCTCCACAGTACACCCTCCTATCCAGCATCAGGGTCCGGATCTCTGCAGTGTTGCTAGCTCCACTGTCACACTGTGTTTAAGTAGGTGGTGTGCATCTTTCCCTTCCAAAATAATTTATTGACAACAGAACGGACAAAAAATACAACGTTTCGGCCTAACCGGCCTTTGTCAGGTATGATACCTGTCCTGTACGATGGCCGTCAATTTTCAATTGGTGCATGGTCATGCACCTCTTGACCTCTGATGTAGTCCACCCATGGGACATTAAGTGCCATTCATAGCATTGTACTGTGAGTTTCCATATCTTGTACTGATCCTATCCACAAATCCATTTAGGTAATCTCCCATGTCTGATTGCCACACTATCCTCATCCCATACCAGACAATCCAAAGTCCCTTTCAGATCCTGTTCTGTTGAAATTGAAGTTGTTATTAAAAAACATCGCATGGATACACCTGGGAGGTATCCTCAGTGATGTATCCCGAGGTCATCGGGGTTTCGGGTCTGTCGAACATCATACCCCTCACTCAGGTAATCCAGCCGGGGTGATCAAGTCCCGACTTATGTCCCAGTAGTTACCCTTGATCAGTCCCACTAGGGCAAGACCAAGGCCACACAATCCGTTGCTCCGGAACTACTCTGCCAGGACTGGGAGAACCAGATTCTGGCGCATGGAAGGACTAGGCTCTGTTGGTTGACTCCTGTCCGGGCCCCTCCTACGTCTCACCAGGTCCACTCCTGCTCTCACCAGGCCCATGACCTGTGCGTTGCACCAGACTCCCAGCACCAGGCACTTCATTCAGGAGTGGTGGATTATAATGCTTTAAAAGCCTGATGGAGGGGAAAGGAACTGGTCGGAATAACGTGTCCCTTCCACACGCTACGTCCGGCCGGGGAAATTCCCCTCTGTCAGGTGAAAAGAAGCAGCTTGGACTCCTCATGCATAGAAGGAGGCATGAGGTCAGTCCGCTGCCCCCCCAGGTTGGCAGAGGAAGTGTAGCGCCCAGGATTACATTAGATAATTGGCACTGGGTGAAAAGAAAAACTGGGTTACAAAATCGTGGGATAATAATGTAAAACAAAAACAAAAAAAACGGCACGCTGCAGGTCCATTCGGTTAATTACAAAGCGGAACGCCGCTTTGAAAAGCGCCATACCACTTTGGAAAATGGCATACCATTTTGAAAACTTTTAAAAGTGGTATGCCACTTAGTGTTATGCCAAAGACCACTTTTGGAGCTCGCCCCTCATGCAGATTCTGGCGTGTGGAAGGACTAGGCTCTGTGGGTTGACTCCTGTCCGGGCCCCTCCTACGTCTCACCAGGCCCAGGACCTGTGCCTGTTGACTATCTCGAGCTTCGTCCCGCTGGCGGGAGCAATGGTTCCGTCCTGGTTCTGTTAAATGCCATTACTTTAGTTTGCTTGGCATTGAGCTTAAGTTGAGGCCATCTTTTCAGGAATACCATAGGCCCGGAGAATGTTAATGATTTACATACACCAGGCCCTGGTAAGTGTAAAGGTGATAACTGCTGCCAGGTTCCTCTCCCTGACACCTTCCAGTATCCTCCTTGGAGCCACTATTTGTCCGATTGCACACTCAGGGCGAAAGCCATTCTGTGAGTTTCTTAGCAGACAGGTCAAGGCGACTGACTGAATATTTGCTAACAAAGTGGTAGGCCTACGTATGTCCATTTCTTATTTGCTGTTATGTCTATTTCTTATTCAGGGTTGACCAAATAATATCTACAAATTGTAGAGCAGAATAACTCTGTAATTTATCAATAATGATAAGTAATTTATTTTACCTGCATGTCTTTCTGTTTGTCTTACCAGGGTCCTAAAGGCTACATAGGAGATAAGGGCAGCAAAGGGGAGCTGGGTGAATGGGTAAGAATGACTAGCAATTTCACATAAATCACCTTTTCCATGTCCCTTAATTTCATAATTACAAAGTACTATTGCACATTAATATAGCCTACTGTATGGTAATAAATAGAATCTCCATTTGTAAGTTTCTACTTTGTACTATATTTTGATTCTGTCCTCTGTTCTCTCAGGGCTATCACGGGGAGCCAGGGCCACAGGGAAACAGAGGACACAAAGGTGACAAGGTCAGCATCTGAAACACACTGTCATGTATGCAGTGCGCACACATGCATGGACGCACACGTCGCACACACTCGCACATGCACACACCCACACCCACACAGAGTTACCTATCTGCTCATGAATGAGCATCATGAATGAATACTGGTATCATACTTTTCCATCTTTTCTTTTATTAGGGAAATAAAGGAAACCGAGGCCTCACTGGAATCACTGGCTACAGAGTGAGTAGTAAAACACTGCACTGGATATCATCACATGGTATGGATGTCGCAAGGACCGTAAAGAGCCATCTAAACTCGGTTTACTCAACTAGCGTATCGATATAAAGTTTTCCTTTCCTTTAAAGCTAAGATGGTGTGATGTACTGTAAGTTACATATATTATACAATATGCTATACCTTGTGTTCATGAACGGATTGCATACATAGTTCATAATATTCAGCTTTTTTATCTAGCAAGAAGAAATACACAGATCTTTCATTTGTTTCTAGGGTTTACCAGGAGCCAGGGGTCCAACTGGCATTCCAGGAACATCAGGACCTATGGTTAGTGCCACATAGCTCCCTGGTAACAAATGTACATACTGTACAGTAATTAGCCAGAAATATATTTAAGGTAAGGGAGGCAGTTTAGTGACCAGGATTACTGCATGTTTTTTGTGAGGGTACCTACCTACCCTAGGGGACACAGGGAGAACATGCAAACTCCACACAGAAAGGCCCTTTCGCCAACCCCGCCTTCGGGTATGGGCACTGAGGAGGATACACGCCGCCAGCACCCACAGCGTCCCGAGCGGGAATCGAACCCAGGACCTTCTAGCTGTGAGGCGACAGCACTACCAACTGTGCCATCGTGCCCCCCTTAGTATTGGAGCTTCTGAGAGTATGTTTTTCACATAGTAAGTAGCCTTGCCGAGCCATGAGGCCCATAGGGCAGGAGCCTATCTCCTGTTTCTGTAGCGGGAGGCAGCTTGATGTACAAGTACACCCCCTGGACATGACACTAGTATATCGCAGGGATTTACCCCGAATCCAAACCTTGATGCTGAGTGTCAAGCAGGGAGGCACTGGGTCCCATTTTTAGAGTCTTTGGTATGACCCGGCCGGGGATTGTACCCCGACCTCCCAGTCTCAGGCCCTCACTGGCATATGAGCCAGTATGGTACTACTGGTGACAACACACAGACATGTGTGTGGGGAGTAAATAAAATGTGATTATATGTTCCAGGGTGAGATCGGCGCTCAAGGTTTTACTGGATCGCCAGGACCACCGGTCAGTGACATCACTCATCACCCATGAAGTCGATATCAATTATAATCAGCTCATTAAATGACCTGCGAGCACATCTGTCTGTTTGTTTTCTTTTCCACAGGGTAAAATGGGACCCAGAGGAGCAAAAGGTGTACCAGGAGTCAATGGCCCTCCAGTAAGAACACTATGATATTTTGGTGAAATTACACATAATGAGAGGTTTGGTTCCCTGCTGGATTCTGATTCAAACTTCTACAACAAATCTAAATTACTGTTTTGTAGTTTTGGGACTCTCTCTCTATCTTATTGACAAATTTACACTCTATGGCCCTCATTTATCAACCGTGCGTATGCCAAAATATGGGTGCACGCCGAAATTACCGACATTTTCGGCATTTACCATTTCCGCCAAAGCTTGAAATTGAACTTGACAAAGTTCAAAAGTCACGTCTGGTCGGGAGCTGTCGTACGCTTTGTCCTCACTTGTTTTTCTGTCGTAGAACAGCGGAGCAGCATTGTTTGACCAGCTGACAGGCTGTCACAGGCATCTAAACATATGTATTCACTCCTAAAATGTTTATATAAAACTGTATAGGTATGTATGGGCTACAAACAAAAAAAAAAGTAAAGGAATACATCAACGATGTTTCTTTGTGTCATATGAAATTAGTAGGAGATAAAATCACGCAATTAAAAACAATGTTGCAAGTTAGATGCTTAAGCCATTTAAACAGTGTTTTGCATGAGCGCATACATGCGAGGATTTGGGCTGTCTGTGCTGAAATATTTCCATGACGGGACGTTGGAGAGTAGCCTATAGTGCAGTGCTGCAGTTGTGGAGAGTCCCAACGTGGGTAGCCTACTGTAGCCTAATCTACAGCAGGCCGATGTCTTTCTGGAGTTACGGTATGTGCAACCTCCTCCTCGTTTAATAAACCCGACGCGTCGCTCGAATGCCAAATGTACCGTGCCAGCGCAAGTGGGAACCGCATCGGAGATAGGTAGGCTACCCAGCCAGCCCACCACTCCCACCAGTGCCAGCCACATGAGGCTATACGGCTGCACATTCATATAATGACAGTTGAAACTTGACAGTCCAGCCACTGCAGCGAATAGCGACTGCGAGGCAATCTAAATAGACTGTCGAACGTGCATGGTCAGTTGGTCACGGATGGACCACAGTGATAGAGAGAGACAGACAGGAGGAGCACCTATGCAAAACAGCAGTGTGTGTGTGCCTATTTGTTATTTAATTCATGGTTCACAGGTTCAGGTTTTCGTTCACTAATATATCTTGTTGTATATTAAATTAAAAAGACTTTAATAATTTAATATAGCCTACAACTAACAACACACAGTGAAAGTTGCTTGCAAATTGCGATATGTGCGTGCGTGCAGGGGGGTGAGGCGGGCAGCAAGGGAAGTGAAGCGAGAGGAGAAACAGACAGCTTTATTTAATTCATGCAGGTTTATTTATTTAAGATACAACAAGTTGTAAGTTGCGTGTGCGTGCGTGCGTCTGTGTGTGTGTATGAGAAAGGGGGCAGCAAGGCAAGCCAGCGAAACTTTTTTCCCTGTAACCATGGTTTCACGATCGTATTGCAGAACGTTTGATTTCATAGGTCGTGCCAGATAGATTTCAGCCGTCACATTTATTAATGTCGGAACGAAATTAAGGAAGGATCAGCTGTTTGCGATCACTTTATAAATGCTGTGGCGACGTGGGTGTACTACGAAACCTACACTCGAATGTGGGGCAGATTTTACACTCAATTGATAAATGAGGGCCTATAACATTAGACAAATACACGTAATCACGTATACACGTTTTTATCATCATAGGTGTTTATATGATCATCCAACCAATGTTTTTGCTTCATGCTTCATTGGTTATGCTGTATGCAGTATCATACAACCACTGTTTATGCTGTTTCACAATGTTTATGCGTATCATCCAGCCAATGTTTTTGCTGTTTCATATAACCAATGTTTATGCTTTCAGGGTCAACCAGGGGAACTGGGCTTTAAAGGACATCCAGGACCTTGTGTATGATTGCTTAAAGTATACTTCATTGAAACTAAATAATGGTGGCATATCCTATATTATTTGCATAGTGTTTCACCTTATAATGTATGATACATTTCATGTTCAAGGGAGAGCCTGGTCCTAATGGAGTGGTTGGTTTTCCTGGTGTCCGTGGACCTCAGGTACGTCAAGAACACACCAGGACTGTACAATGTTTGTTTTAATGTCATTCAATTTATGTTATCAGAACATATTATTTCCTACAGGGAAAGCCAGGAGCAGATGGACCTCCAGGCCATGCAAAGGGGGATCCTGTGAGTACAGTGAAAACAGGGGAAATGACTGATTATTTCAACTTGACCTTGATTTTTTATCTCAACCTTAAAGTTAACCCTCCATGGCATATATTTTATATTGGTAGGGGGAAATATATTTTACTCCATTTGTTGGGACCTTGGGTAATATAACAATAATAATATATCATTCATCCAGATAATTGTCATTAATTCAATAGTAAAGAGCACAGGAGTCAATCAGAGGGCCCTCACAATTACCATTTACCAATGTGTGGAGGCCAGGGGAGGGGAGTAAACAACTTTATTAGGAAAATAAAAAATTCCATGATTCATTCCATGATTCAACTGTCTCTCTGTGTTCTATCAGGGTGATGCAGGAGATGAAGGGTCTATCGGTGAACCTGGACCGCCTGGACTTAATGTAAAATATTTACTGTAACTGAAACCATCATTATCTACCATGATGAGTCTGACAGACTATTTGCCATTTGCTGTATCTAACATCTTATGATTCTTTACTTATTGATTTTTCTTGCTCTCGTTTTAGGGAGCAAATGGGAAACCAGGAAAGACTGGACCCTCAGGTGATCCCGTAAGATTACTTAAAGCAATTTCTTTTAATTAGTCAATTAAAATGAATAAAACGTTATTTTTAATGGCTGAGTATCTTAATACAATACAACTAACACAACCAGCAGTGGTAGGAGGTGGTCTCCCTCTACACATACATTTTGAAAAGTATACCCCGGTGTCGATTAAGACACCTATACTGTTTGACAAATATTACCGTCTGAAGCGCATAACATAACTGCAATATTTCTACTAATACCTGTGTGTGTGTGTGTGTGTGTGTGTGTGTGTGTGACTGTGTGTGTGTGTGTGTGTGTGTGTGTGTGTGTGTGTGTGTGTGTGTGTGTGTGTGTGTGTGTGTGTGTGTGTGTGTGTGTGTGTGTGTGTGTGTGTGTGTGTGTGTGTGTGTGTGTGTGTGTGTGTGTGTGCGCGTGCGTGCGTGCATCCGTGCGTGTTTTGTGTGCGTGTTTGCTTCTTCCATCAGGGCATCAAAGCCTCACGGGGTGGAAAGGGTGATCCAGGGGTTACGGGTGACCCAGTGAGTTTCAACCTGTTTCAACAGAAACAGAAACCAGAGTTTCACTACTCGTAAATGATAATGAACAGTAATAAAAATGAAATAAAAAAATCAACCTATCCGTCAGTCAGATCTGCAGTATTTGATCCATCCTATATCACTATTATGTATTGATCCACCAATCATACCACTCAGTAAATGATTTACTGAGTGGTATGATTGAAATCAATATTTTATTAAATCACTTGGCTCTGTGTGTTCATATGCAGGGTTTCCCAGGACCTCCAGGTAAACGGGGGTTCAAAGGTCACAGTGGGCCATCTGGACTGGAGGGACTTCCAGGACCAATAGGACCACCGGGACCTGCTGGTCCTAATGTGAGTGAAATAAACCTTAATGTGTTCATTGAAAAGTTCTGTAAACAAACATATGATAAAGTTATTCATCTGTGTATCTGTAGGGTATACAACCTGTGATAATGTTGTTAATCAGCATCTTTGTAGGATACAACATGAGGTAATGTTGTTAATCTGTGTCTCTGTATGGTACTGTACCTGTACTGTACATGGTATGTGACTATACAACATGAGGTAATGTCGTTAATCTGTGTCTCTGTATGGTACTGTACCTGTACTGTACATGGTATGTGACTATTCATCCTGTCATTTGTTGACTAGGGTTCATTCTTACTCTGATTGGCACATGTAAATGGCTCTAGATAAGAGCATCTGCTAAATGCCTGAACTGTAAACTGGTACAACCTACAACATATGATCATGTTTAATATGTGTCTTTGTATGTTAATCTGTGTCACTGTAGGATACAATACAACATATGATAATGTTCATCTCTGTAGGTACAACCTATGTTACAGTAGGTATGTTGTTTATCTCTATCTCTGTAGGGTATTGACGGAATCATTGGAGAACAAGGGAAGCAAGGACAAGACGGACCAAAAGTGAGACATAATAAAGTTGTTAAAATCATGGCTGTCTTTTTAAAGTTCAGATTCAGGAGTGAATTTGTGTGTGTGTGTGTGTGTGTGTGTGTGTGTGTGTGTGTGTGTGTGTGTGTGTGTGTGTGTGTGTGTGTGTGTGTGTGTGTGTGTGTGTGTGTGTGTGTGTGTGTGTGTGTGTGTGTGTGTGTGTGTGTGTGTGTGTGTGTGTGTGTGTGTGTGTGTGTGTGTGCGTGTGTGCGTGCGTGCGTGCGTGCATGCTTGCTATTTGTAGGGAGACCGAGGGCCAACTGGTATAAATGGAGTTCCTGGGCCTAGAGGTGACAAGGTAGGAGAAATACTGTAAATACTGAGTTATTGGCCTTGCCAGATTTTGTCCAAACAAAGGAAAATAATGAAAATATAGAGTAAGCAACTATGTTGCCACAAGATGCCCATGTAATTAATTCCAAATGAATTTGTCGAAACTGCACTATAAAAACATTGTGGACTCTTCAAATAGATTTGATATGTATAATTTTATGGCTTATGTATCTGTCTCTCAAAGGGTCGAGAAGGTCAAGTCGGTTTTTCTGGATTTTCTGGTCATCTTGTAAGTACATGAGATTTATTCTAGATTCTATACAACCCTTTTTTAGAATCATGTAATGGCACTGAGGTGTGTTCTATTCTTGCAGGGAGAAATGGGGAAATCTGGAGAAAGAGGGCTTGAAGGAGAACCCGGTATTAAGGTTCCTATGTTCCCAATCTGTCATGCATGGTTACTCTACTCGGAACAGTTCCACATGTAGGCTATTCATTTACAGGCAGTTTTCAAAAATAATGATACATCTTCATTGATCCTGTGGGAAACTTGAACTTCAGATGTCATAGCAGCACAGCAGTAGACATGAAACATGGGACAGATACAGCTAAGAGTAGGCTACTGTAAGATTGAAGAATAAATAAGCATGCATGGAACTGAAAGTGCTTGTGGTGCTGCGTTCATGGTTTATGGCATTGTTTGCCAAACAGGGCCCTCATGCAAAATATATAAGCCATCCAATCGGAATGGAATATGAAGTATAAAATGTTACAAACAGACACACACACAGACGGACAGGGGTAAAAACATAACATAACATAGCTCCCACCCGTTCCGACCTGGTGGAGATAGTAATTATAATGCCATGCGGAATTCCCGCCCCCTTTCATGACGACACCAGGCCCAATAAATAATTCCCAATGCATTTTCCCCATAGACATTTAAAAAAGTATTTATTTAAAGACCTTTTAAGTGTCGTACGAAGCCAACAAACACAATATTTTGGGCCAAACAAATAATTACAAAAAAAGTGTTTTTTTCTTCTTTCTAATTATTTGTTCGGCCCAAAACATTGTGTTTATTGTCATGATTTGTCACAACAAGAGTTGGCTTTGTCCGCGGCGTAAACATCTTTAAATAAATACTTTTTGAAAAGTCTATGGCTTCACTCACACCTACACAACAGAATGTTGTATAGCTGATGCATGAGTCTTGTGCGTGTTGCAAGCTCGCAATTCATTTCCAATGGGAGACAAACGTGTTGTATGAGGGGGAGTCGAAACACAGCCGAAAGCCGTACAACAGCTTGTAGGCGCAACATCCACACAACATGGATTTAACCACCAACCAATAGGAGAGAAGAGATGTTTTTTATCCCAATGGGCGGAGTTTCATGTAGTCTCCTGACTGAGTCTACCAGCACATTGAGCTAGGGCTGGGTGCAATAACCGCAATACCGCCATACCGCCGGTATGTAACGCATACCGCGGTATCGGGTTCATTACCGTGGTTAATTTTTTTTTTTAATGAAAAGTGTATCATAATAAACAGTGACGCTCAGTCAGTCTAATCATGCCAGCAACACAACAACACCAGAGGGAGAAAAAACCATGTGCAACCCAGATTCGGCACAAACAAGGATTGATTGATTGATTGATTGATTGATTGATTAAAATATTTATTAACAGTTTGCAGAATTACACTACATTTCAAGCACAACTCAAATTAATACAAAGACTGTTAACTGTGAGTGGACACTTGTTTACAAGAGGGTCCACCTAAATTCATTTCACTCCTATGCCACAAAAATGTGGAACGCCCTACCAACTGTCATTAAGATGTAAATCCCTTGACTCCACCAACCCCTTTCCCCCCTCACTGTATACGTTTCCCCCCTTTTTACCTCCTTTATGATGATTTCCTGTTTTTGGCTTTATAGAAGTGCATAGTGTACAAAATGATATGATGAATTGAAAATGGTGGACCCTCTTGTAAACAAGTGTAATGCTTTATGGCAGGGGTATTCAATTAGATTAGGCCTCCTATGTGACACAGACCGAGTAGAAAGAAACGTGCCATTTTATCATGAAGATAGGTTCAAAAGTGGTCCTTTAATGATTACCGTCATTATGTAATCTCACAATTAATATCGCACACACCATACCTGTAACTTTTATTAGCCCTCTTATTATTCCCCGCCATACCGGTAATAACCGCCATACCGGCGGTATGGGGGCCGGCAATAACCGCGGTAATAAAAATCCCATACCGCCCCAGCCCTACATTGAGCACAACTCCACAAAAAGACTACACGCAGAGAAACATAGGTCTGTTGTTTCCGCATTCCTCTCTAGCGGAGGCGTCTAGGGAGGCATCTAGGGAGGGGACGGCCATGACACTTGCAACTTGCTCACATCTTCCATGCAACATTGTTGTGTAGGTGTGAGTGAAGCCTATGGGGAAAATTAACTGGGAATTATTTTCCCGGTCTCAGCGCCCCTCTATAGTATCTTTAAGACTTGTTTATACATAGTTTGATCATGCAACAATGTGTTTTAGTTTTTTCTTGTTTATTGTACAGGGAAGAGCTGGTATGCCAGGAGTTACAGGACCTAAAGGCCAGAAGGTGACCACACCTGACACATTTATTCTCTTATATTATCATCACTCAACATAACAGTAGGGGGGGGGGGACAAAACCATGTTAGTCTAATAGCATGTCTTTCTTATCTTAGGGTTCCCAAGGTCTTATTGGAAATAGGGGACAGGATGGTTCCCATGGTGCCCCGGTAATACATGTATCTAAACTACAAACAATCAATTTATCAACATTTGATTTACATTAACTTCATTAACTATTCCAAATAAACCAACTTCCCAGTACAGTGCATGTGTACTGATTCATAGCAATGTTCAAAAATATATAATTTATGTATAAAAGAGTGATGTTTATTTTTTTAATGACCAATGGTCAAGTGAATTACCATACATGTGTAAGTACAATGACATTGTTTCCTCAGGGACCAGTTGGACCAAATGGAATTGGTGCGGACTCTGGCCCTACAGGGCAAAGGGTAATTAAGTGGTCCCTCCTATTATATCTTCAACTCCCTGGATGTTTTTTAAAAATACATACTCATGTGTTGATGCATCAATATATTTCAAAGGGAATACCTGGAAAGACAGGAGCGCCAGGAATCCAAGGACCAGTTGGAAAGAGTGTGAGTTTTATTTTCATGTACATTTACTATTTGCATTCAAGTATTTGCTTCTTTGTTGTAAGGTCAGATGTATTGGTTTTGTATTTTATACTACTGCTTTGTTGTGAGAACATCATGTATCTTGTGCCCACAACCTAATGTGTGGAAATGAGATCTGTATGTTGCAGCCATGACTTGAGGATGTGGGCACGATATCCATACGATTTGCACTCAAATTAATTACTTGTGGTAACAAGATCTGTATGTACTGGCCACAAGATTTTTATTCATGCTCTGGAAATGATTGATGCATATAATATAGTGAAATATATCATATCATATATAAATATTATGAAAGAAACTCACTTAGGGGGCTGCCCATTAGTCCAGTTGGTCAAGAACTCCCATTAGTCTGTCAAATGTTATTCTGAAAGCGCACCTACAGTATACGTGAACCAAGGGCCAACATGAACCCTGGTGACTGACTGACGGGAAATACACGATTTCATAGTAAATGTGACCTGCAGTCGCAATAAATCTTGTTTCCACACATTAGTAACTGCTGGGCACTCAACATACTGTATAATGTTGTTCCCACAAGTATTCTGGGATTCCGAGTCCGTACAAGAGTGATCTTGCCATGCAAATAAAGATTACAGAATTGTATTCAGTGAATTCAACTGAGTTAAATGAAATTAATTCAGTTACATTTGATTGGTTCAGTTCAGTTCAGTTCAGTTCAGTCTAAGTATAAAATGACTGACAATGCAATCAAATTCGACTGTTTATTGTTTACATTTAACAGGGAGATGCTGGTGAAAGAGGAATGACAGGGAAACCAGGACAGCCAGGAGTCAGGGTAGGTTATAACATCAACACTTTACTTAATGTCACTCGTCATAAAGGAGCAGTTGTGTCCACGCATACACTAAAGTGAGAGTACCATAGATAGAACTAGAAAAAGTGCCCTTCTGGGCACAGGTCTCCACCAGGATAGGAATGTAGGACATTGCAGCTTGCCTTCATCTGGTGGTTGGATAAAAGGGCAACAAAAGTAAATTAGAGGTAAAAACACTTTTCGGCCAGTTATAGCGCCACCTTGAGGCTGAGTTGAAATTGTTCATGTGGCATTTCTTCCTCGGCCTAGTGGGAATGTGCGTGCACAATTTCACGGAAATTACGCGATGTGTTCATGATTTGCAGCATTTTGTTTGAAACTGAGCACTCCTGTGAACTTTGGAAGCCAATCTTAACCAATCAGAAATCTGAAAGACCTGTTTCGTTGAATGGCTAGAGAGACTGTGTACCAATTTGCGCGATGTTTGGACAAAATCTGTAGGTGTACTGTACAAAAACTTGTTTTGCACAAAGCGGCCTCCTGGTGGCGCTATAACAGGCCGTTCTGGAAATTTTGGGGCAGAGGTTCATCGTTGGCATCCAGGGAGTGTGTGTGCAAAATTTGGCATGCAAAAACTTGTTTTGCACAAAGCGGCCTCCTGGTGGCGCTATAACAGGCCGTTCTGGAAATTTTGGGGCAGATGTTCATCGTTGGCATCCAGGGAGTGTGTGTGCAAAATTTGGCATGCAAAAACTTGTTTTGCACAAAGCGGCCTCCTGGTGGCGCTATAACAGGCCGTTCTGGAAATTTTGGGGCAGAGGTTCATCGTTGGCATCCAGGGAGTGTGTGTGCAAAATTTGGCATGCAAAAACTTGTTTTGCACAAAGCGGCCTCCTGGTGGCGCTATAACAGGCCGTTCTGGAAATTTTGGGGCAGAGGTTCATC
Source organism: Protomyctophum parallelum (assembly GCF_964188405.1). Taxonomy (NCBI): domain Eukaryota; kingdom Metazoa; phylum Chordata; class Actinopteri; order Myctophiformes; family Myctophidae; genus Protomyctophum; species Protomyctophum parallelum. The sequence goes on along the minus strand of NC_139701.1, from coordinate 27,257,962 downwards.
GTTGGCATCCAGGGAGTGTGTGTGCAAAATTTGGCATCGACCGGGTTAACGGTGCCGGAGATTAGCTGCTCACGGACACACGGACACACGGACAGACGGACGGACGGACGGAGTGCAAAACATACTCTCCCCCCATGCCTTCGGCCTGGTGGAGACAAAAAGAGAAAACTAGATAAAGTGCTCCTCGGGGCACAGGTCTCCACCAGGGCAGGTCAGGTTGTGGCCTCCTGGTGGTGCTATAATAGGCCAATGTGAAAAGGGTGCTATTTCTTCTTACACCTTGGATTGCAATTGATTGCAATGGATGATTTGAGGCATTTTGTTCCAAATATGTGTTTTGCTAAAATCCACCTGTTGGTGGAGCTATAACAGGCCAATGTGGAAAGGGTGGGATATATTCCTCAGCCTAGTAGGAAAGTATGTGTAATATTTCACGTAAATTGCACGTTGCGTTCATGATTTGAGGCTTTTTGTTCAAAGCGGGCCAATCCTGCAAACTGAAAGCCAATGTTAGCCAATTAGGCTGGAATATGAAATATCGGACAGATCCAGCTTGAACACATACTATAAAGATAGTGTGTAACAATTTGCGGGATTTTTGGACAGAATCTGGGGGAGTGTTTTTCAAAAGTCTTCCTCCTGGTGGTGCTATAACTGGCCGTTCTGGAAAATTTGGGGCATAGGTTCATCGTTGACATCTGCTGGTGGGTGCTCAAAATCCCCACCTCCACCCACACCTGTGGCAATAAGTGTTACATGAAGCACCATGGTCAGTAACGCTGTCGCAACATTTTCGTCAAAAACCTTTTTACCCTTTAGTATAGGCTACAGTTGTTTGTACAGTGTTTCCTTAAAATGCTTATGGTCGGTGTGTTGGCATACAAGTTGGGATAATAGAAAAGAGGTTATAAGAGAAGAACACATTTTGGAATCTTTGAGTATAACTGAGTCTCATGCTGAGAATAAAGGTTTGCTCATTTGTTCGTTTCTTTCAGGGGGTTAAGGAAAAACAAGGCCCAAAGGGACTGCCTGGGAACATTGGCCTGAAGGTATCAAACTTTCTGTCACACAAAATGTTGATTCACAGTATGATCCTCCAACCCTAGTGTTATAGGTGAACATTTTGGCATAAATTGGCAAACATTCTGCGAACACTGAGAAATGCATTGTGTATGTAGATCAATTCAGTGTCTACTTACAGTAAATGGTGACTCTTTTTTGAGTGGTGCAACCACTCCTACAACCAGGAATGTCCGTATGTATCATGTATCATGTATCAGTCATGAGCACGAGTGGTGTGCGCATGCGTGAAACCAGCAATGGCCAGCAATATCCGCGCGTGTGTGTACAATGCGCGTGCCTGCACAATGCGTGCCTCACATCTTGTGCTAAATAAATAGCGTCAATGCTAGCGAGCTAAAATATAGCCATCCTTGCTCTAGAAAGCACCAATGTTTCCATCTAGACCACCGGATAATCAGCAAAGACCTCCGAACATCGCGCTAATTGACCAAACCATGGAGAGCTCCGTAGATTAGGAGTTATTGAAGCTTTTAGTCTGCCTGTATAATGGGAGGTGGACGGCAGCTCGCATGCGCGATCCGGTCTAGGTACGCTAAAGAAGGAAAGGCCGACCCCCGTGAACGGCAGCTCGCATGCGCGATCCGGTCTAGGTATGCTAAAGAAGGAAAGGCCGACCCAAAATAATAATGAAAAAATAGTTCTCAGCGACGCGGATTGATATCCATAATAAAGCTAATCTGACGGAGCAGAGAGAGAGAGAGAGAGAGAGAGAGAGAGAGAGAGACAGAGAGAGAGAGAGAGAGAGAGAGAGAGGGGAGGGGGGGAGAGAGGGGAGTTGCACCACTCGGTTCACACAGGTGTGATTTTTTTAATCATGTTTGACTTCAGTGAGCACAGTTATCATCACTTGCACAGGATGTACATTATATTGTGTATAGTGTTACTAATACTGTATTTTGTTATGCTTGTACTTGTGAAGGGGAAAAGGGGAGATGTTGGACCCAGTGCAAAACATGGCCCTGCAGTAAGTTCATCATTTTCAAGCAGTTGCTTTGCTCTAGCTGTATTGCTCCATCCCTACACTAACATATTGGAATATTTGTACAAGTTATTCAGCAGCATTAATGGAAAACAAACTAACTTTGTTTTTCAACCAGGGCGAGATGGGTATGCCTGGAACAAGAGGATACAAAGGAACTCCTGTATGTTACTTTGTTCATTCATTCATTCATTCATTCATTAAATTCATTCATTCCATACTTTCCTCCATGTGGTAATTTTATGTTTTATTTGTTCATTTACTAGCAGTAATGTACTAATCCAAGCTCAGTTATTACAGTAACCACTGCATGTTATTACTACTAAAGTAAAAATATGTTACATGGTTTTGGTGGGGGGTTATGTTCCAGGGTAATCAGGGTAACATTGGCTCATGGGGTGAGATTGGGCTCCGAGGCCCTCCAGGTGATCAGGGGCCCCGAGGACCAGTTGGCCTTCATGGGGTCACAGGCTACCCAGTAAGTCACTTACGTTTATTCTTTATATTATTTGCCTTTATTGTTAGGGATAGTAGACTGACAGGAAATGGGGGAGAGAGAGATGGGGAGTGTGTGTGACACGCAGCAAAGGTCGTCGGGATCGGGAGTTGAACCTGCAATACGCTGTCAGGCAGCATTAGCAGCCTACAGTAGGTGCCCAGACAGCCACGGCAGAAGTCCGGGCCACTTACGTTTATTCTTTAGTTCAGTAGTTCAAGTGATGCATGTATAGTTAACCTCTTCGAAACCTTCGAAGATATTTGTGAGCGAAGGTATTTGAATAACACCTAGAAAGTGTCTGTAAATGTAGATTTTTGGGGAATGGTACTACACTCCATTCCATTCAAAGTGGTTCATGAGTGAGTAGAGTAGGACTCAGGACTATAAGCCCTACAGTTTGTGCATGATTAACCTTTATTGGAACTAGAACTAGACCAGAGACTAGTCGGTAACAATGGAAGTTGGAAATCCATGCCCCACCCGGCTATGCAATACCTGTTATAGCCGTGTCAGAGAACCCGTTCCACCCATCTGTCTGTGTCCCTTTTATGCCCAGCAAAAAAAGGAAAGAAACTTTGCTCTGAATCTGCCTTCAGATATTAGGAATGGTAAAACGTAATGTTGTACTTAATCTTTCCCTCTTCTTCAAGGGTAAAGATGGACCTTCTGGACCAATTGGTGCAGTTGGAGACAAAGTGGACAAGGTATATTTTCTGTTGACCTAATCTGAATATGCTCTGAAGCTAAATGACACGGCAATGATTCTGTATTGTTTATGGATAAGATGGCATACTACTATACCCTAGAAGTATGTGACATAATGTGACTCTAATTGCTATCTGCTTTTCTACTTTGAAGGGATCCATGGGACCCTTTGGGCAAGAGGGAGTTGCTGGTGTCGATGGTGAGGAGGTAGATTGATTAGAATGTATTGACTAAAGATTTGAATGTAGTGTTGTCATTGAAAAAGAAAAAACACAAACAGAAACACACACACATGGTGTTGCTTTGCTTTAGGGCCTACCTGGATTGAGGGGACCTGAGGGACCCCCTGGACTAAAAGGTCTATCTGTGAGTAGCTTCATATGAAACACATATTTTCTACTCATTCCACTGTTGATACAATTAGATTTGCACAGATATCAGAGATTGATGTGAGACTCATTGCAGATGAAGCACACAGAATATAATTTAATTCCACCCTATTATATCTCTGCTGTCGGGAAGAAACCACCTAACTCCAAAATGTAACATTTTCAGGAAATGAAGAAAACCTTATATTTTTAAACAATAACATTGATTTGTGGAAATAAAAATCTAAAACTTCAAAAATGGAGTTAGGTGGTTTCCTCCCGACAGCGACGATGTATTCCATTAGGAAAAGAGCTTTTCAACTAAACTTCACAACATTATTGCCTGTGTTTCAGGGAGACAAAGGGAAAATGGGACCTTATGGTGAAAAGGGTGCAAAGGGAATTCTGGGAGATAGAGGCAACCGAGGTCTGCAAGGTCCAGTGTTGCGACCAGGAAAAGAGGTTAATGTTGCCTAGTTCTTAAACACACACACAAAATCTCAGTTACTGTTCATTCCTGTTTATTCCAATTGGAAAAAAGCTTCCGTCCTGGATTTCCTCAGCATTTTTAGCGAGACGAGACATGCTTTTTTTAATGGAAAAAATCACGGAAGCACAGAGAAAGCCTCGACGACTGCGGGATCGATCGAACTGGAGATAAATATTCTGTGACTACTTAAAAGGAAGAAGGAGAAATCAAACGTGTTTGAAGTGAGGGGCGTCTTATCATCATACATCACATTCCGTGCTCAGCCAATCAAATCATCACAAATGTCATTCCGGCCAATCACTTTTGGCGTCTTCACTTTTCTGCCCTCACTTTTATCTTCAATATGAACTTGGCTCAGCCAATCAAATCATCGCTTTGTGTTCGTTTTGTATTTTAAAATGGAAAACAAACATATATATATAAAGAAATCATCGCTATAGGGTGATCAGCCAACCATCAGCCAATGTTTGTGTTCACACAGACCCTCAAAGCTGGGCATAGGTCATGTGGCAATATAAATACTTCTTGTGACTGATTTAGTTTTATACAATAATAACTGCATTCATGTCTCGTAATGTATAGACAAATCCATGGAGAAGGCCAGGTGTACTGTAGCTAATCAATGCTGAGGTTTAAAACTTAATAGCTTAAGTTAGCTATCTATGGCTGTGCATCGTCCATGTAGTGGCAGTGAATCTGCAATGAATGTGTCAGCCTCAGTGGGCGCCCCTCACTTCACACAAGTGTGTGTTTTGAGCGGTGCTAGCCCCTTCTATAAACAGCTTTTGTCCCCATACGTCTCAAGATTTGCCATTGACCACGGTAAGAGAATTCCGGTCAAATGTCCGCTAAATGTCTCAATTGCTCAAGTTTTGCCATTGACGGTGAACGGAGAAATGACGTCAGATGTCTTTTTATGATCAATTAAACATCAAAACATTAAACGCCATTTGACATTGAAGGGAAAATGTATGACATATGTAAACGAGCAAATCAGCTAACCAATCACAGGCAACAGGCATTCTGATTGGCCAGAATTAACCAATCACAGGCAACAGGCATTCTGATTGGCCAGAATTAACCAATCACAGGCAACAGGCCTTCTGATTGGCCAGTATGGGATGATGCATGGTGATGTATGATGAAAAGAGCCGATAAGAGCACCCCTCTTTTCACACAAGTGTGATTTTTTGGTTATATCGGGGCTCTCCATGTACTCCATGTTGTATGTTAATGGGTACTCTGACAAGAAGTACAAGTACAGTACAACGGATATTGTATAAATGGTTGGGGTATGCTTTCCAACTTGCTTTGTTCCCAACTTGCATCGTTCCAGAGGGATGCAGGTCCAGTGGCACTGGGCACCTAAACCTTGTGGGCACCTCAATGTTAACGTTGGCTGTTTTTTTCTCCACAATTTCAACGTCCATGGTACATCATTATCAAACCTAAATTTACCCTTCAACTTCTTGTTTATCCACAAAATGACTGGCTGGCTTTGGGTATTGTAGCCATTTGTATATTGGGCCTTAAATGTAATTTTAAAAACTACATGGGGGCATGCATGTCGGACTCTGCTATTCCCCACTAACGTTATGTGAAGCCCGGCTAATCATTTAAGCCAACGGGTAAATAACCCATTGTAATAGGCTATTTAACGATATTAGTATGTTGGTAACGGCCGGGTATAAGGCACTCTGACAATGGGTCCAACGGGTAGTCTGACAACAAGTGCAAGCTATTGCATAAGCATGAATTCCTAAACTGCATCATTCCTGACTTGTGTGGTCCCTAAGGGCACTGGTCTAGTTTGTAATTCCAATTCTGGGGTAGCCGTTTTCTTACTGTAATATGACGATAATATATCCATTAACCACTGGTAGTGGTGGGTGAAAAAAAAACTCCATGCCAAGCGCTCCTCAGCTCTGCGGCTCGATCGATGTTTTTGTTTACATCTGTTGTCTATGATGTCAAACGTTAGACCCCTCCTCCCTGCTCAAAGC